>NC_086128.1:39467884-39836762 GCF_963921235.1 Mobula hypostoma
GTACACTTCTTAAGATTAAAGGAATTATATTTATGAATCTTAACTGAAAGGTTGGCAAAGAATAACAAAAAGAATTGGGCCCATTTTAATTAAACAGTCAAATGTGCACAAGTTAGAGCTCACCTTGAACTTCCCTGTCACTCACGCGCTGGGCCCTTGGTCAACATGAAAACACACACCACCTTCCGAATGTTGCTTGCAATCCATCTCGAACAAATGGGTCTCCAACCAATCGCATGCTACGACCGGTTCTCCCCAGCGTCTTCTCTCTTCATCTCCTCTCGAACAAAAGAAAACCTCAAGCCCAACCTTATTGTCCCTCACCAAGGAAACCTCCCGCTAATTGGATGGGACACATTCCACATCATCCCTTTATCTTCAACAATAACCCAAACAGGCTGAGAGCAGAACAGACAGTGTTTACAAAGCTGCTAAATGAAATACCTACAGCATAACAGTGAAGGTGTGAACCAGGGCATTATACTACCAAAGCAGTGGCACAATTACCACAACTACCTCACAGCTCTAGGAACATGATTTCAATTCTGACCTGACATTCTTTCTGTGTGAAGTTTGGATATTCTCTCTGCTACTGCATGGACTTCCTCAAGGTTACCTTCCACACTCCAAAGACCTGCTGGTAGGTTAACTGGTTCCTGTAAATGATCTCTTAGTGTAGTGTAATGGAAAAACGAATCAAGGGGGAGTTGATGAGCAAGTGTAAGAGAGAATACGTTGCAGTGGTTCAAGGAAGAAAGGAAAAGAGGAATGGCATTATTCCCTGGAAGTTGATATTGAACTAATGGACCAAATGGCCTCCTTTAGTGTTGGAACATAGATCAGTGTAGCACAGGAAGAGCCCTTAAGGCCCAAAATGTCTACATCAACAATGATGGAGACTTAAAATGCACATCTCTCTATATATGGTCTACATGCCTCTATTCCCTGCTTGTTCATGTGTGTGTGTGTCTAAATGACTCTTAAACGTATCTGCTTCCACCACATTCCCGGCATCATGTTTCAGGGAGCTACCCCTTGCTGTGCTATAATAAGTGAGTTACTTGCACCGCGATTACAGTAAAGGACAGAGGTGGAAGTATTCATCTGGCAATGCCTTACAATCCTTTATAGAGTAAAGGCAATTTTACTTCCCATTGAATATAACTGCAGTTACTTACATTTACATTTTAATAGGAAGATGCAAGAATTCGTCAAAACATTGAAAGGGATAATATTTGCCTACTGGAAAGGATTGCAAAAATAATGGACCCTCCAGGAGGTGCACTAGTTTCAAGTGCTTATAATTTTAAAAGGTAGGACATGATTTGATTTTTTTTTAATATCTCAGTATTCGATGTTTTCAGATACAGATGATATCTAACCAGCTGAATATCCCCGGCATCTTCTGCCTTTATTTCAGGTTTTCCAATTTACTGCTTTTAAATTCCTAGAGGGAGCGCTTGCTCGGAGTCATTGACTTCATACTAAATTAGTGAGAGAAAATGATTTGTGTGAATTGGTGGAAAAAAAACAAACACCATCCAGGATTACACAGAGAAGGAGGAGAAAGAACAGCAGCAAGGTGTCATGAGAAATAAATGCAAGTTGCTGAAGAAAAATATGGTTATTGGTTTGTTTGTAAAAATGTTCATATTTGCAGAACCTGTGCTATTTTCAGTGCAAATTATGTAACGGAAATCTGCAAGACCAGATTTCTTGAAATGGTGGCATCTGCACCGGGCTTTGAGGTGCGTGGTCCTGGGTTTGAATCCGGCCGCTCCGTGCATGCTTTCCATCTGCGCTGTGTTGAGCATCGAGCTAGCAACTCGGCTTCATAAAAAAAAAACAGATAAAAGTGCTAAAGAAATGACAAGGCGCGATAAGGAACAACAAAACAAACAGTGGAACATTACAGCACAGGAACAGGCCTTTCTGCCCATGGTGTCTGTGCCCACCATGTTGCCCACACATGGTCCTATATCCTTCCATTCTCTGTCTGTTCATATATCTGTTTAATGCCTCTTTTAAATGTTTCAAGCATCTACCAATCTCTGGGTAATTAAAAAACTGCCTTGTAAATCTCCTTTAAACTTACCCCCCACCACCATCTTAAAGCAATGTCCTCTAGTTTATTATACACTTTATTAAAATTCAGCATCTGAGGATTGTTGTGTAACTTTGACTTATAGGCTACCAAAATCTGATCATGAAGAAATCAAGCTGAAACAGCAGGTAGGATATGCATAATTTAAAACTCAGGTGGTTCAGAATGTGACTGGGGGCTATGTTTACTCGAATAATGTATTACAGTTTGTTATTGTGTAATTTTCTTGAATGTATTGATTGGGTCAGGACCATGTTGTAATAAAAATCAGCATCTTGTAATAGTGGAATTAGTGTGCGAAGATGTAGTGGGTGGTGTGGATGTGGAAGGCTGGTCTTGTTTCTGTACTATATGACACAATGACTCAAGATCAGTCCTCACCCTCAGCTCAATTGTTGCCTTCCCTACCACATGGATCTTGTTTCCATGAAACAAGTGACTTAAGAAGTATAACTGTACTTCTCCCTAGACATTTGGGATTGCTACCTATAAGTTCTTGTTTTCAAATTATATAAAGGCTAATTTCTCTCTATTGGCTACAAATGGCAAGCAAAGAAATTGAATGTGCCAGCATATAGGTTAGCACGTTTCATGGCAAAAATAAAACTGAATTTGTTGTAAAACAGAAAGAAGATAATCCTGAGTTGAAAGGGCAAATTACTAATTTGTTTAATTTACAGTCATACATCATAAAATCCCATTGTCCTATTATTGGGCAGTCCAATGCATTGTGCTGGAGGACTCCGAAATAAATTCATTAATACCTTCATTAGAACACTGATAATATAAAGATAAAGATCATCTTTATTTGTCAAATGTACATCAAAACATACAGTGAAATGCATTGTTTACATGAAATCAAATCAAATCAGGATTGTGCTGGGTAGCCCGCAAGGGTTACCATGCTTCTGGTGCCAACATAACATGCTCACAACTTGCTAACCCTAACCTGATGTCTTTAGAATGTAGGAGGAAACTGGAACATCTGTAGGAAACCCGTACGATCATGGAGAGAACGTACAAACTCCTTACAGACAGTGGCAGGAATTGAACCCCAATTTGTAGCCAATTTGGAGTTGTAAATTGTTATGCTAACCGCTGCTCCACTGTGCCACCCCATAATTCATGTGCAATAACTCATCTTGTCAAAAAGGTGAAGTGACAGACAATTATTTGTTCACGTTCTGGCTTTTAGACAAGAATATGAACATGGAGCCAAGGTTCAAGGTTAAACAGATCACGGTAAGATATAAATCCATTGGTGGTTAAATTGAATTGCCTTGCAAAAGGGAGTTGACTAACAAAGTGTGACGAACTGCATGTCTGGTCATTTTTATTGCGAATCATTCTTTGGCTGTCATATTACAGCAGCTAATATCATGATTGGCTAGGTGACCTGAAGCCCACATGTATTTCTACAAGCTATCCTACACTTTTTTTGAAGTATCACTCATCTTTCTAGAAGGAAATCTGATCTGGAAAACAGCAAAGATTGGAAAGAGGGCAGGCATAGTGGTTAGCACTGCGTAACTCTGCGAGGAAAATCACCTATGTATGCCAGTTTCTAACTCCATTTATCAAATATATAGTTGCGTTATTGATTCTGTTTATAATCACAGAAGCGTGAGGAGAAACATTCAGCAATTGAAAATGAAAACCTTGCAATGCTGGATAAACTGGCGACCATAATGGCTCCTCAACCTGGAGGACCTAGCTGGAATGACTACAAGAAAAACAAGTAGGTTATTTGGTTTGTGTATTGGTGCTTTTGCTAGATTCAGATTTAGATTTATTTATCACATGTATATTGAAACATACAGTAAAATGTGTCATTTGCACTAACAGCCAACACACCCAAGGATGTGTTGGGGGGAGACTGCAAGTGTCGTTACACATTCTGCTGCCAACATAGCATGTCCATAATACTCGGAAGAACAACACAAAACCTGCAAAGTGACAAAACAGCAACTGCAAAATAAGGCCCATTCCTGCCTCTCACCCACCCATCTACCACGCACATACACAGTCCCTAACCCCAACTCTTTGTTGCTCATTTTCAAGACCTGGGTGTTGTCAGCATGGCCAGCTCTTATTGTCCATTCCTAATTGCCCCTTAGAAGGTGGGGGCAAGCTGCCTTCTTGAATTGTCACTGTCTTTCAGATGAAAGTATCTCTTAAATGATTTATTTCTTCTTTGATTTCTAACTGTACTTGGTTGTGAAAACTGCTGCTTGATCCGTGAATTCACCAGTACCTGGTAAGCTCTGTCTTAATCAGTTTGTCACTATGATTATTGGACCATAAGAGCATAAGACATAGGGGTAGAATTTAGCTATTTGGCCCATCGAGTCTACTCTGCCATTCCATCATGGCAGATTTATTATCCCTCTCAATCCCATTCTCTTGCCTTCTCCCAATAACCTTTGGTATCCTAACTAATCAAGAACCTATCAACCTCTGCTTTAAATATACTCGATGACTTGGCCTCCATGGATTCACTACCTTCTGGCTAAAGAAATTCCACCTCACTTCAGTTCTAAATGGATGTCGCTCTTGTTTGAGGCTGTGCCCTCTGGTCCTAGACTCCTACACCATAGGAAACATCCTCCCTACATCCACTCTGTACAGACCTTTCAATATTCAATAGTTTTCAATGAGATCCCCTTCATTCTTCTAAACTCCAGTGAGTACAGCCCCAGAGCCATCAAACGCTCCTTATTTGTTAAACCTTTCATTCCTGGAATCATTCTTATGAACCTCCTCTGGACCCTCTCCATTGCCAACACTTCTTAGATAAAGGGCTCAAAACTGCTCACAATACTCCAAGTGAGGCCTTACCAGTGGCTTATAAATTCTCAGCATTACATACTTCCTTTTATATTCTTGTTCTCTTGAAATGAATGCTAACATTGTATTTGCCTTCCTCACCACTGACTCAATCTGCAAGTTAACCTTTAGGAAATCCTGCACGATGACTCCCAAGTCCCTTTACACCTCGAATTTTTGAATTTTCTCCCTGTTTAGAAAATCGTCTGTGCCTTTATACCTTCTACCAAAGTGCATGGCCTACACTATACTCCATCTGCCACTTAATTACCCATTCTCCCAATCTGTCTAAGTTCTTTTGCAGACTCCCTGCTTCCTCAACACTACTTTCCCCTCCACCTATCTTGCTATCATCTGCAAACTTGGCCACAAAGTCATCAATTCTGTCACCCAAATCATTGAAAAGAAGCAGTTCCAGCACCGACCCCTGCAGCTCACCACTAGTCACTGGCAGCCAACCAGAAAAGGTCCCATTTATTCCCACTCTTTGCCTCCTGTAGGTCAGCCAATCTTCTATCCATGCTGGCTCTTACCTTGTTAAGCAGCCTCATGTGCAGCACCTTGTCAAAGCCCTTCTGAAAATCCAAATAAACAACATCCACTGATTGTCCTTTCTTTATCCTACTTGTTATTTCCTCAAAGAATTCCAACAGATATATCAGGCAAGATTTCCCCTGAAAGAAACCTTGCTGACTTTGGCCTACTTCATCATGTGCCTTTCAAGTACTCTGAAGCATCATCCTTAACAATGGACTCCAACATCTTCCCAAGCACTAAAATCAGACTAACTGGCCAATCAAAGTTGCTGGTGTGCGCAGCAGGCCAGGCAGCATCTCTAGGAAGAGGTATAGTCGACGTTTTGGGCCGAGACCCTTTGTCAGGACTAACTGAAGGAAGAGTTAGTAAGAGATTTGAAAGTAGGGGGGGGGGCAGATCCTAAATGACAGGAGAAGACAGGAGGGGGAGGGATGGAGCTAAGAGCTGGACAGGTGATTGCAAAGGGGATATGAGAGGATCATGGGATAGGAGGTCCGGGGAGAAGGAAAAGGGGGAGGGGGGAAAACCCAGAGGATGGGCAAGGGGTATAGTGAGAGAGACAGAGGGAGAAAAAGGAGAGTGAGAGAAAGAATGTGTGTATATAAATAAGTAACGGATAGGGTATGAGGGGGAGGTGGGGCATTAGTGGAAGTTAGAGAAGTCAATGTTCATGCCATCAGGTTGGAGGCTACCCAGACGGAATATAAGGTGTTGTTCCTCCAACCTGAGTGTGGCTTCATCTTTACAGTAGAGGAGGCCGTGGATAGACATATCAGAATGGGATGTGGAATTAAAATGTGTGGTCACTGGGAGATCCTGCTTTCTCTGGCGGACAGAGCGTAGGTGTTCAGCAAAATGATCTCCCAGTCTGCGTCGGGTCTCGCCAATATATAGAAGGCCACATCGGGAGCATTGGACGCAGTATATCACCCCAGCCAACTCACAGGTGAAGTGTCGCCTCACCTGGAAGGACTGACTGGGGCCCTGAATGGTGGTAAGGGAGGAAGTGTAAGGGCATGTATAGCACTTGTTCCGCTTACAAGGATAAGTGCCAGGAGGGAGATCAGTGGGGAGGGATGGGGGGGACGAATGGGGATGACCATCTCTCACTGCTCCCCATCTATAATTTCTTTGGCTCTTCAACTTTTCGACCACATTTTGACTCAGACTCGCTATCACAGCCATATATCGTTTCTTGGAACATGCCTCCATCGCCAACTTACTCCAGTTGGCTTTAGGATTCATTTTCGAGCCTCTCAATTTGGACCTCCTGAGGATCCCAGGTGCTCACATTTTATTGACTCTGCCTCTCTTCGCTTCTCCTGTCAAGCTCTGAAGGCAACTCTCTCCGCCATGAGGAGGTATTTGGTGTCCCTATCCCAGACCCTTCCACACCCTCAGGACACTTTCTTCGCCGTCTGTAATGGTCCTACCCGTTATTTCATCTTCCGTCGGATCCATGCCTGCAATCGCCATTTTTTTGACTTTGTCATATTAGGCAAAGATGGCAAGATCTTACATCTGCAGACCCCAGAGCCTGCTGGCCCTGACGCTAGCAGGCATGAACTTCAGATTGCGACCCTTGCCATTGATCTCGCCGGCTCCAACAACTCAGGGCATATTCAAAACCCGGATTCCAGCAACGACCATGGACACCTTCAAAGCGATTGCGCAACCAACTGCGACTCCAGCCTTGAACTCCAGGCCGGGTCTTTATGTGCTGCTATTGTGACTCCCGTCTCCCCTTCCCCAACCACCACTCTGCAATGCCGTCTCCCTCAGATCCCACCGTCAGCTCCTGGGCCCTCAGAGGCTCCACCTTCCTCTCACCCCAACCCTCCCCTCTCCATTGACACCCCCAGCCTCCCCCCTCCCCCCTCTGATCCCAGCTCTCATCCGTGCCGGGTCTTTACCATCCCCTCCGACCTTCAACTGTCTGAGGCAGAACGCTCTGTCCTCAGTAAGGGCCTCACCTTTGTTCCCCTTCGCCCACACCTCAGCGAGTTCCACGTTCGCCATGATGCGGAACTCTTCTTCTGCCGTCTAAGTCTCCGAGCCTACTTCTTCGGCAAGGACTCTTCCACCCCCACCGATGACCCCTTCTCCCGTCTTCAACCCTCCTTCTCTTCATGGACACCCCGCTCTGGTCTTCTGCCTGCTCTGGATCTCTTTATCGCTAACTGCCGACGGGACATCAACCGTCTCGACTTCTCCGCACCTTGTTCCCATTCCAACCTCACTCCTTCGGAACGCTGTGCTCTCCACTCCCTCCGCACTAATCCTAACCTTATTATTAAACCCGCCGATAAGGGGGGTGCTGTTGTAGTCTGGCGTACTGACCTCTACCTTGCCGAGGCACAGTGACAACTCGCGGATACCTCCTCTTATTTACCCCTCGATCGTGACCCCACTGAGGAGCACGAGGCCATTGTCTCCCACACCATCGCCAGCTTTATCCACTCAGGGGTTCTCCCATCCACTGCTACCAACACCTCATTCCCACACCTTGTACTTCCTGTTTCTACCTCCTACCCAAGATCCACAAACCTGCCTGTCATGGCAGACCTATTGTCTCAGCTTGCTCCTGCCCCACCGAACTCATTTCTGCATACCTTGATATGGTTTTATCCCCCCTTGTTCAATCCCTTCCTACCTATGTTTGTGACACTTCTCACGCTCTTAAACTTTTCGATGATTTTAAGTTCCCTGGCCCCCACCGCTTTATTTTCACCCTGGATGTCCAGTCCCTATATACTTCTATCCCCCATCAGGAAGGTCTCAAAGCTCTCCGCTTCTTTTTGGATTCCAGACCCAATCAGTTCCCCTCTATCACCACTCTGCTCCATCTAGTGGAATTAATCCTTACTCTTAATAATTTCTCCTTTGGCTCCTCCCACTTCCTCCAAACTAAAGGTGTAGCTATGCGCACCCGTATGGGTCCTAGCTATGTCTGCCTTTTTGTTGGCTTTGTGGAACAATCTATGTTCCAAACCTATTCCAAACCTATTCTGCTATCTGTCCCCCACTTTTCCTTCGCTACATCGACGACTGCATTGGCGCTGCTTCCTGAACGCATGCTGAGCTCGTTGATTTCATTAACTTTGCCTCCAACTTTCACCCTGCCCTCAAGTTTACCTGGTCCATTTCCGACACCTCCCTCCCCTTTCTAGATCTTTCTGTCTCTATCTCTGGAGACAGCTTATCTACTGATGTCTACTATAAGCCTACTGACTCTCACAGCTATCTGGACTATTCCTCTTCTCACCCTGTCTCTTGCAAAAATGCCATCCCCTTCTCGCAATTCCTCCGTCTCCGACGCATCTGCTCTCAGGATGAGGCTTTTCATTCCAGGACGAGGGAGATGTCCTCCTTTTCTAAAGAAAGGGGCTTCCCTTCCTCCACCATCAACTCTGCTCTCAAACGCATCTCCCCCATTTCACGCACATCTGCTGTCACTCCATCCTCCCGTCACACCACTAGGAATAGGGTTCCCCTGGGCCTCACCTACCACCCCACCAGCCTCCGGGTCCAACATATTATTCTCCGTAACTTCCGCCACCTCCAACGGGATCCCACCACTAAGCACATCTTTCCCTCCCCCGCTCTCTGCTTTCTGCAGGGATCGCTCCCTATGCGACTCCCTTGTCCATTCGTCCCCCCCATCCCTCCCCACTGATCTCCCTCCTGGCACTTATCCTTGTAAGCGGAACAAGTGCTCCATATGCCCTTACACTTCCTCCCTTACCACCATTCAGGGCCCCAGACAGTCCTTCCAGGTGAGGCAACACTTCACCTGTGAGTCGGCTGGGGTGATATACTACGTCCGGTGCTCCCGATGTGGCCTTCTTTCTATTGGCGAGACCCGACGCAGACTGGGAGATCGTTTTGCTGGACACCTATGCTCTGTCTGCCAGAGAAAGCAGGGTCTCCCAGTGGCCACATCCCATTCCCATTCCCATTCTGATATGTCTATTTAATTCCACATCCCATTCCCATTCTGATATGTCTATCCAAGGCCTCCTCTACTGTAAAGATGAAGCCACACTCAGGTTGGAGGAACAACACCTTATATTCCGTCTGGGTAGCCTCCAACCTGATGGCATGAACATTGACTTCTCTAAGTTCCGCTAATGCCCCACCTCCCCTTCGTACCCCATCCGTTACTTATTTATATACACACATTCTCTCTCTCTCTCTTTCCTTTTTCTCCCTCTGTCCCTCACTATACCTCTTGCCCATCCTCTGGGTTCCCCCCCGCCCTTTCCTTCTCCCTGGGCCTCCTGTCCCATGATCCTCTCATATCCCTTTTGCCAATCAACTTTCCAGCTCTTGGCTCCATCCCTCCCCCTCCTGTCTTCTCCTGTCATCTTGGATCTCCCACTCCCCCTCCCACTTTCAAATTTCTTGCTAGCTCTTCCTTCAGTTAGTCCTGACGAAGGGTCTCGGCCCGAAACGTCGACTGTACCTCTTCCTAGAGATGCTGCCTGGCCTGCTGCGTTCACCAGCAACTTTGATGTGTGTTGCTTGAATTTCCAGCATCTGCAGAATTCCTCGTGTTTACTGGCCAATCATTTCCTTTCTTTTTACTCTCTCCCGTCTTAAAGAGTGGAGTGATATTTACAAATTTCCAGTCCACTGGAACCATTCCAGAATCTAATGATTATTGAAAGGTCAACACTAATGTCAAAAATAAATAATGAAAAGATGTTATTTAGATAATGCCTTTTTTTAGAGATTGATCATAATCACAAAAAGGTGGTTTCATGAAAGGAGCTCTGGGTTTATCAGACTTTTGGAAAGCTGATAAACGGGTTTCACTCCAGCAAAGATCAATGCTCCAGTATTTCCAAAAGCTTTTGAGGACTTGGAGATAAAATTGCTGCATTCCTATGAATGTGGCAAACTATGTGGCTAGTCAGACTACAGGGGTTCAAAGAGGAAAACAAATAGTTAACATAAAGATTCACGAACTTCTCATGTATTTTTCTCAGCTCACAGCAAGTGGAATGGAAGAGCAAACAAAATCAGCCAGCAGTTTCAGAGTCAGGAGTCTGTGCTCAGTAAAATGCTGGATTAACAGCACACAACTTTAATCTATCATTCTCATAGCATGACTTTCCAGCCCAACCATTTTTTCTGGTCTATTATTTATTGGAAAGTTTGGTACATAATCTTGATATATTTTCTTCTTCATACTGCACAAAGTTAAAAAAGAATGATGTTACTGAAAAGTAGTTTTTATAGTAGGGACGTTTGTAAATATATATGACATTATATTCTTTTTCTTTGTTTAAAATAAATCAACATAGCTTCCTTCAAGAATACAACAATGAAGTACTCAAGCACTGTTTGAGTACTGTTGGGGGGCGGGTGGGGGGAACGGCTTACCTGGGGAAATCAACAGTGGCTGCACCTCTGGTACAGAGTCTGGCCCTGTGACTCAGAAGGGTAGGGAAAGGAAGAGGATAGTAGCGGTGATAGGGGACTCTATAGTTAGGGGGTCAGACAGGAGATTTTGTGGATGCAGGAAAGAAACGAGGATGGTAGTTTGCCTCCCAAGTGCCAGGATCCAAGATGTTTCTGATTGCGCCCACGATATCTTGGAAGGAGAACAGCCAGAGGTCGTGGTACATATTGGTACCAACGACATGGGTAACAAAAGGGAGGAGGTCCTGAAAGCAGACTATAGGGAGTTAGGAAGGAAGTTGAGAAGCAGGACCTCAAAAGTAGTAATCTTGGGATTACTGCCTGTGCTACACGACAGTGAGTATAGGAATAGAGTGAGGTGGAGGATAAATATATGGCTGAGGGATTGGAGCAGGGTGCAGGGATTCAGATTTCTGGATCATTGGGACCTCTTTTGGGGCAGGCGTGACCTGTACAATAAGGCTGGGTTGCACTTGAATCCGAGGGGGACCAATACCCTGGCGGGGAGGTTTGCTAAGGTTGTTGGGGAGAGTTTAAACTAGAATTGCTGGGGGGGTGGGAACTGAACTGAAGAGACAGAGGAAGAGGGGATTGGCTCACAAATACAGAAAGCTTAGAGACCGTGTGAGAGGGAGGATAGGCAGGTGATAGAGAAGGGACGTGCTCAGACCGATGGTTTGAGATGTGTCTATTCTAATGTGAGGAGTATCATGAACAAAGTGGATAGCTTAGAGCGTAGATCACTACTTGGAGATATGATGTTGTGGCCATTATAGAGACTTGGATGGCTCAGGGGCAGGAGTGGTTGCTGAGAGTGCCAGGCTTTAGATGTTTCAGAAAGGACAGGGAGGGAGGCAAAAGAGGTGGGGGCGTGGCACTGTTGATCAGAGATAGTGTCACAGCTGCAGAAAAGGAGAAAGTCATGGAGGGGTTGTCTACGGAGTCTCTGTGGGGAGGAGTTAGGAACAGGAAGGGGTCAATAACTCTACTGGGTGTTTTTTGAAGTCCACCCAATAGTAACAGGAACATCGAGAAGCAGACAGGCAGACAGATTCTGGAGCGGTGTAATAATAACAAGGTTGTCGTGATGGGAGATTTTTATTTCCCAAATATCAATTGACATCTCCCAAGAGCAAGGGGTTTAGATTGGATGGAGTTTGTTAGGTGTGTTCAGGAAGGTTTCCTGACACAGTATGTAGATAAGCCTACAAGAGAAGAGGCTGTACTTGATCTGGTATTGGGAAATGAACCTGGTCAGGTGTCAGATCCCTTGGCGGGAGAGAATTTTGGAGAGGTGATCACAATTCTGTCTCCTTTACCATTGCATTGGAGAGGGATAGGAACAGACAAGTTAGGAAAGCGTTTAATTGGAGTAAGGGGAAATATGAAGCTATCAGGCAGAAACTTGGAAGCATAAATTGGGAGCAGATGTTCTCAGGGAAATGTACGGCAGAAATGTGGCAAATGTTCACGGGATATTTGTGTGGTGTTCTGCATAGGTACATTCCAAATGAGACAGGGAAAGGATGGTAGGGTATAGGAACCATGGTGTACAAAAGCTGTAGAAAATCTAGTCAAGAAGAAAAGAAAAGCTTATGAAAGGTTCAGAAAACTAGATAATGATAGAGATCTAGAAAGTTATAAGACTAGCAGGAAGGAGCTTAAGAATGAAATTAGGAGAGCCAGAAGGGGCCAAGAGAAGGCCTTGGCGAGCAGGATTAAGGAAAACCCCAAGGCATTCTACAAGTACAGTATGTGAAGAGCAAGAAAATATGACGTGAGAGAATAGGACCAATCAAGTGTGACAGTGGAAAAGTGTGTATGGAACCGGAGGAGAGAGCGGAGGTACTTAATGAATACTTTGCTTCAGTATTCACTACGGAAAAGGACCTTGGCAATTGTAGGGATGACTTACAGTGGACTGAAAAGCTTAAGCATATAGACATTAGGAAAGAGGATGTACTGGAGCTTTTGGAAAGCATCAAGTTGGATAATTCACCGGGACTGGACAAGATATAACCCAGGCGACTGTGGGAGTCGAGGGAAGAGATGGCTGAGCCTCTGACAATGATCTTTGCATTATCAATGGGGGCGGGAGAGGTTCCGGAGGCTTGGAGGGTTGCAGATGTTGTTCCCTTATTCAAGAAAAAGAGTAGAGATAGCCCAGGAAATTATAGACCAGTGAGTCTTACTTCGGTGGTTGGTAAATTGATGGAGAAGATCCTGAGAGGCAGGATTTATGATCATTTGGAGAGGCATAATATGATTAAGAATAGTCAGCATGGCTTTGTCAAAGGCAGGTTGTGCCTTACGAGCCTGATTGAATTTTTTGAGGATGTGACTAAACACATTGATGAAGGAAGAGCAGTAGATGTAGTGTATATGGATTTCAGCAAGGCATTGTGGGCCAAAGGGCCTGTATTGTGTTGTAGGTTTACTATGTTTCTATGTTTTATATTTTTAAGTATTGGTGTTGTTTCATTGTTGGAACTGATTGACGTACAACTAATTTCTTGTAGGTGGAGTGGCAAGCCAGCACAGGACAAGCTGCCACTAATTACACAGGAGCCCAGAAGTGTGATGTCCAGAAAACCAGTCTTAAAGGAGCAGAAGGCAAGCAGACAACATTTTTAACATGATAATGTTAGTAAATGGTTGCCATATTTCTAGATCCTCTGGTTAATGAGTTTTTAGAACATAGAATAGTACAGCACAGTACAGGCCCTTCGGCCCACATTGTTGTGCCGACCCTTAAACCCTGCCTCCCATGTAACCCCCAGCTTAAATTCCTCCATATACCTGTCTAGTAGTTTCTTAAACTTCACTAGTATATCTGCCTCCACCACTGACTCAGGCAGTGCATTCCACTCACCAACCACTCGCTGAGTAAAAAATCCTTCCTCTAATATCCCCTTTGAACTTCCCACCCCTTACCTTAAAGCCATGTCCTCTTGTACTCAGCAGTGGTGTCCTGGGGAAGAGGCGCTGGCTGTCCACTCTATCTATTCCTCTTAATATCTTGTACACCTCTATCATGTCTCCTCTCATCCTCCTTCTCTCCAGAGAGTAAAGCCCTAGCTCCATTAATCTCTGATCATAATGCATACTCTCTAAACCAAGCAGCATCATGGTAAATCTCCTCTGTACCCTTTCCAATGCTTCCACATCCTTCCTATAGTGAGGCGACCAGAACTGGACATAGTACTCCAAGTGTGGCCTAACCAGAGTTTTAGAGAGCTGCATCGTTACCTCGCTACTCTTAATCTCTATCCCTCGACTTATGAAGGCTAACACCCCATAAGCTTTCTTGACTACCCTATCTACCTGTGAGGCAACTTTCAGGGATCTGTGGACATGTATCCCCAGATCCCTCTGCTCCTCCACACTACCAAGTATCCTGCCATTTACTTTGCTTTGGAGTTTGTCCTTCCAAAGTGTACCACCTCACACTTCTCCAGGTTGAACTCCATCTGCCACTTCTCTGTCCACTTCTGCACCCTATCAATGTCTCTCTGCAATCTTTGACAATCCTCTACACTATCCACAACACCACCAACCTTTGTATCGTCTGCAAACTTGCCAACCCACCCTTCTACCCCCACAGCCAGGTCGTTAATAAAAATCACGAAAAGTAGAGGTCCAGAACTGATCCTTGTGGGACACCACTAGTTACAACCCTCCAATCCGAATGTACTCCCTCCACCACGACCCTCTGCCTTCTGCAGGCAAGCCAATTCTGAATCCACCTGGCCAAACTTCCCTGGATCCCATGCCTTCTGACTTTCTGAATAAGCCTACTGTGTGGAGCCTTGTCAGATGCCTTACTAAAATCCATGTAGATCACATCCACTGCACTACCCTCATCTATGTGCCTGGTCACCGCCTCAAAGAACTCTATCAGGCTTGTTAGACACGATCTGCCCTTCACAAAGCCATGCTGACTGTCCCTGATCAGACCATGATTCGCTAAATGCCCATAAATCCTACCTCTAAGAATCTTTTCCAACAGCTTTCCCACCACAGACATAAGGCTCACTGTCTATAATTACTCGGACTATCCCTACTACCTTTTTTGAACAAGGGGACAACATTCGCTTCCCTCCAGTCTTCCAGTACCATTCCCGTGGACAACAAGGACATGATCCTAGCCAGAGGCTCAGCAATCTCTTCCCTCACCTCGTGGAGCAACCTGGGGAATATTCCATCAGGCCCCAGGGACTTATCCGTCCTAATGTATTTTAACAACTCCAACACCTCCTCTCCCTTACTATCAACATGCTCCAGAACATCAGCCTCACCCATATTGTCCTCAGCGTCATCAAGTTCCCTCTCATTGGTGAATACCAAAGAGAAGTATTCATTGAGGACCTCGCTCACTTCCACAGCCTCCAGGCACATCTTCCCACCTTTATCTCTAATCGGTCCTACCTTCACTCCTGTCATCCTTTTGTTCTTCACATAATTGATGAATGCCTTGGGATTTTCCTTTACCCTACTCACCAAGGCCTTGTCATGCCCCCTTCTTACTCTCCTCAGCCCCTTCTTAAATTCCTTTCTTGCTACCGTATATTCCTCAATAGACCCATCTGGTCCTTGCTTCCTAAACCACATGTATGCTGCCTTCTTCCACCTGACTAGATTTTCCACCTCACTTGTCACCCATGGTTCCTTCACCCTACCATTCTTTATCTTCCTCACCGGGACAAATTGATCCCTAACATCCTGCAAGAGATCCCTAAACATCGACCACATGTTCACAGTACATTTCCCTGCAAAAACATCATCCCAATTCACACCCACAAATTCTAACCTTATAGCCTCATAATTTGCTCTTCCCCAATTAAAAATTTTCCTGTCCTCTCTGATTCTATCCTTTTCCATGATAATGTTAAAGGCCAGGGAGTGGTGGTCACTGTCCCCCAGATGCTCACCCACTGAGAGATCTGTGACCTGACCCAGTTTGCGTCAGTCTTCACTGTGGAAGACACTAGCAGTGTGCCTGATGTTGTAGTGTGTGAAGGAAGAGAAGTGAGTGCAGTTACTGTTACAAGAGAGAAGGTGCTCAAAAAACTGAATGACCTAGGTGTACATAAATCACCCGGACCAGAGGAACTGTACTCTAGGGTTCTGAAAGAGGGAGTGTTAGAGATTGTGGTGGCATTAGAAATGATCTTTCAAAAACATAGTCTCTGGCATGGTGTCAGAGGACTGGAAAATTTGCATGTGTTACTCTACTCTTTAAGAAGGGAGGAAGGCAGCAGAAAGGAAATTATAGACCAGTTAGGCTGACCTCAGTGGTTGGGAAGATGTTAGAGTCAATTATTAAGGATGAGGTGATGGAGTACTTGGGGACACAGTACAAGATAGTATAAAGTCAGCATGGTTTCCTTCAGGGAAAATCCTGCCTGATGAACCTGTTGGAATTCTTTGAGGAGATTACAAGTAGGTTAGATAAAAGGGATGCATTGGATGTTGTATATTTGGACTTTCAGAAGGCCTTTGACCAGGTGCCAAACATGAGGCTGCTTAACAAGTTAAGAGCCCATGGTATTACAGGAAAGTTACTAACATGGTTAGAGCATTGGCTGATGGGTAGGAGGCAGCGAGTGGAAATAAAAGGATGCTTTTCTGATTGGCTGCCAGTGATTAGTGATGTTCCTCAGGGGTCATTGTTGGGACCACTTCTTTTTATGCTGTATATAAATGATTTAGATGATGGAATAGATGGCTTTTTTGCCAAGTTTGCAGATGTTATGAAGATTGGTGGAGGGGCAAGTAGTGTTGAGAAAACAGGTAGGATGCAGAAGGACCGAGACAGATTAGGAGAATGGGCAAGGAAGTGGCAAATGACATACAATGTTGGAAAATGCATGGTCATGTACTTTGGTTGTAGAAATAAATGTGTGAACGATTTTCTAAACAGGGAGAAAATCCAGGAATCTGAGATGCAGAGGGACTTGGGAGTCCTTGTGCAGGACACCCTAACTTGCAGGTTGAGTCAGTGGTAAGGAAGGCAAAACCATGTTAGCATTCATTTCAAGAGGTCTAGAATACAAGAGCAAGGATGTGATGCTGAGGCTTTATAAGACACTGGTGAGACCTCACCTTGAGTATTATGAACAGTTTTGGGCCCCTCATCTAAGAAAAGATGTGCTGGCATTGGAGGGTGTCCAGAGGCAGTTCACAAGGATGGTTCCAGGAATGAAAGGGTTATCATGCGAGGAATGTTTGATGGCTCTGGGTCTGTACTTGCTGGAATTCAGAAGGATGAGGAGGGATCTCATTGAAACCTTTTGAATGTCGAAAGGCCTAGACATAGTAGATGTGGAAAGGATGTTTCCCATGGTAGGAGAGTCTAGGACAAGAGGGCACAGCCTCAGGATAGAGGAGCACCCTTTCAAAACAGAGAGGTGGAGAAATTTCTTTAGCCAAAGGGTGGTGAATTTGTTGAATTTGTTGCTACATGCAGCTGTGGAGGCCAGGTTGTTGTGCGTATTTAAGGCAGAGATTAATAGGTTCTTGATTGGACATGGAATCAAAGGTTATGGGGAGAAGGCCGGGAACTGGTGTTGAGGAGGAGATAGAAAAAAAGGATCAGCCATGATTAAATGGTTTTTGTTTGCACCTTGGAGCTGGAAAGGTGAAATATATTACCAATAAATAATTTGTAGCCATAATATCCAGTTGTTATGAAGAAATAATGTCAGACCTTCTCAGAGGAGAAATTTTGACAGATTGCTGTGATACCCAGTGCTCCTAATATAATTGTAATTAATTTAGTATTGTACCAGGTATCTGTTGAATTGTGTTAATAGATTATAATCTTATCATGTACCTCAGGAAGCTCTAGACCTGTAATCCTCGCAGTAGATTGCAACATTCGGATGGGTTGCAGCAGTTTGTGATGGGTGATTCAACACACACAGCATGCTGGAGGAGCTCAGCAGGTCAGGCAGTATCTGTGGAGGGAAGTAAGCAGTGGTTGAATATGGTCCCAACCCCAACCCCTGCGGAACACCTCTAGTCACCAGCAGCCAATCAGAAAAGGCTCCCTTTATACCTAGTCTTTGCCTCCTGCCAATCAGCCAATGCCCTATCCATACTAGCATCCTTCCTATAATACCTTGTTGAGCATCCTTGTGTGACACCTTGTCAAAGGCTTTCTGAAAATCCAAGAATTCAACATCCACTGACTCTCCTTTGTCTATCTTGCTTGTTATTTCCTCAAGGAATTCCAACAGATTTGTCAGGCAAGATTTCTCCTAAGGGAAACCATTCTGACTTTGGCCTAATTTATCATGTGCTTCCAAGTAACTCAAAACCTCATCCTTAACAATCAACTCCAACACCTTCCTAACCACTGAGGTCAGGCTAACTGGCCTATAACTTCCTTTCTTCTGCCTCCCTCCCTTTTTGAAGAGTGGAGTGACATTTGCAATTTTCCAGTCCTCTGGAACCATTCCAGAATCTAGTGATTCCTGAAAGATCATTACTAATGCCTCCACAATCTTTTCAGCTACCTCTTTCAGGAACCTAAGGTGCAGTTCATCTGGTTCAGGTGACTTATCTACCTTCAGACCTTTCATCTTCCCAGGCACCTTTTCAGTAATAGCAACAAACTTCACTTCTGACCCCTGATACTCTTAATTTCTGGCATGCTGCTAGTGTCTTCAACAGTGGAGACTGATGCAAGATACTTATTAAGTTCGTTCACCATTTCTTTGTCCCCCATTACTACTTCTCCAGCATCACTTTCCAGTGGTTCAATATCCATTCTCGTCTCTTTTTCTCCTTATATATTTGAAAAAAATTGGTATCCTCTTTTTAATTATTGGCTAGTTTACCTTCATATTTTCAATCCTTATAACTTTTTAAATTTGTGTTCTGTAGGTTTTTCAAGGCTTCCCAATCCTCTTCCTTCCCACTAATTTTTGCTATATTAAATGCCTTCTCTTTTGCTTTTATGCTGTCTTTGATTTCCCTTGTCAGCCACAGTTGTCTCATCCTCCCTTCAGAATACTTGTTCAATGCTTTGCAGTTCTTTGAGTGGTTGGTAATGAAATATATCATGAATTCCTGCCTGAGGCCTCAATTTATCTGTTCCAGTTTGACTACCGTCACAACAGGTCAACAGCAGATGCCATTTCTTTGGTTCTTCACTCAACATAATAATAACAACTTTATTGATCCCATGGGAAATTATTTTGTTACAGCAATAAAATTTAAAAACAAACTTAGCAATAATAATTAATATTAATAAATATAATAATTTTAACTAATAATAGTGTGCAATAATAATATACACAATAACAATTTACCAATGTGCGATAATGTATGAAATAATAAAGCAGAGACTATTGTACGATGATATGTGTTCTCCTGTCACACAGAGATGAACTGTTGTATGTGCTTATTGCATTTGGTAGGGAAGATTTTCTGGAACAATCCTTGTGACAGCGGAGCTGAATGATCCTGTTTGAAAGGGTGCTCCGCTGCTTATTCAGTAGGTCATGGAGAGGATGTGCCTGATTGTCCGTAATGGATAACAGTTTGTTTAGTGACCTCCTCTCCACCACTAACTCAAGAGTCCTGGTTATAGCCAAGGACGGATCCAGCCTTTCTGTTGAGTTTATTTAGTCTTTTTGCATCACCAGCACCGATGCTGCTCCCCTAACATAAAGCAGCAAAGATAACTGCACTCACGACAACAGACTGGTAAAAGATATCCAACGTCCTGTTGCACACAATGAAGGATCTCAGCTTCCTTAGAAAATAGAGTCTGCTCATCCCCTTCTTGTAAACAGCCTTGGTGTTGGTTTTCCAGTCAAGCCTGTTGTGGAGGTGAACACCCAAGTATTTATACTCCTCCACCACTGCGACTTCTTCTCCCAGAATGTATACAGGACTCGTCACGGTCCTCTTCCTCCTAAAATCAATCACCACCTCCCTGGTTTTGGCCACATTCAGGAGCAGCTGTTTCCTCCTGCACCACTCCACAAACTTGTCCACCGGTCCTCTGTACTCCAACTCCTGCCCACCTCTGATACACCCAACCACTGCAGTCATCAGAGAACTTCTGCAAGTGACAAGACTCAGATTTGTACTGAAAATCTGAGGTGTACCGTGTGAACAGAAATGGAGACAGGACAGTCCCTTGTGGCTTTGTGGTGCCACTCACCACCATCTCAGACAGAGGACTACCCAGCTGTACAAACTGGGGTCTATCTGGAGAGGCTGATCCTGACTTAACTTGGACCATAGGTGAGATCTTCATTGGACCCTGCAATAGGTAGATGATGGCATCATCCACTCCCACATGAGGATGGTAGGCAAACTGTAGAGAGTCCAATGAAGATCTCACCTGTGGTCCAAGGTAAGTCAGGACCAACCTCTCAAGCACCTTCATCCCATGAGATGTGAGACGAATTGGTCTGTAGCCATTAAGTTCATATGGAGTTGCCTTCTTGGGTACAGAAATCAAGCAGTAAGTCTTCCATAGTACTTTAAATCATTGCACTTTACATCTGGACAATGACCTTCATTGACTGCAGCTCTGCATTCAACACTATCATCCCATGACAGGCTGCCTCTCAAGGTCTAGTGCAGCATCTGGACATTATATGGATCCTCCCTGGCATAGTGTGTGGTGGCAGTCTTCTTAACGTATCAAACGTTTGGCTGCCCTTTTCATTCCTGTCCTGTGGTAGTTATTGCCCACATCTACTATTGGAATTAATCTGTGATTTGTTTGTTGTTTGTGCAGTGTGTCAGTGCTTGTGCTATGCTTTGTCCATAATCCCCCACTTCTCCCCTTTCCAGCACTAGCTCCAGCATGCTTATACCCAGTGTTTGGTGCTGAACCTGCAGTTCCCACTTGTAGGTTACCCTCTCAGTTAGATTCAAGATTCAAAGATTCAAAAAACTTTATTGTCATTCTAACCATACATCAGCTCTGCAGGGCAGAATGAGACAGCGTTTCTCAGGGGCAATGTAATCATAACATAACAAATGCAACACTAAATAATAAACATAACAATAAATAGTAAAACACAACAGCCACATGTCAGTTAAAATTAGTTATAAGTGTCCAATGCAAGTTAAAAGTGTCCAAAACAGAGTCAGGTGGAGCAGCTATTTAGCAGTCTGACTGCCTGTGGGAGGAAGCTGTTTAGTAGCCTTGTGTTTTTAGTTTTGATGCTCCTGTAACGTTTGCCTGATGGCAGAAGAACAAACAGTTCATGGAGAGGGTCTGAGGGGTCTTTAATGATGTACCGTGTCTTCTGGAGGCATCGACTCTGAAAGAGGTCTTGGACAGAAGGTAGGGAGACCCCAATAATCTTCTCTGCTCCCCTAACCACCCTCTGCAAGGCTTTTTTGTCGACAGCACTGCAGTTGGAGTACCAGGTTGTGATGCAAAAGGTCAGCACACTCTCAACCACGCCTCTGTAGAATGTAGTTAAGATGTTAGTGGGGAGTGATGTTTGTTTAAGCTTCCTCAGAAAGTGCAATCTCTGCTGGGCCCATTTCACAATCCCAGTGGTGTTCCTGGACCAGGTGAGATTGTCTGAGATCTGCACCCCAAGGAACTTCATGTTTTCCACTCTCTCCACTGTGGAGCCGCTGATGCTGAGGGGTGTGTGCTCAGGCTGAGACGGTCTGAAATCGACGATCATCTCTTTGGTTTTGGTGACATTAAGCATCAAGTTGTTATCCCTGCACCAGCTCTCTAGGTGTTTGACCTCCTCCCTGTACATAGTTTCATCATTTTTGCTGATGAGCCCCACCACTGTGGTAGTCTCTGCGGGATGATGGTATTGAACGCTGAACTGAAATCAATGTACAGGATTCTGGCATAAGTGTCTTTGTTGACCAAGTGAGAGAGAACTGTGTGCAGTGTGGTGGATATTGCCTCCTCCGTAGAGCGATTTGGACGATAAGCAAACTGTAGAGGATCCAGTGATGAGGGGAGGCTGGCTGTGATATGAGGCTTGACAAGCCGTTCAGAACATTTCATCACTATGGGGGTCAGGGCAACAGGACGGTAATCATTCAGACAGGCTACAACTGATTTCTTTGCTACAAGGATGATTGTGGAGGTTTTGAAGCATCTGGGGACAATAGCTTGACGAAGGGAGATGTTGAAAATGTCTGTCAGAACATCTGCTAACACATTAGCACATTCCTTGAGCACATGTCCAGAGATGTTGTCGGGACCTCCCGCTTTTCGTGGGTTGACCCTGGCAAGGGTCCTCCGTGTTTGCTCTGGATCAATGATTGGAGCCGACTGGTCAGATGGTAAAAAGGGACTGGCTCTCCCCCTTGCTGTAGTGTTTGATGCTTTGAAGCGGGCAAAGAAATTGTTAAGCCTGTCTGGTAGAGAGGGGTCGCTGTCATCAGTTTTCTGCCTGATCTTGTAGTCTGTCAGAGCTTTAATTCCCTGCCACATCCGTCTGGTGTCACCTGTGTCACACAAGTGTCCATGTATTTTGCCCGCGTAGGCCCTTTTCGCTTTCCTGATCCCTAGTGGAAGCGCAGACCTGGCTGAGCGAAGCGCACTCCTGTCCCCCAATCTGTAGGCTGTATCACGGGCCTTCAGCAGTGACCGCACCTCTGTTGTCATCCATGGCTTAGACACAGTGTCACGATCTAACTCGGTGACTTTTGCTTTGAAATCCACCATTTTAGCAGCTTCTCATTGTTTCAGTGTCTCAAGTACAAAAGGTTTCAGTGTGGAAGGTAGATAAAGTGTGTCTTTGCACCATGTGCAGAAATTGAAAGATGGGGGAAAAGTGGAATGAGCAGTACGTAGAATGGGTGAATGGATATTCTCCTGTTCAACTGCTTCATCCCATTTTGGGAAAAGGCTTTGTAATAGTTTTTTCGAAAATGAACTTAATCGTCACTTTTGTGTGTATTAACACATGCATATGTGCCTTCACTTTTATAAAGGCATGTAAGGAATATCTGAAAGGAAAGATGTATATAGTTGCTAATTATAAAATAACATCATTGCATATGTCCACACAGATCCAGTTTTAGATTGAGATTCCATCAATGTGCTCTGTAACTAGTCGATATTTAGCTGCTCAGTGGGTTTTGTTCAGCTACCACCTGACTACTGTTTACACCTCAGGAGCATTATGGATGTAATTGTTGAATGAATAGAATTCTTTCATCCCTAAGGTCCTTTAGTGGATTCATTCATAGTGAAAATTCAAAACGTTCAAGCCAAATATTGTCAGAAACTGAAATACTGCACACCTTCTGATCCACATCACTGTCACAGATCGAATTAGCTGTTTAACTGTGAATTGTGGGTGAAACACATGAATTCTACAGTCAATGAAAAGAAAACTCAATTTAAAGCCTGAGGAGTTTTACTTCATTCCATGACCTAAACTAAAAAGAATTCCATTCCTGAGTATTTAAGTTTTACAGTTTTAATATCATTCAAAACATGTGTTAGCAGTGCAGAAAATGAGAACAGTTAAAACAAAATACTGCATCAACTTCATTGTCCATTGCTCAGTGGAATCGACCTACCTAATCAACATAAATGTAGTTCTTAAAATTTAACATAGTTTAGCAGAACCTATATTAAATTTATTTTTCTTGCATTTCCTCACAACATATAAGAGGCCAGTCAGCCTATAGTGTCTATGCTGGTTTTTTAAAGCAATCCCATCAATCCCATTCCCATTGATATTCCTGTAAACTATTCTCTCACAGATTCACTTGCATCTGATTCCCCTCCCACCCACCCACACTAGGAGGCACTTTACAGTTAACTAACCAATTGACATGTCTTTGGGAAGCCTACATACTTATAGGAGGAATGATCAAACTCCACATAAACAACACTGGAGGTTAGAAATGAGCCTTCGTCACAGAAGACGTGAGGCAGCAGCACTAGCCACTATGTCACTCTGTGTTCTGACAAAAGAAAAGATGGCTTTATTTATTACATACCACAAACGTCACTGGAGTCAAGTCAATCAAAATTTGAATAGATCAGCAGAAAGCCGTTGATTAGACAATCAAGATTTGAATAGCTCAGACTCAGCAGAAAGCAGCTGATTGGGCAGTCGAGGTCAGGTGACCAAACATTTTGAAAAGCTCAAACAGATAAATAGAGGGATAGCTCAAGCGAAGCGGCCTGTGGAAAGTGGCCAGAGCATGAGTGGGCCAGTGAAGGAGTGGAGCTTTGAGGCTTTGACTCGAGAGGCTTTGACGAGAAGAGGCGGAGGACAAGCTAGCTCGCAGTTAGTTTTTACAATGTCTCCTGAGACGGTGATGTGCCTCTCATGTGAGATGTGGCAGTCTTGGGGGAACGCCCCTCTCCCGCAGAGTCACATCTGTCAGAAGTGCATACGGCTGGGCGATCTGGAAGACCGTGTAAGGAATCTGGAGCAGCAGCTGGATGACCTTCGACTCATAAGGGAGAATGAGGCAGTCATAGATGAGAGCTACAGGGAGGTAGTCACACCTAGGCTGTCGGAAGCAGGTCGTTGGGTGACAGTCAGAGGGGGGAAAGCGAAGGTGAGCAGACAGGTAGTGCAGAGCACCCCTGTAGCCATTCCCCTGAATAATAAGTTTACCATCCTGGATACTGTTGGTGGGGACGACTGACCAGGTGTGAGCCACGGTGGCAGGGCCTCCAGCACTGAGTCTGACCCTGTGGTGCAAAGGGTGGGATGGAGGAGAGGAGAGCTGTCGTCATTGGAGACTCTATAGTCGGGAGACCAGACAGGAGATTTTGTGGACATGAAAAGGACACCCGCATGGTTTGTTGCCTCCCGGGTGCCAGGGTCCAGGATGTCTCTGACCGGGTGCACGACATCCTGGTACGAGAGGGAAAGCAACCAGAAGTCGTGATACATGTTGGGACCAATGACATAGGCAGGAAGAGGAATGAGGTCCTGAAGTGTGAGTTTCAGGAATTAGGCAGAAGGCTGAAGAACAGGACCTCAAGGGTGACGTTCTCAGGATTGCTGCCAGTGCTACGTGACAGAGATGGTAAGAATTGGAGGAGATGGCAGTTGAATGCGTGGCTGAGGAGTTGGTGCAGGGAGCAGGGTTTTAGATTTTTAGATCATTGGGATCTCTTCTGGGGAAGGTGGGACCTGTACAGATTGGATGGGTTGCACCTGAACTCGAGGGGGAGCAATATCCTTGCAGGTAGGTTTGCTAGCATGGTTCGGGAGGGTTTAAACTAATTTGCAAGGGGGATGGGACCCGGAGCGATAGAGCAGTGAAAGAAGTGCTTGGAGTAAAGCCAGATCTAACATACAGAGAGGCTCTGAGGAAAGAGAAGCAGAATTAATGGTGTAAAGACAGTAAGGTAGAAGGGCTAAAATGTGTGTACCTCAATGCAAGAGGCATCAGGAACAAAGGTGATGAACTGAGAGCTTGGATACATACATGGAATTATGATGTAGTGGCCATTACAGACACTTGGCTGGCACCAGGGCAGGAATGGATTCTCAATATTCCTGGATTTCAGTGCTTTAAAAGGGATAGAGAGGGCGGAAAAAGGGGAGGAGGGGTGGCATAACTGGTCAGGGATACTATTACAGCTACAGAAAGGGTGGGTAATGTAGCAGGATCCTCTTTTGAGTCAATATGGGTGGAAGTCAGGAACAGGAAGGGAGCAGTTACTCTATTGGGGGTATTCTATTGGCCCCCTGGTAGCAGCAGAGATACAGAGGAGCAGATTGGGAGGCAGATTTTGGAAAGGTGCAAAAATAACAGGGTTGTTATCATGGGTGACTTTAACTTCCCTGATATTGATTGGCACCTGATTAGTTCCAAGTGTTTAGATGGGGCAGAATTTGTTAAGTGTGTCCAGGGCGGATTCCTGTCACAGTATGTGGACAGGCCGACCAGGGGGAATGCCATACTAGATCTAGTACTAGGTAATGAACTGGATCAGGTCACAGATCTCTCAGTGGGTGAGCATCTGGGAGACAGTGACCACCACTCCCTGGCCTTTATAATTATCATGGAAAAGGATAAAATCAAAGAGTTCAGGAAAATTTTTAATTGGGGAAAGGCAAATTATGAGGCTATAAGGCTAGAACTTGTGGGTGTGAATTGGGATGATGTTTTTGCAGGGAAATGTACTATGGACATGTGGTCGATGTTTAGAGATCTCTTGCGGGATGTAAGGGATAAATTTGTCCTGGTGAGGAAGATAAAGAATGGCAGGGTGAAGGAACCATGGGTGACAAGTGAGGTGGAATATCTAGTCAGGTGGAAGAAGGCAGCATACATGAAGTTTAGGAAGCAAGGATCAGATGGGTCTATTGAGGAATATAGGGAAGCAAGAAAGGAGCTTAAGAAGGGGCTGAGAAGAGCAAGAAGGGGGCATGAGAAGGCCTTGGTGAGTAGGGTAAAGGAAAACCCCAAGGCATTCTTCAATTATGTGAAGAACAAAAGGATGACAGGAGTGAAGGTAGGACCGATTAGAGATAAAGGTGGGAAGATGTGCCTGGAGGCTGTGGAAGTGAGCGAGGTCCTCAATGAATACTTCTCTTCGGTATTCACCAATGAGAGGGAACTTGATGATGGTGAGGACAATATGAGTGAGGTTGATGTTCTGGAGCATGTTGATATTAAGGGAGAGGAGGTGTTGGAGTTGTTAAAATACATTAGGACAGATAAGTCCCCGGGGCCTGATGGAATATTCCCCAGGCTGCTCCACGAGGCAAGAGAAGAGATTGCTGAGCCTCTGGCTAGGATCTTTATGTCCTCGTTGTCCATGGGAATGGTACCGGAGGAGTGGAGGGAGGCGAATGTTGTTCCCTTGTTCAAAAAAGGTAGTAGGGATAGTCCGGATAATTATAGACCAGTAGCCTTACGTCTGTGGTGGGAAAGCTGTTGGAAAAGATTCTTAGAGATAGGATCTATAGGCATTTAGAGAATCATGGTCTGATCAGGGACAGTCAGCATGGCTTTGTGAAGGGCAGATCGTGTCTAACAAGCCTGATAGAGTTCTTTGAGGAGGTGACCAGGCATATAGATGAGGGTAGTGCAGTGGATGTGAGCTATATGGATTTTAGTAAGGCATTTGACAAGGTTCCACACAGTAGGCTTATTCGGAAAGTTGGAAGGCATGGGATCCAGGGAAGTTTGGCCAGGTGGATTCAGAATTGGCTTGCCTGCCGAATGCAGAGGGTGGTGGTGGAGGGAGTACATTCAGATTGGAGGATTGTGACGAGTGATGTCCCACAAGGATCTGTTCTGGGACCTCTACTTTTTGTGATTTTTATTAACAACCTGG
The DNA here is from genome assembly GCF_963921235.1 of Mobula hypostoma. NCBI lineage: Eukaryota > Metazoa > Chordata > Chondrichthyes > Myliobatiformes > Myliobatidae > Mobula > Mobula hypostoma. Next base: position 39,495,061 of record NC_086128.1, read on the forward strand.
ATATGGGGGTAGAAGGGTGGGTTGGCAAGTTTGCAGACGACACAAAGGTTGGTGGTGTTGTAGATAGTGTAGAGGATTGTCAAAGATTGCAGAGAGACATTGATAGGATGCAGAAGTGGGCTGAGAAGTGGCAGATGGAGTTCAACCTGGAGAAGTGTGTGGTGGTACACTTTGGAAGGACAAACTCCAAGGCAGAGTACAAAGTAGATGGCAGGATACTTGGTAGTGTGGGGGAGCAGAGGGATCTGGGGGTACATGTCCACAGATCCCTGGAAGTTGCCTCACAGGTAGATAGGGTAGTTAAGAAAGCTTATGGGGTGTTAGCTTTCATAAGTCGAGGGCTAGAGTTTAAGAGTCGCGATGTAATGATGCAGCTCTATAAAACCCTGGTTAGGCCAACTGTGTCCAGTTCTGGTCGCCTCACTATAGGAAGGATGTGGAAGCATTGGAAAGGGTACAGAGGAGATTTACCAGGATGCTGCCTGGTTTAGAGAGTATGCATTATGATCAGAGATTAAGGGAGCTAGGGCTTTACTCTTTGGAGAGAAGGAGGATGAGAGGAGACATGATAGAGGTGTACAAGATAATAAGAGGAATAGATAGAGTGGATAGCCAGCGCCTCTTCCCCAGGGCACCACTGCTCAATACAAGAGGATATGGCTTTAAGGTAAGGGGTGGGAAGTTGAAGGGGAATATTAGAGGAAGGTTTTTCACTCAGAGAGTGGTTGGTGCGTGGAATGCACTGCCTGAGTCAGTGGTGGAGGCAGATACACTAGTAAAGTTTAAGAGACTACTAGACAGGTATATGGAGGAATTTAAGGTGGGGGGGTTATATGGGAGGCAGGGTTTGAGGGTTGGCACAACGTTGTGGGCCGAAGGGCCTGTACTGTGCTGTACTATCCTATGTTCTATGTAATATTATTGACAAAAATGTCAAAAATGATAATATGTGGAAAGCTTAAATTAGCTATTTGAAAAAAAGTCTGAGTAGAGTAACTTGATTACAGAAATCAAAAATGTTAGCGGTGACCAGCAGGTCTGGGGATTAAGGATCAGAGTAACTTTCTCAGATTATTTAATTTTTGGTCTGAATTGTTAAATGTTGTTTTTCCAACATTAAATGTTGGTTGTATTTTCTATCTTTGTTTTTGGTTTCCAGAATCCACAGTACTTTGCTTCTGTAAAACAAGTACTATACTAAAGCTGAAATATTGTAGATAGTGGTTGAAACCATACAAAGATTTATCACTCATCAGAGAAAAAAGTTTTATCCTTGATGTTTGAGACACCATGCTTTCATTGCATATGCTAATGTTTATGCTTGCATTTTCACAGACAAAGGACTTTGCCCAAATTGAGGCAGAAAATATCAACATCCTACATAAACTTGCCACAATTATGACTCCAAAGACAGGTGGCATGACCTGGTCCAACTATAATTTAAAAAGGTAAGGAGATGTGGCTTTTGTGTCATTTCTGTTGTCTGTAAATCAAATCTGCAGAATTTGTATGGTGCTATGCATGATCTTAAAACTTTTAGAAGTGAGCAAGTGCCAGTGTTAAGATAGTGATAACGATCTTGTTATGAATAGTTCAAAGTCACCAAATACTACATTGATATTAATTTTCTTGAGGTCATTCACATAAAATACAAAGAATCACAATAGAATCAATGAAAAATTGTGCATTACTGAGACTAATGTGCAAAAAATGACGAATTGTGTAAATAGAAAAAAACAAAATAATAATAATACATAAGTAATAAATATTGAAAACATGAGTTATAGAGTCCTTGAAAGTGAGTTCATAGGTTGCGGAATCAGTTCAGTGTTGTGGTGAGTGAAGTTACCCACAATGGACCAAGAGTCTGTTGTTTGAGGGTTAATAACTGTTCCTGAACCTGGTGCTGTGACCAACGGCTCCTGTACCTCCTTCCTGATGGCAGCAGTGAGAAGAGAGCATGGCCTGGATGGTGGAAGGCTTGATGATGGTTGCTGCTTTCTTATGTTAGCGGTCCTTAAGGATGTGCTCAATGGTGGGGAGTGCTTTACTAGGACTGTAAAATTGACTGGGCTGCATCCACTATCTTTTGTGGGCTTTTCCTTTCAAAGGTATTGGTGTTTCCATACCAGGAAACCAGTTATTATACTCTCCACCACACTTCTGTAGAAGATTGTCAGCATTTTAGATGACATGCCGAATCTTTGTAAACTTCTTAAAAAGCAGAGGTGCTGTTGTGCCTACTTTGTAATGGCACTTTGTCAGGACAGATCCTCCGAAATGATAACACAGAGGAATTTAAAGTTGCTGACCCTCTCCCTCTGATCTCCTGATGAGGACTGGCTCATGAAGCTTCAGTTTCTTCCTCTTGTAGTTCCTCTTGAAGCCTGGTTAAAACTCTGATCTATTTAGACAATCATACAGTTTACTGCTAACCTGCATGAAGGACCTATTTGTAAGGTCTCTGCCAGAACAGAAGAGCTCTTTCTCATGCAAACATGAAGAATTCTGCACATGCTGGAAATTCAAGCAACACACATCAAAGTTGCTGGTGAACGCAGCAGGCCAGGCAGCATCTCTAGGAAGAGGTACAAACATCAATATCCTACCTCTTCCTAGAGATGCTGCCTGGCCTGCTGCTTTCACCAGCAACTTTGGTGTGTGTAGCTCGTTCTCATGTTAATTTTTTTTCTTTCAGACTTTAAAATTATTCTAATTTCAAAATTTTAGAATTCTAATCTTCTAAAAGGAGCCAAATATTCTTCATGAAGTGAATAAATTGTGATTTGTTAATCTGAATAAAATAATTTGTTTTTCGTTATGTTGCATGAAACTATTTATATGGGGAAATATTTGAGAATATTTAGACAATTTATTTTTGAACTCATGGTTTTGAAAAAATGTTTTCTTTCAGTCCAGAATTCATCATGATTGGTTTAAAAAGCTGTTAAAACATGTAATATTTAATCATTAGCAAGTGCCAAATAGAAGCTTAATAATTTCTAGTTGAAGAAAGACATTTTGGTTTCTCTGCTGCTTGCAGTTGTCTTAATTTTAGAAAACAGAATTCCCAATCGTGATCTGTTTTAATTAATTCTTACAATGTACCTACATCATCAAAACCCTCTGGACATTACCGGAAATTAGGACAACATTCTTCAGTATTTTTACTGTGAATTGAAGGGCCGTTTTGTTTTTCTAGCTTGAGTACGCCTAAATATGTTACCAAAGTGCCAAAAAATTCACCAAGTAAGGGTAGACGCCGTCATAGCGACATGAATCTTAAGGTAATGAATTGCCAATTGCAGACTAAAAAAAAATGCTCAGTTGTTGTAATAATATAATTTACATGTAAGCAGTGAAAGTGATGTTGTGATACCAGCTCAGTCCCTATACTAGATGTGTACTGGGTTACACAGTTAATAATTAGTGCAGATTTATTTGCTAATGTTTTGAATGCAAAAAAAAAATTAGAAATCTCATTGGCCTGTGACTTTGTAGTTGTTCTCCTCAATACCATGCTCCTTGATTCTGCAGGATCCTTTAGTTCTCTGGCTGGCTCAGCTGCTGATAACATTTGCTTTACAGGACTGAGTATTGTCTCTCTTTTTTGTGATCTTCAGGGAGAAACGGCACATAACTGGTAACTCTTCTTCTACAAGAATGGCTTGTGTCAGTCACAGGAAACAATTCTTGTCAAATTTCTTCAACCACATTTGAAACTGTGTTTCAAACACGTAATGCTGGAAGCCTTAATAGAGTTTGGTAGTCAGGAAATTAGTTGTCAGGTATCTGGCACTGTTAACTGAAGAAAGGATTTCACATTCTTTACTTACCCCTCCGTATAGCCCAGTATCACTGCCGGGAGTTTTCTGTGAATTCCATGATGTCCTCCAACTACTAGATGGTGCGCAGGGAAGGAGGGGTCAATAATGGTCCTGGTGAAATTGAGGAGAATAGAAGTAAAAAAAAAAGCAATGCTGGAAATGCTCAGCAGGAGTGTAATAAATCAGCCTTTAATTTTATTAACTGTGAAACACATTCTGAGCAGTTTGCTTTGCAGTTTGGTAACCAGATTTATGCTGTACCATGTATCCTGTATCAACGTTTGAAAAGTGGCTGCTTTCTTGTGGGAGCTCGTGGTGACAAGTAACTCTCCTTTGTAATAAAGCCCCCATATTTTGGCTGTTTATTCCCCTCCATTGATGCTGCCTAACCTGCTTGCTGAGTTCCTCGAGCAATTTGTGTTGCTCTGGATTTCCAGCATCTGCAGAATCTCCTGTGTTTTTGAACTTGTACACATTGGTTTTCACCAGATAAAGTAAGGATATTAAATTATGAATGTGCACAAAGACTGGTCATGAGATTGCCAATACACATTGAGGATGCTTGTTCTGTGCTACATGCATCAGTCTAGAGACTGGGACGAACCCCACACATCATGGGGATAGGCGTCTGGAAAATTGTCCCCAATCATTCAAACTTTTATATCTGTAAACTATAAAATAACTGATGATAACTTTAAATCTCTTTAAATGAATGGTGTAGTGAGATTTACAGGAAGATGTTTGCTGCTTGGCATTGCTGCCTGCCGCACCTGCAGGGTTGTCAGCCAGGGACCACCTCTCATTGATGTTTCAGCCCTGGTACATCACCTGGTGACAGAGCAGTGGCAGGGACATCTCCTTGCTCCCCCCTGCAGCTTTCAATGGGGTTAGTCAGTCCCCAATTTCTGTCCTTCCTCCTCAGCCACAGGCAAATGCTGCCCTTTTGTGCCTCTTCAGACAAACTCTCTGGTGGCCCTCCTGAACCTCACTGTAGTCACTGCCCTATCACAGAATAATCTTGTTGTTAATGTGCTGATGAAGCCCGGGCATCCTACCTCCACAGGGTAGATGATGGTCCTCCAGCCAGCTCTGCTACCAGGTCTGAGTACTTCAGCCTCTTCCGCTCGTGGGCAGCCTCCACTCCTTCCTCCTATGGGATGGTTAACTCAATGAGGAGGACTGTCTTAGCGGCCATAGACCACAGCACTATGTCTGGGCGGAGGGATATGGTGTTGCTTTTCGTGGGGAACTGTAGTTGTTTGCCGAGACCTGCTCTCGTATTCCACTCCTTGCCTGGGGAAACGAGTCCTGAAGGAGCTCAGCACTCTTACCAGCCTGAACAAATGGGATGAATTGACGTCCCACTGGGAAAAGGCTCCATCTCACATCCCATCTGCAGGTCCCTAGGATCTTCACCAGTTTTTTGAGGACTTGGTTGTGCTGCCATCAGTAGTGCCCTTGGGCGAGTGCAGTCTTGCATCCTGCCAGGATATGTTGGAGGTTGGCATTGGTGGTATCACACAGGGGGCAGCTACCCTCACTGCCGAATCACTGGCGAAGATTTCGGGGGCAGGGCAAGTTGTCATAGGTTGCCCTGATGAGGAAGCTGAGCCTGGATTGTGGGATCTTCCACAGGTCTGACCAGCTGAATGTCCTGTTGATGGTGCCTCCCATGTTGTCCATCTTCCCTGGAGGCCCTGCCTTCACCCTGTAGTGCCCCTCCTCTGTCTCTGGCTCTAGTCGATTCTGGCCAGGCCATCTGCGAGCTGCTTCTGTGCTACTTTCCCCATCTTCCTGTCTGCTGGAAATGCAAAGCAGGAGTGTAATAAATCAGCCTTTGACCTTATGATAACATAAGGATATTAAATTACCAATGGGCACAAAGACTGGTCACAAGGTTGCTAATGCACATTGAAGGTGCCTGTTCTGTGCTACATGCATCAGTCCAGAGACTGGTAGGAACCCCGGGGAGGGGTGGGGTGGTGGGGGAGCAGGGAACTCCACACTTCATGGGGATAGGCATCTGGAAAATCATCCCCAATTTTTCAAACTTTTATTTCTGTAAACTATAAAATAACTGATGATAACTTTAAATCTTTGGCCTTTTCTCCTTGGAGCGGCAGAGGATGAGAGGTGACCTGACAGAGGCGTATGAGATGATAAGAGGCATTGGTCGTGTGGATACTCAGAGGCTTTTTCTCGGGGCTGAAGTGGCTAACACAAGAGGGCACAGTTTTAAGGTGCTTGGAAGTAGGTACACAGGAGATGTCAGGGGCAAATTTTTTATGCAGAGGGCGCTGAGTGGGTGGAATGGGCTGCTGGCGGTGACGGTGGTGGAGGCGGATACGATAGGGTGTTTTAAGAGACTCCTGGATAGGTACATGGAGCTTAGAAAAATAAAGGGTTATGAGTAACCCTAGGTAATTCCTGAAATAAGTACGTTTGGCACGGCATTGTGGCCGAAGGGCCTGTATTGTGCTGTAGGTTTTCTATGTTTCTGTGTTTCTAACTCTTCAAGTAAATGGTGCAGTAATTTGGTAGCAGTACTTTTTACTGTTGGTGAGCATGGGATTATACATTGTATTCCTTTGGTTTAGGAACATTGCTGAGGTTCATTTTGGCATTTCACAATACACCTGCTTCCAAAACTGGTGAATTTGGACAAACTTATATTTAAATACCTTTAAGTAAGCATTTAAAAGCTAAACTTCACTTGATGTAAATACCAAGTAATATAATACAGAAAATTTATAATGAGTGATAATGGTTCTTAGACACAGCACTAGATTGAATGTGAAAATTACACAAGTTCTTAGTCAATTATTATAGTTAAGATGATGAATTTAACTCCACCTGCTTCTATTTATTTCATAGAAATATCCACATTAATATTCACTTCCTGAATTAACAGTACTTATTTTAACAGGAGGATCTCTTGAAGCAGGAAAACATTGAAATGAATAATCTAAACATGCTAAAGAGACTGGCTAAAATAATGGTTCCTCCACCAGGACACAGTTGGAAGGACAATGAGAAAAGGTTAAATACTGTTTTATATTGCTTATACCAGTTTGTGTCTAATTAATAGAATCATACAATATTAATCTTTTTTTATATTTCAAAGTTCAAAGTACATTTATTGTCAAAGTATGTACACCATATGCAACCTTACAAGGGAGCAAAACCTTGTTGTCACATATATTTCTTGTGATTATGAAAAGTCATCTATCTTGTTTTAGAAGATGTCAAAGTTTTGGATCTCTTTTGCTTTTTTCCCCTCTGTCCACATCTTTACAAAATCAAATTTGGTTATCCTGTAGCACAGGTAATGCTTTCAGTACTGGACTTTCTTGCATGCCATTTAGAAATGCCAACAAAAATGTTTTTGTTTTTACTGAAGTGCAAAATATATGTATATAGTTCTTCTGTGGGTTGAAATGCCACCTTCTAGATTAAGAGTCAACTTTGGTGGCAGCAGAAGATGGAATAATCACATTTATTTGGAGACCCAAGAGACTGCAGATGCTAAAATCTGGAGCAGCACACAACCTAGCGGAGGAACTCGAGCAGCATCCATGGAGGATTGTCGATGTTTTGAGTTAAAGCTTTGTATGATATATATGGGCAATCATACAGTTAACTGCTAATCTGCATGAAGGAACCATTTGTAAGGTCTCCTTCAGAGCAAAAATAGCTCCTTAACATGTTTATCTTTTTTTCAGACTTTAATATTATTGTAATTTTAGAATTGTAATCTTCTAAAAGATCCAAATATTCTTCATGAAGTGAAATAAATTGTGATTTGTTAATCTGAATAAAATAATTTGTTTTTCGTTATGTTGCATGAAACTATTTATATGGGGTATTATTTGAGAATATTTAGACAATTTATTTTTGAGCTCATGGTTTTGAAAAAATATTTTCTTTCAGTCCAGAATTCATCATGATTGATTTAAAAAGCTGTTAAAATACATCATATTTAATCATTAGCAAGTGCCAAATAAAAACTTAATAAATTCTAGTTGAAGAAAGACATTTTGGTTTCTCTGCTGCTTGCAGTTGTCTTAATTTTAGAAAACAGAATTCCCAATCGTGATCTGTTTTAATTAGGTCTTACAATGGACCTACATCATCAAAACCCTCTGGACATTACTGGAAAATATAACAACATTCTTCAGTATTTTTACTGTGAATTGAAGGGCCGTTTTGTTTTTCTAGCTTAAGTACGCCTGAATATGTTACCAAAGTGCCAAAAAATTCACCAAGTAAGGGGACATTAAGTAAGGGTAGACACCATCATAGTGACGTGAATCTTAAGGTAATGAATTGCCAATTGCAAACTAAAACAAAATGCTCAATTGTTGTAATAATGTAATTTATATGTAAGCAGTAAAACTGATGTTGTGATACCAAACCCAGTCCCCTATACTAGATGTGTACTGGGTCGCACAGTTAATAATTAGTGCTGATTTATTTGCTGATGTTTTGAATGCAAGAAAATATAGCATCACAAATCACATTCGCTTGTGACTTTGTAGTTGTTCTCAATACCATGCTCCTTGATTCTGCAGGATCCTTTAGTTCTCTGGCTGGCTCAGCTGCTGATAACATTTGGTTTAGAAACATAGAAACATAGAAAATAGGTGCAGGAGTAGGCCATTCGGCCCTTCGAGCCTGCACCGCCATTTATTATGATCATGGCTGATCATCCAACTCAGAACCCCGCCGCAGCCTTCCCTCCATACCCCCTGATCCCCGTAGCCACAAGGGCCATATCTAACTTCCTCTTAAATATAGCCAATGAACTGGCCTCAACTGTTTCCTGTGGCAGAGAATTCCACAGATTCACCACTCTCTGTGTGAAGAAGTTTTTCCTAATCTCGGTCCTAAAAGGCTTCCCCTTTATCCTCAAACTGTGACCCCTCGTTCTGGACTTCCCCAACATCGGGAACAATCTTCCTGCATCTGGCCTGTCCAATCCCTTTAGGATTTTATACGTTTCAATCAGATCCCCCCTCAATCTTCTAAATTCCAACGAGTACAAGCCCAGTTCATCCAGTCTTTCTTCATATGAAAGTCCTGCCATCCCAGGAATCAATCTGGTGAACCTTCTTTGTACTCCCTCTATGGCAAGGATGTCTTTCCTCAGATAAGGGGACCAAAACTGCACACAATACTCCAGGTGTGGTCTCACCAAGGCCTTGTACAACTGCAGTAGTACCTCCCTACTCCTGTACTCGAATCCTCTCGCTATAAATGCCAGCATACCATTCGCCTTTTTCACTCCCTGCTGTACCTGCATGCCCACTTTCAATGACTGGTGTATAATGACACCCAGGTCTCGTTACACCTCCACTTTTCCTAATCGGCCACCATTCAGATAATAATCTGTTTTCCTATTTTTGCCACCAAAGTGGATAACTTCACATTTATCCACATTAAATTGCATCTGCCATGAATTTGCCCACTCACCCAACCTATCCAAGTCACTCTGCATCCTCTTAGCATCCTCCTCACAGCTAACACTGCCGACGAGCTTCGTGTCATCCGCGAACTTGGAGATGCTGCATTTAATTCCCTCATCCAAGTCATTAATATATATTGTAAACAACTGGGGTCCCAGCACTGAGCCTTGCGGTACCCCACTAGTCACCGCCTGCCATTCTGAAAAGGTCCCGTTTATTCCCACTCTTTGCTTCCTGTCTGCTAACCAATTCTCCACCCACACCAATACCTTACCCCCAATACCGTGTGCTTTAAGTTTGCACACTAATCTCCTGTGTGGGACCTTGTCAAAAGCCTTTTGAAAATCCAAATATACCACATCCACTGGTTCTCCCCTATCCACTCTACTAGTTACATCCTCAAAAAATTCTATGCGATTCGTCAGACATGATTTTCCTTTCACAAATCCGTGCTGACTTTGTCCGATGATTTCACTGCTTTCCAAATGTGCTGTTATCACATCCTTGATAACTGTCTCCAGCAGTTTCCCCACCACCGACGTTAGGCTTAACCGGTCTATAATTCCCCGGTTTCTCTCTCCCTCCTTTTTTAAAAAGTGGGGTTACATTAGCCACCCTCCAATCCTCAGGAACTAGTCCAGAATCTAACGAGTTTTGAAAAATTATCACTAATGCATCCACTATTTCTTGGGCTACTTCCTTAAGCACTCTGTGATGCAGACCATCTGGCCCTGGGGATTTATCTGCCTTCAATCCCTTCAATTTACCTAACACCACTTCCCTACTAACATGCATCTCGCTCAGTTCCTCCATCTCATTGGACCCTCTGTCCCCTACTATTTCTGGAAGACTGAGTATTGTATCTCTTTTTTGTGATCTTCAGGGAGAAATGGCACATCATTGTTAAATCTTTTTCTACAAGAATGGCTTGTGTTAGTCACAGGAAACAAATTTCCTCAACCACATTTGAAACTGTGTTTCAAACATGTAATGCTGGATGCTTTGATAGAGTTTGGTAGTCAGGAAATTAGTTGTCAGGTATCTGGCACTGTTAACCAAAGAAAGGATTTCACATTCTTTACTTACCCCTCCGTATAGCCCAGAATCACTGCCGGGAGTTTTCTGTGAATTCCATGATGTCCTCCAACTACTAGATGGTGCGCAGGGAAGGAGGGGTCAATAATGGTCTTGGTGAAATTCAGGGGAATAGAAGTAAAAAAAAAGCAATGCTGGAAATGCTCAGCAGGAGTGTAATAAATCAGCCTTTAATTTTATTAACTGTGAAACACATTCTGAGCAGTTTGCTTTGCAGTTTGGTAACCAAATTTATGCTGTACCATGTATCCTGTATCAACGTTTGAAAAGTGGCTGCTTTCTTGTGGGAGCTCGTGGTGACAAGTAACTCTCCTTTGTAATAAAGCCCCCATATTTTGGCTGTTTATTCCCCTCCATTGATGCTGCCTAACCTGCTTGCTGAGTTCCTCGAGCAATTTGTGTGTTTCTCTGGATTTCCAGCATCTGCAGAATCTCCTGTGTTTTTGAAATTGTACACATTGGTTTTCACCAGATAAAGTAAGGATATTAAATTATGAATGTGCACAAAGACTGGTCACGAGATTGCCAATACATACTGAGGATGCTTGTTCTGTGCTACATGCATTAGTCTAGAGACTGGCAGGGACCCCAGGGGGACCAGGAACACCACATCTGGAAAATCATCCCCAATTATTCAAACTTTTATATCTGTAAGCTTAAAATAACTGAAGATAACTTTGCATCTCTTTAAATGAATAGTGCAAGGTGGTAGCAGTTCTTTTTACTGTTGGTGAGCATAGGATTATTGGTACAATATATTCCTTTGGTTTAGGAACTTTGAGGTTCATTTTGGTATTTAGCAATACTCCCTAATTCAAAACCGGTGAAATTGGATAAATTTATATTTAAATACCTTTAAATAAGCATTTAAAAGCTAAACTTCACTTGATGTAAATATCAGGTAATGTAGAAAATTTACAATGAGTGATAATGGTTCTTAGACACAGCACTAGATTGAATGTGAATATTACACGAGCTCTTAGTTATTAACTATTACTATGATGAATTTGACTCCATCTGCTTCTATTTATTATCAATGGATGTATAATACATATGTAATGCACTGTAAGGTTTTACTGCTAATGTAATGGTTTTTTTGTAATGTTCACTGCTGAAGTCACGGTTTCTCTGTAGCAGCAATGTTTGGGTTATGGCTGGAGATAACAGGACTGTGGCTGCATGTTAGCCAATCAGGATTTTGTTGCCCTATCTTGTGATTCTGGAAGCAGTTGATTTCATGGGCTTTTGCCAGAGGAAGGGAGAGAGATGAAGAGAGAAGATGCGAATGGAGAGATTTGGTAGACTGCCGGACAGGGTAAACTCAGAGATGGGGGTCCGAAGATCGGTGACACTCGGAGGAGACCGATGGTGGAAGAAGGACTATTGAGTGAAGTCCAACTTTGTGCACAGACTGTTTATTATTAAATCTTATGATTTGGGCCCTTTTTCTTCTATATTTTGTTTCTCTACTAACCGCATGGTCATAGTAAGAGTTATAAAGCTTAATTGTTTAATCACATATTGTGTACCGTTTGTTATTTCAGGGTACTGATTTGTAATGGGACACATCGCGCAGCATCCACCCAGATGAGATTTCTAAAGTTTGGCCGGGCAGGGGGTTATCACCCCCTATATTAAGCTGCTAGGCGAAGCGAGTGTTACACATAGAAACATTTAAAAAAATAAATAACACGGAGAACATGAACCATACAGTCCCAGAAATTGAGTCCATAGCCATGGACTCCAGTCAATCCAGGAGCCTGATGGATGCAGCCAGTAAAGCCTCTCTCAGTAATGAGCAGAACACCAGTTTGTCCTTTGCCTTTGACCTCAACACCTTGGTCTTTATTCTGCCTCGGTGCTTAATTTGTTTAAACAATGGTTCATTTTTGTTCTCAGACCCGGACCCCGTTGCTTTGATCCAGCCAGAAGATTCAGTCCAGTCCTAAGTCCGCACTAGCAATGGCGGCCATAGCCGTACCTGCATTCTTAAGAGTTCATTTCACTGACTCTTTCAGGATACTGGAAAAACACCTAGTCTTATAGACGTTTCAAAAGCACAGCTCTAAAAGGGAAATTACAGGCTGCAGATTGCAGTGATCATAGTCCAGAAAATGTACGTATAATTAATAAAATAGTTCGTAGTTTTGGTTTTGCCTACAAAATGTTGCAGTGTCTCACCAGCGCCATCTAAGTAATTTGGTTAGATTTTTTATTTAAAAAGTGCTTTCTTGCCAAATAAAATGCAATTTAAATATATTTATTAATGTGACGTGGCTGTTCCCGGCAAAGCCAGCATTTGTTGACCATTCCCAATCACACTCAAGAAGGCAGGGTTGAGCTACTGTAGGAAATACTATCTTTTAAGGAACTTTGGCCAAAATACTTTGTCAAACCATCCTGCTCCACCTTTCTGTATGTAGAGCTGAGTTCTGGATAACGGTGCTTCAATCCTTTTCCTCTTGTTATTGATAGCATTTTGGATGGTTATGCATTTAGAACTTAATTAGAGCATAAGACATAGGAGCAGAATTAGGCTATTCAGCCCATTGAGTCTCCTCCGTCATTCCATCATGGATGATGTATTGACCCCATTCTTCTACCTTCTCCCCATAACCTTTGGCATGCTGATTAATCAAGAACCTATCATCCTCCGCCTTAAATATGTCCAATGGTTAAACCTCCACAGCTGTCAGTAGCAATGAATTTCACAGATTCACCACCTTCTGGCTAAGGAAATTCCTCCTCATCCCCGTTCTGAATGGACGTCCCTTTATTCTGAGGCTGTGCCCTATGGTCCTAGATTCCCCCACCAGAGGAATCATGCTGTCCGTATCCACTCTATCCAGTGGTGTGGGTGGAGAATTGGTTAGCAGACAGGAAGCAAAGAGTGGGAATAAACGGGACCTTTTCAGAATGGCAGGCGGTGACTAGTGGGGTACCGCAAGGCTCAGTGCTGGGACCCCAGTTGTTTACAATATATATTAATGACTTGGATGAGGGAATTAAATGCAGCATCTCCAAGTTTGCGGATGACACGAAGCTGGGTGGCAGTGTTAGCAGTGAGGAGGATGCTAAGAGGATGCAGGGTGACTTGGATAGGTTGGGTGAGTGGGCAAACTCATGGCAGATGCAATTTAATGTGGATAAATGTGAAGTTATCCACTTTGGTGGCAAAAATAGGAAAACAGATTATTATCTGAATGGTGGCCGATTAGGAAAAGGGGAGGTGCAACGAGACCTGGGTGTCATTATACACCAGTCATTGAAAGTGGGCATGCAGGTACAGCAGGCGGTGAAAAAGGCGAACGGTATGCTGGCATTTATAGCGAGAGGATTCGAGTACAGGAGCAGGGAGGTACTACTGCAGTTGTACAAGGCCTTGGTGAGACCACACCTGGAGTATTGTGTGCAGTTTTGGTCCCCTAATCTGAGGAAAGACATCTTTGCCATAGAGGGAGTACAAAGAAGGTTCACCAGATTGATTCCTGGGATGGCAGCTCTTTCATATGAAGAAAGACTGGATGAACTGGGCTTGTACTCGTTGGAATTTAGAAGATTGAGGGGGGATCTGATTGAAACGTATAAGATCCTAAAGGGATTGGACAGGCTAGATGCGGGAAGATTGTTCCCGATGTTGGGGAGGTCCAGAACGAGGGGTCACAGTTTGAGGATAGAGGGGAAGCCTTTTAGGACCGAGATTAGGAAAAACTTCTTCACACAGAGAGTGGTGAATCTGTGGAATTCTCTGCCACAGCAAACTGTTGAGGCCAGTTCATTAGCTATGTTTAAAAGGAAGTTAGATATGGCCCTTGTGGCTACAGGGGTCAGGGGGTATGGAGGGAAGGCTGGGTTCTGAGTTGGATGATCAGCCATGATCATAATAAATGGCGGTGCAGGCTCGAAGGGCCGAATGGCCTACTCCTGCACCTATTTTCTATGTTTCTATGTTTCAATATTCGATAGGCTTCAAGGAGATTGGCTCTTAATCTAACTTAAAGCATTTTGTGTGGCGCCTGATGCATTTATACACACCAACAAAAAAATAAAAATACTCGCTGATGTAAGCTGCTGACCATAATTATCCCAGAAGTTATTGACTTGAGAAGTTTTTATTTGGCAGTTAGATATTTTTGACCCTCTCAATTCTTCAATTCAATTGTACATTATCTCCTGAGAAGAGCAACAGATGGCAGTATTTATGCTAACCTTGAGTTTTGCTGTTTTCATTTGTGTAATAACTCAAAGTGAAGACTTTCATTTGTGGCTCCGCTTATGGAAAATACCTGTTTGGATAAGAAATAAAAGCAGTATCACCTCCTATTGAATTGAGTTACTTTTCTGCACAATAAGATCATTTCTGACCTTTTATTTCTGTATAACTTCTTGCAGGAACCTATATCCCTTCATCTCTGTCTTGAATATGAAAATAACGAAAGAAACTATAGATGTTGGAAATCTGAAATAAAATCAGATAACTCTGGAAAAGCTCAGTAGGTCAGGCAGTATCTGTTGGAAAGGGAATCAAAATTTATATTTCAGGTCAGAGTTCCTTCATCAGACACTTTCAGAACCATCTGATGGCATGTCGCTCAGGAATCAATCTTATGAACTTTCCTGCACTCCCTTTATTTCTTTCTTTGGTAGAGGGACAAGATCTGCACACATTATTCTAGACGAAGTTTCAACATATAATTGGAATATGTTAGATACGTGGGTTATGACTGAAGAAAAAAAATGGCTGAAGTTGCTTAGAACTTTAGTGCAAGGGTATTTATTAGGTGTGTCAAAAACCAAACTTACAAAAATTAGCAAAAATAATGAGGGTAGCAGACACCAACAGAATCAACAAACTCATTCGTAAGGCCAGTGATGTTGTGGGGATGGAACTAGACACTCTGACGGTGGTGTCTGAAAAGAGGATGCTGTCCAAGTTGCCTGCCATCTTGGTCAATGTCTCCCATCCACTACATAATGTACAGGGTGGGCACAGGAGTACATTCAGCCAGAGACTCATTCCACCGAGATGCAACACAGAGCGTCATAGGAAGTCATTCCTGCCTGTGGCCATCAAACTTTACAACTCCTCCCTTGGAGGGTCAGACACCCTGAGCCAATAGGCTGGTCCTGGACTTATTTCATAATTTACTGGCATAATTTACATATTACTATTTATGGTTTTATTACTATTTATTATTTTCAGTGCAACTGTAATGAAAACCAATTTCCCCCGGGATCAATAAAGTATGACTATGAAAAGAAAACTGCCAATATTTACAAAAAGATATCTTTTTGTACATTTGTAAATAGTTCAAAAATAGTTCCGTACTTATACGTCCAGTGTGAACTGCCGGCAGTTCCAGTCCCTCTTTCTGCTCCTGAGAGTGATGATCTCCAATTATTAGGCACGAGGACATACCATCTTTAATTACTCACAAAGTTAACTTAAGACTGCACATGAATGAAAATATGATGCTCCCCACAATGTAGTTACAATCATATTACAAAATAAACAGAAGTATCTACCTTAAATACAGTACACAAACAATATCTGCACATTTACACATCCCCATTACTGAAGAAAAGGAATATTCTGCCGTGTATGGTGGAAGAACACCACAAAGCCAACACGTTATAAGAATATAGCAAGGGAAGACAATTAAGTGCATCGATAACAGAATGACAAGGCAATGTCTGTGCGTGTGTAAACGCGAGTGTGCAAGGAGTGTGTTTACCAAGCGCTCTCCGTCACAGAGTACAAAAGTCTTTACCATTGTACTCAAGTCGCTTAGCACTAAAGGCCAAAATACTGTTTGCCTTCCTAATTACTTTCTGAATCTGCTCGCTCTTTTCATTGATTTATGTGCAAGGGGAGCCAGACCCCTTTAAACTTTTGGGGAAAAAAATCTACTATTTTTTCTGATAAAGTGATGACCTCACATTTTCCAGAATGTTTCACCATCCATGTCCTTGTGCGGTCACTTAGCCTGTCTATATCCCCCTGAAGCCTCTCTCCTAACAACTCACCCTGCCTTCTAGCTTTGTATCTAAAAATCCCTAGGTTCAGAGAAGATTCTATTAGATTGGAAAACAGCAAATGTAACTGCTTTATTCAGAAAGTTATAATACTGGGAAAATATTAGAAGCTATCATTAAACACATTCTTTAGGGCACTTAGAAAACAAGCTAGATCAGCAGGATTTTAAATGTATAGAAGTTCTCTGAAGAAATAATAAGCACACTGAAAAACATGGTGATTATACATAGATATCCAAAAGGCATTCAATAAAATGTCACATTCAAAGTTTTTGGAGAGGGAGGTAACACTCTGGCTTTGATAGAAGATCAATGCAAACGATGTAAAGATTGAAAACAAAGTGATCGTAACTGGACCTTTATTCTGGTTGGCAAGAGTGGCACTTTGAAGAATGTTTGATGGCTCTGGGCCTGTATTCACTGGAATTCAGAAGAATGAGGGGTGACCTCATTGAAACCTATTGAATGGTGAAAGGCCTTGACAGAGTGGAAGTGGAGAAGATGTTTCCTCTGGCGTGAGAGTCTAAGACCAGAGGACACAGCCTCAGACTAGAGGGGGAATCCTTTTAGAATGGAGATGAGGAGGAATTTCTTCAGTCAAAGAGTGGTGAATCTGTGGAATTCTTTGCCACAGGCAGCTGTGGAGTCCAAGTCTGCATGTAGGTGACAGAGGCTGATAGGTTCTTGATTGGTCAGGGCATGAAGGGATATGGGAAGAAGGCAGGAGATTGGAGCTGAGTGGAAAATTGAATCGGCCATGATGGAGCAGACTCGAGGGGCCAAATGGCTTAATTCTGCTCCTATACCTTATCGTCTTATGGTCCTATGGTACTGGGATTTACATTGGAGCTTCAGTTTTTTCCCCAAATTATTTAAATAACTTGGTTGTAGATGGCAAAGTGTAGTTGTTCAGTTTGCTGATGATGCAAAGATAAGGATGGAAAGTAAGGGGGCTGCAAAGGGATTTAGATAGATAAAGTAAGTCTATAAATTTCGTATTTTCTGTAATTCCAGAAAATGTGAAATTCTTTTTGACAAAAAAAAAGCATATTCTCTACATCAGCCTTTTTCAACCTTTTTGTCCTGGAGGAACCACTGAAATAATTTTCAGGTTTCAAGGAACCCCTGTGTAAATATTATTATAGCTACAGCTTGCGGTAGTTAGCGTGATCAGTAAATTGCAGATATAATAATCCAAAAATAATTGTCAATGCTCTTTTGAATAGAGAATGAATTTTTAGCCAACCTTTTTTGAAATTATTCTCTTTCTTTCCCTTTCTTAAATTTTAAAAACTCATAAGGCAAACATAACAAATTTCTGTTTTCAGTAAGACTCGAGACCTTTTGATATCTTTCCTCACTGTCAAGCCCAAGCAGTAGTGGAAATATTTCAAGATTTCCTTTTGTAACATGATTTTTCCAAAGATTCAGTTTCCTTTTAAATCCAAGAATCTTACCACTTGAAGTCAAAACACTTTCTCCAGGACTTTGCAGAGACTTGTTCAACTGGTTCATATGATGAAAAATGTCTGCCAAGTAGGATAGTTTTTATAGCTGTTCTTCATCGTCAAAGCACTCAGCAAAATCTGGCCTACTATTTTCCTGAAATTACTCCTGCAATTCACCTTTCAGCTCAAACACCCTGTTGAGAACTCTTCCTCTGCTAAGCCACCAGATTTCTGTATGTAGCAGGAGATTGTTGTGCTCTTTGTCCAGGTTTCCCCACAGTTTTTAAACGTTCTCGTTTGAACTGGTCTTTGTTTAATAAAGTTAACCATTTTCGTAGCATCATCTAGAACTTTTTTCATTTCATTTCCAAGAGGTTTTGACATCAGCAACTCTCTGTGAAGAAAGCAGTGTGTTGTGACAATGTCAGGATTTTATTTTTTCACAAGAGAAACAAAGCCTCTCATGGAGCCAACCATTGATGGGGCACCATCTGTACAGATGCTAACACAGTTCCTCCAAGACAGGCCTTTTGTTTCCAGATATGAAGAGAAAGCATTAAATATATCTTGGCTTTTGCTTGTTTTGTGCAGCTCTTTACACATTTATTGGTGAAATCTATTGATTCATCAATCTGGAGAGAGAAGCTGTTGTTTTTCGGTTTATCACACAAAACCTCTTCAGCATCATGTGACATGTCAGCAATACATCGACTTATTGTACTGTTTGAAAGTGAAACCTTTTCAATTTCTTGTACTGCATCTTGTCCTAACACAGGGGTTAATAAAATATTAAAAAAAAGAATGGCATAATAAATAACTAAATGAGAAAAATGCAAAAAATGTGAAAATTTCACAATACATCTCACTTCTAATCTACACAATCCACCCTTTGCAATGTTTACAGCAACAGCAAAGCGACAGGCCAGCAGCTGAGTTGCAGCCTGTAAAAATTCCTTCTTTTGAATGAAAAATTCCCTCCAATTTTCTACTACACTGGTAGAGTTTGTTTGGTAAGTCAGTCGGTGGCACGTAAGGGAAAGTTGGGGGAGGTATTTCGTTAGGGAGAGGCTGACATCATGGCCCAAGTTGGGTGAGTCCATTCAATGCTTGGAAAACACACTTCACGCCCCTCATCAGTCTACCGTCCTCCCCTCCGTGCAATACAGCGCTCACAAATTATCAGCCTACTGTCCTCCCCTCTGTGCTCAATAACCATCAGCCTACCATCTTCCTCTCGGTGCAATGCAGCTCTCACAAATTATCAAGGGCCTCCCCTATCTCATGTCAAACACGGTCTTACTGAGAGACCTGTAATGAGATTGCTAATGGAGCTACTTGGTCACTAGCCATCTCTGTGAGCACTAGCATCATGCGTTGTGCAAAGTTCAAAAAATGATGTTTTTTTTTAATCGCTCTCTCGTGGAACCCCTAGCGACTTCTCATGAAACCATAGGATTCCGCAGAACCCTGGTTGAGAAACCCTGCTGTACATGATCAGAGATTACAGACCTGTGTGAAGCAATGAGATCTGAGTGTCCCAGTGCATGATTTGCAAAAAGCTAGTAGTTAGGTTTGGAAAGCTAACAGAATATTAACGTATATTTCTGGGGCATTGAATAAAAAAGTAGGAAGGATATCCTTTAATTTTCTAGAGAATTAATGACATGACACTTGGACTGTTGAGTCCAGTAAGGAAGGATGAATTTCATAGACAAGTGTGAGACGTTGCACTTCAGTAGGACCAACTGGTAGGTCTTACACAGTGAGCGGTAGAGCAAAAGGGATCTGGGAATACAGGTCCATAGTTCATTGAAAGTGGTGTCAAGGGTAGATAGGGTCTTAAAGAAAGCTTTTGGCACATTGGCCTTCATAAATCAAAGTATTGAGTACAGGAGACGGGATGTTATGTTGAAGTTGTATAAAACATTGGTGAAACCTAATTTGGAGTAAGAAAGACCGAATAAGTTTGGACTTTATTCCTTGGAATGTGGAAGACTGAGAAGAGATTTTATAGAGGTGTACAAAATTATGAGGGGTATAGATAGGGTAAATACAAACAGGTTTTTTCCATTGAGGTTGTGTGGGACTACAGCCAGAGGTCATAAGATAAAGGTGAAAGGTGAAAAGTTTAAGGGGAACATGAGGGGAAACTTCTTTACTCAAGACAGTTGTGAGAGTAAACTTCTTCACTTAAGTCGTTGTGAGAGTGTGGAACAAGCTGCCAGCACAAGTGGTCCTTGCAAGTTTGATTTCAATGTTTAAGAGAAGTTTAGATAGGTACATGGATGGTTGGGGTATGGAGGGCAATGGTCCAGGTGCAGGTCATTGGGAGTAGCCAGTTTAAATGGTTCAGCATAGACTAGATGGGCCAAATGGTGTATTTCTGAGCTGTACTTTTCTATGATTCTGTGACATCATATAAGACAGTGATATTAGACCTAATTCTGATTATGGACTGTACTGCAAGCAGCTCAGAATAGGTTTACCAGACTAGTGGCTGGAATGGGTGGGTTGCCTCATGAGGGAAAGCGATGTTTAATCGAGTGAAAATGACTTGATGGAATAGTTGCACGTGGAAGAATTTAGGGACCACTTTTTAAAAACGAGGGGGAGCTCAGGTATGATAGAGGTGAGGTGAACTTTTTCTCTCGGGTGACCATGACTTTTGGAACTGTCTTCCTCAAGGGTGTGTAAAAACAGTCTTTGAATATGTTTAAGATAGATAGATAGATACTTTATTGATCCCAAAGGAAATTACAGTGTCACCGTAGCATTACAAGCGCACAGATACAAGTATTAGAAGAGAATCAGAAAGAATAAAAAATTAGTTACCAAAAACAGTCCAACGGGAGGGGTCATCACTTTCCCTGGCTATAGGTTGGCTCATTATGGAGCCTAATGGCCGAGGGTAAGAATGACCTCATATAGCGCTCTTTGGAGCAGTGCAGTTGTCTTAGTCTATCACTAAAAGTGCTCCTCTGTTCAGCCAAAGTGGCATGCAGAGGGTGAGAAACATTGTCCAAAATTGCCAGGATTTTCCGTAGGGTCCTTTGTTCTACCACAGCCTCCAGTGTGTCTAGTTTGACTCTTATGACAGAGCCAGCCTTTCTAATCAGTTTATTGAGCCTGTTGGCATCACATATGTTAATACCATTGCCCCAGCACACCACCACATAGAAGATTGTACTAGCAACAACAGACTGGTAAACATGTGAAGGAGAGGCCTGCATAGTCCAAAGGACCTCAGTCTCCTCAGGAGGTAGAGGTGACCCTGGCTCTTGTACACAGCCTCTGTGTTGGTGTCTGACACACAGCTAAGTCAATCTAAGTGAAAAATAGATAGACACTTGATAAACAATGGGATGAAAGGTTACCCTGGATGAAGTTCAAGTTTATTGTCATGTGTAAGTGTACCTAGGGTATAAATGTCATGAAAATTAGTTTTTTGCAGAAGCACAGTGCAGTACAGACATGACAAATATAATTCAATATAAACTTAAATTGACATTAAAATAGGATTGTAAGGTCAAAGCTGCAATCAGATCAGCCACGATCTTATTAAATGGTATAGCTACTTCGACTGTACTTCCATGCTCTTTCCTAGACGGACTCTTTTTCCATTCTCCTAGTCCCACCTCTGTTGTATCTGCTTTGATAACTAGACTTTACACATAGGTGTCCTTTCTCCTTGACTTTCATCATAGTTGGCCCTCACCCACTGCACCTCTGCTCTCACCCTCTTACCTCCTGGATGGAGCAAGGATAGAGGTTCGCTCCTCCTTGTCTCCCTTCCCAACAGGCTCTGCATTTAATTGGATCTTCCCTTGCAGTTTCTGCTACACTCAATGAGATTCCGTCTTCCTCTCCCTTCCCCTATCAGCAATGCAAAGGAATCATTTCCTTTCTAACTATCTCTTGGTACTCTTTTATTTCCATTGACTTCTCCCCTTCTCGCGCCACCTTTGCATGCAACTACAAGGGATGCAACATCTGCTTTTCTTATCATCCATTAACCCAAATAGTCCTCCCAGGTGAAACAGCAGTTCTCTTGCATTTCTTCCTATCTGATGAATTGCATTGACAATGTGGTCTCTTCTTCAGTGCAGCAACCAGACACAGATTGGGGGACACCTCCATTAAGTCTCTAGGGGAATATCCTGAGCTTCCAGACGCCAGTCACTTTCATTCTCCATTCTGATGTTCCTATCAAACAAAGCCTGCTTCAACAACGAGGATGTAATCCAGAGGAGCAGTGACTCTTTTTCTATCTAGGCATATTCTGGTCTTCTGGACTCGGTAGTGAATTCAACAATATCAGATAACTCACCCTATAAGAACAGGCCAGTTTTGGTATACTATCAAGTTAATTTCTCTCATTGTCTAATCTGCTGACCATTTCTTGCATTCTCCCACAGTAAAAATGTTGGAATCGCTCAGCTGTTCAGGCAGCATCTGTGGAATTAGAAAAAAAAACTGCGCTAAATTTTTAGACCAAAGACTTTTGTTAGACACATTTTTGGACTTTCACCAGTTTTAATTTTTATCCAGCATTCTCAGTAGCTTTCTCCTTATTTTACAGATAGAACATGTCCCATTAATCGTTTTCTTTATCTTTAATTTAGCTTAGTAATCTGTTAACCAGATGGTTCTGTAAACATTGGGATCTCCTTCCCAGTCCTGACATGACTCAACCAGAGTAATTTCTCCCCCCCTTCTGGGTCTCCACTTGCCCCTTCTCTTCAGCTCACCCGCCCATCATTTGGTGCCCCTCCTCCTTCCCTTTCTCCTATGGTCCACTCACCTCTCCTATCAGATTCCTTCTTCTTCAGCCCTTTACCTCTTCCACCTGTCACCTCCCAGCTGCGCACTTCATCCCCTCCTCCACCACCCACCCACCTTCCCCCTCCCCCCTCATCTGGCTTCACCTTTTACCTACCATCTTGTACGCCTTCCCATTTTCCCACCCTGTTATTCTGGCTTTTGCTTCCTGCCTTTCCAGTCCTGATGAAGGTTCTCGGCCTGAAAAGTCGACTGCTTATTCCCCTCAGTTGATGCTGTCTGACCTGCTGAGTTCCTCCAGCATTTAGTGTCTGTTACTCTATAAAAGATACTCCCTCTGTCCTATCCATTGCTCCACTACCCTCTCTCTGATCTCTTTGAAGACTCTATGACCTGAGAAGTTAACTCTTTTTCTTTTTACAAATGCTGCTTGATCTGCTGAATATACATACTAGGTTAATTTTTGCAGAGACATGGACAGGACTAGTCTGCTTGTGAGCTCCAACAGCATAAATAAACTTTGGTTGTACAGTAGCTCTAGTAATTACCACACAGTCTGTTAATTGTATTAAATACACACTGAGATGATGTATATTAATTATTGAGTCATAGGCATTGCTTTGAAAGTTCAATATCCTTGCATGTGTCCGACAGAGTGATCAGCAGCACTGGGGCTCCACAGGGGACTGTCTTGTCTCCCTTTCTCTTCACCATCTACACCTCGGACTTCAACTACTGCACAGAGTCTTGTCATCTTCAGAAGTTTTCTGATGACTCTGCCATAGTTGGATGCATCAGCAAGGGAGATGAACCTGAGTACAAGGCTACGGTAGGAAACTTTGTCACATGGTGTGAGCAGAATTATCTGCAGCTTAATGTGAAAAAGACTAAGGAGCTGGTGGTAGACCTGAGGAGGGATAAGGTACCGGTGACCCCTGTTTCCATCCAGGGGGTCAGTGTGGACATGGTGGAGGATTACAAATACCTGGGGATATGAATTGACAATAAACTGGACTGGTCAAAGAACACTGAGGCTGCCTACAAGAAGATCCTTATATCCTTAACATCTGCCGGACGATGCTGAGGATGTTCTACGAGTCTGTGGTGGCCAGTGTTATCATGTTTGCTGTTGTGTGCTGGGGCAGCAGGCTGAGGGTTTCAGACACCAACAGAATCAACACACTCATTCGTAAGGCCAGTGATGTTGTGGAGATGGAACTGGACTCTCTCACGGTGGTGTCTGAAAAGAGGATGCTGTCTAAGTTGCATGCCATCTTGGACAATGTCTCCCATCCACTACATAATGTACTGGGTGAGCACAGGAGTACATTCAGCCAGAGACTCATTCCAGCGAGATGCAACACTGAGCGTCATAGGAAGTCATTCCTGCCTGTGGCCATCAAACTTCACAACTCCTCCCTTGGAGGGTCAGACACCCTGAGGCAATAGGCTGGTCCTGGACTTATTTCCTGGCATAATTTACATATTACTATTTAACTATTTATGGTTTTATTACTATTTAATTATTTATGGTGCAACTGTAACGAAAACCAATTTCCCCCGGGATCAATAAAGTATGACTATGACTATGAGTATCTTTATAAGCTCTAAAGTTCAAAAGTTCAA
The DNA here is from genome assembly GCF_963921235.1 of Mobula hypostoma. Lineage (NCBI taxonomy): Eukaryota > Metazoa > Chordata > Chondrichthyes > Myliobatiformes > Myliobatidae > Mobula > Mobula hypostoma. The sequence continues at coordinate 39,519,337 of NC_086128.1, forward strand.
AGGCTTATTTTAAAACAACTGAAAATTATTTAATGCAACTTGTCGAATGAAAATAATAGATTATTTACAGGAAAGAAGCATTTCATTATATATTTAGTTGTAGTTAACATTAAATTCTAAACATTGGTGACATAGATTTTAAAAAAATGACAATATGTGTGTTGATCTGGAGAGTACAGTACTCCTAGCCTGCATTGATCTGTAAGATTAACCTACTTCAGCCCTTCACCCCTTCTGCACCAACAGCAGCTCGCCAGAGTCTTCTACCCTGGGCCAGTCTTTCAAGTTATCCTCAAGTGTAGCCTATCAAAGATCCCTCCTCTGCCAAGGATGAGGTCTTTGGAGCTTCTGTTGGCACTGGGTTTTAAGGGATGGGGTTGCTAGCCCTCCTCCTTTTACAGCCAGCCTTGGGACTGTACATGGCAGAGTTGATCTGGAAAACTAACTATACAACTATTTTCTTCTAGGTATGGCCCTAACCAGCATTCAACTGAGTTCCCTAGCATTTCCAAGGCTAATGTTGGAATGATACCGAATAAACAGAACTATAGCACGAAGGATCAGAGTGAAATCTGGAGGGTAGGATCAATCTTTCATAGTTTACTGATCTTGGTACATGTGTTTGTTTTTCCCTTCACTCCCTAGCTAAAGCTTGTTGGATATATTTGTTCAGACACTTTTGTTCTCTCAGCCAGGCTGAGATTCTATGTTGTGAGCCTTGGTGTTGCCTGTTACAAGCCAGTAAAACATGACTATATGACAACCGTAGTCATCATAAATTAAGCTTTATTCTCTCCCATTTGCTGGTGATTACTGTGCAATAATCAGAAGACAGCTTGTGGAACATTACACAGCTGCTTTTAGAACATAGAACAGTACAGCACGGCATGGGCCATGGGGAAACTTGTCAAATGCCTTACTAAATCCTGTATGCACCTCATCCACCATTCGACCTTCATCAGGTTAGCTGACATGAAGTAAGAGTTTGACCATTACTTGAAGATATGAAGAGAAGAGCCAAATATTATTCACAATTTCAAATCTTTTCCGTGCTTACCATGTCATCTATAAAGCAAATTTACTGGGTTCAGTCATCCTGGACCTGACCTTTTGGACACATTTGCCACTCGAATCCCTGCCAGCCCATTACTTTTCTAGAAGTGTGAATAATTTGACCCTCCACATTCGACAGAATTCCCACAAGCTGGGTAAACTTCAAGCAGCAAGCAAGCCTCAGCTTGTGGGCTGTCAAGGCCCATTATAAAATTATCTTTGATAGAATATAAAGTGATGGAATATACGGTATTGCTCTTGCACCCTGAGGGTGGTGTCAACTTGGCACAAGAGGAGGCCATGGACCGACAAGTCGGATGGGAATGGGTACCCTCCAACCTAATGGCATGAATATCGATGTCTCCTTCTGGTAAACAATCCCTCCCTGCTTCCTCTAGTCCCCACTCTGACCTTTTACTTCTTCTCACCTGCCCTTGGTCCCCTCCTCTTTTCCTTTCTCCTATCGTCCACTCTCCTTCCCTATCAGATTCTCTTTTCTCCAGCCCTTGATCTTTCCCACCCACCTGGCTTCACCTTCCAGCTAGTCTCTTTCCCCTCCCCCAACCATTTTATTCTGGCATCTTTTCCCCTTCCTTCTGAGCCCTCAGAAAAGGTCTTGGCACAAAACATTGACAGTTCATTCTTTTCCATAGATGCTGCCTGACCTGCTGAGTTCCTCTGGCATTTTGTGTGTGTTGCTTTGGAGTTCCAGCCTCCTCAAACTTTGTCATGTTTATACCTAATAAAGTGGCCACTGAGTGTATAGTGCCTTTGCACTGTACCACTGCCACAAAACACCATATTTCATGATATATACAGTAAATCTGATTCTCAACTAGTGGCTTTCAGCCAATGAAGCTTCAGTAAGGCTTGGATCTTTGCACATGTGCCGCTGAGCATCATATCCAAGACTTGCTGAGTAAATAGCTATGCCACATTCATCAAAGAGAAATCACCTATGCAGACCTTTACTAATTTTGACCTGGTATTGGATCCAACACCGCATTGATTTCAATGTAGATTATTGATAAGGATGCAAAAGGGAAAAGTATTTTTAATTATTTTATTTCTTTTGAATACTTTTAATTATTTCTGATATTTTTGTTTATAAATAATTTAACTCTTTTCTTTAAACAAGATTTTTTTTCAATGATTTATTTCTTATTCAATGGTTTTCAAGTGTTCCTGATTATGGGGCATCATTCATTCAGATTCATTCAATATTCAGGGAAGCTGTAGAGATGGCCTACAGGTTTGATGAAAGGGAAATGTCTGTCCCAAGGTTTGTATCTATGAAAACCTAATGGGGTGTGTGCCAGGTTGGGGGTCTCTGTACCAGACTTCCTTAAACTTGGTTGCCACTGAGATATTATTGCCCAAAGGTCAGTGAGATTAGCATCTCCATACTGGGGCCCAATGAGTGCTGGTGGCAATTCTGTCCGACAGTCTGGTTTCAGCAGAATTGCCCAATATTCTTAGACATGGCTTTTATTTACTAATCAAGTCAAATATTCTTTTACAGGACATCAACCAGAAATTACCTGCTGTCTCCTCAAACAATAAGAAAAATGGCAACTAAAAGGTCAATGTTAAGGATTTGATAAGAAACTAATGAAAGTTCAGTATCATCTGTTATTTGAAGTTCATTCTCTATGTACTGTATTGATCATGGTGGTCTGAGTGTATGGGGGCAATTAAATTACAATCAATAAAACTGTTCACTCTTGTGATGGAGTCTTATTTGATACTGTGATTGGCTTTGTGTAAAATAAAACCACTTTGTCCCTTTTCCATGAAGTGGGAAGTGACAAACAAGAAAATAATTATCCTATATGGAATCAAAATGCATAGCATCTTTTAGGCTTCTTCAGGTTAGCCAACAAGGAAGATTCCTTTGACCATTAGTGACATTGGCAAAGCAACTCACACTTTGTATGAGTGGTTTCTGCAACTGATGCTTTGATTACACATTTCTTTGACAACTGGTAACTTTGCAATAAATGCAATCATTTGCAAACTTGTAACAACCTTCTGCTGTGCTGAATTGATGTTTGAGACATCTGTAGATCTAACATAGAAACATTGAAAACCTACAGCCCAATACAGGCCCTTCGGCCCACAAATCTGTACTGAACATGTCCTTACCTTAGAAATTATCGAGGGTTACCCATAGCCCACTATTTTTCTGAGCTTCATGTACCTGTCCAGGAGTCTCTTAAAAGACCCTATTGTATCCGCCTCCACCACCGTCACCGGCAGCCCATTCCACGCACTCACCACTCTCTGCGTAAAAAACTTACCCCTGACATCTCCTCTGTACCTACTTCCAAGCACCTTAAAATTGTGCCCTCTCATGCTAGCCATTTCGCCCTGGGAAAAAGCCTCTGACTATCCACATGATCAATGCCTCTCATCATCTTATATACCTCTATCAGATCACCTCTCAACTTCCGTCGCTCCAAGGAAAAAAGGCCGAGTTCACTCAACCTATTCTCATAAGACATGCCCCCCAATCCAGGCAACACCCTTGTATATCTCGTCTGTACCCTCTCTATGGTTTCCACACCCCTTCTATAGTGAGGCGACCAGAACTGAGCCCAGTACTCCAAGTGGGGTCTGACCAGGGTCCTATATAGCTGCAACATTACCTCTTGGCTCCTAAACTCAATCCCACAATTGATGAAGGCCAATGCACCGTATGCTTTCTTAACCACAAAGTCACCCTGTGCAGCAGCTTTGAGTGTCCTATGGACTCAGACCCCAAGATCCCTCTGATCCTCCACACTGCCAAGAGTCTTACCATTAATCCTATATTCTGCCATCATATTTGACCTACAAAAATGTCACACTTATCTGGGTTGAAATCCATCTGCCACTTCTCAGCCCAGTTTTGCATCCTATCAATGTCCCTCTGTAACCTCTGACAGCCTTCCACACTATCCACAACACCCCCAACCTTTGTGTCATCAGCAAATTTACTAACTCATCCCTCCACTTTCTCATCCAGGTCATTTATAAAAATCACAAAGAGTAGGGGTCCCAGAACAGATCCCTGAGGCACACCACTGGTCACTGACCTCCATACAGAATATGACCCGTCTACAACCACTCTTTGCCTTCTGTGGGCAAGCCAGTTCTGGATCCACAAATCAAGGTCCCCTTGGATCCCATGCCTCCTTACTTTTTCAATAAGCCTTGCATGGGGTACCTTGTCAAATGCCTTGCTGAAATCCATATACATTACATCTACTGCTCTACCTTCATCAATGTGTTTAGTCACATCCACAAAAAATTCAACCAGGCTCGTAAGGCACCACCTGCCTTTGACAAAGCCATGCTGACTATTCCTAATCATATTATGCCTCTCCAAATGTTCATAAATCCTGCCTCTCAGGAGCTTCCCCATCAACATACCAACCACTGAAGTAAGACTCACTGGTCTATAATTTCCTGGGCTATCTCTTCTCCCTTTCTTGAATAAGGGAACAACATCCGCGACCCTCCAATCCTCCGGAACCTCTCCCGTCCCCACTGAGGATGCAAAGATCATTGCCAGAGGCTCAGCAATCTCCTCCCTCGCCTCCCACAGTAGCCTGTGGTACATCTCATCCAGTCCTGGTGACTTATCCAACTTGACGCTTTCGAAAAGCTCCAGCACATCCTCTTTCATACTATCTACATGTTCAAGCTTCTCAGTCCACTGTAAGTCATCCCTACGATCACCAATATCCTTTTCCGTAGTGAATACTGAAGCAAAGTATTCATTAAGTACCTCTGCTATATCCTCCAGTTCCATACACACTTTTCCACTGTCACACTTGAAAGAGTCCTATTCTCTCAACTAAGAAATTTGAAGTTTTAAGCTGCAGACTCTCTTTATACTTTATACTTTATTGTCGCCAAACAATTGATACTAGAGCGTACAATCATCACAGCGATATTTGATTCTGCACTTCGTGCTCCCTGGAGTACAAATCAATAGTAAATATTAAAAATTTAAATTATAAATCATAAATAGAAAATAGAAAAGGGAAAGTAAGGTAGTGCAAAAAAACCTTGTGGTCTCTTGTCTTCTTAACTACTTTTTCTTTTAAAAAAAAGTGCAGCACGGTAACATAGCGGTTAGTGCCACATCTTAGAGATCAGTTTGATTCCGGTCACTGTTTGTAAGGAGTTTGTAAGTTCTTTCTGTGACCGCGGATGTTTCTTTCCTCTGTGTGCTTCAGTTTCTTTCAACGTACTGAAGATGTGTGGTTGGGGTTACTGAGTTATGGGCATGCTATGTTGGCAGTGGAATTATGGTGATATTATTGGGCTGCCCAGCGCAATCCTCGTTGATTTGATTTGATGGAAACAAGGCATTTCACTGTATGTTTCAATGTACATGTGACAAATAAGGCTAATCTTCATCTTTCTGATTATCTTTTTTACAGATATGCCAGAAAACATCGTGGTGTTCATCAGAAGATAACAGAAGTTTCTGATATTTCTACATGTAAAATGTTAAATAGATTTTTGTCAGCATCAGAGAGTTGTGGCAGTTATTTCAACCATCTTAAATATCTATAGCTCACAAGAACTTTAGATTAGAATGGTGTATGGAAGTTTTTCCACAAGTAATTCAACTTGCAGCATTTAATGTTGTTGGTGATGTGGTAATAGATTTATTGACCCGCTCAGAACGATCATTAATCTGAACAAAAATTAGAAATTTGAATTTTGTTTAGCAAAATGATCAAGTTCAAGTTTATTGTTCTTCAATCGTACACACGTACTGTATATTGGCAAGGTACACATACATACATATAACACAGTACACATAACACATAAAGTAATATTACCTCAAATAAATTAACAAACAATATGGCATAAGTTAAAAAGTAAACAATAATCTCATAGCCTGGGGGAAGAAGCTGCTTCCCTTCCTAATGGTCCCTGCTCTAATGTATTGGTACCTTCTGCCTAATGGTAGGGGTTCAATGAGATTGTCGGATGGATGGAGGGGGGTCACTAGCAATGCAATAAACACTGTGTATGCAGCACTCCTGATAAGTATCTCTGATATGAGAAAGATCCCAATGATTCTATCAGCAGTCCTCACAATTTTAATATTTCAGTAACTTTGAGTAATCTCATGTGACCGTGTGTGTGTGTGTGTGTGTGTGTGTGTGTGTGTGTGTGTGTGTATATATATCGTTTTATTAAGCATTCTTGTTCATTTGAATAATTTATTTTGAGTTATATGTATAAATACAAGGATCGTATACATCATCATGCTACCATGTGATACATGTGTGTCTTGCTTAAAGTAAACACAATGTTAGACTCACATTTTCGGATCTCCTGTCTTCTTTTGAATTAGTTTAATGTCTTGAAGTTACAAAACATAACAGTGATGATGAGATATTTAAAATAAAATAAACCTGAGACAGCTACCAACCTGCTGAAGTGCAGTGAGATGTTCAAAATAAAAAAAGCGCAGCAAGGAAAGGCAAGTAAAAAATAGAGCCCAGAACACGCAGAGACTGTCCAGTTTAAACAAAATGGCAGTGAACAGAAGAATTTTGAATTCATAAAGAGTGAGTACCATGTATGATAATAGTCATTAAAAAACGATATCAGAGAAATTGACACATTTGATTACACAAAAGGTAACTGGAACATCTATACTGAGCAAATTAAACAGTATGTTGAAACAAATGAAATAGCCAATGAGAAACAAGTACCAATTTTGCTGAGTGCATTGGGTTTAAAGGCATACAGTTTGCTTTAAAGTTTGAGTGCTTCAACTAAACCAACAAAAATTAGCTTTTCTGATATTGTGAAAATAATGCAGGAACATTTAGAACCAAAACCATTGTTATTTGCAGAACGCTTTAGGTTTCATAAGCAAAATCAAAAGTAAGAAGAGTCAATTTCAGCATACGTAGCTGAATAAAGGATATTGTCTTAGCATTGTTAGTTCAGTGATGGGCTTATTGATTCACTGAGAGACCATTTAGGTTGTAGGACTTACAAGAAAGTATTAAAAAACAGCTCCTAATTGAAGCACAACTTGCAATTAAAAGAGCAGTTGAACTAGCTGTAATAATGAAAATGGCAGACAGACGCAATTGAGTTGCAGTCAGGAATGAATGTGAATGTGAACAAAATTGCAATGTCTAAACAAAAATAGGCCTGCCTGAGCAAATTGCATTACTGTTGTGGCAGGGGCTCACACACACCAGACCAATGCAGGTTTAAAGGTGAAACATGGAGAAAATACAACAAAGTAGGACACATACAAAGAGCATGCCAGACAGACAAAAATAAATGGACTGCACAGGGAAGAGAAAGAGATAAAAGGTCAAATTGCAGTTTCAAAAAGAACACTAATCTGTATGCTGTTGATGAAAAATATGACATGGGATTGTGTAAGCCTTAAGATTTACTATGTGAAAACTAGCAATATACAAACAATATGGCTTGTACCGGAAGTGAATGGCAAATTAACTAAAGTGGAATTGGACACTGGTTTAGCTGTTTCAGTCATGAGTTTGAGATAAATTTCAAGGATACTAAGCTGAAGCCTGCAGATATACAACTAAGAATTGATACTGGAGAAAAGATAACTCCTATGGGAATGACATTTGTAACAGTGATATACAACAACCAACAAGCCATATTGAGTTTGTAAGTGTTAAAAACAGGAGGACCAGTATTATGGGGAGGTGACTGGCTGAGACAATTACATCTTGACTGGAGATCCATCCACTATTTGCATACCACATTCCCTGCAAGGAAACCAATTGAAAGTGAATTAAGAAAGGTACTGGATGATGCCACAACTGCCTCCATACCGAACACCATGAATCGTTGCCCAACAGTGGACGAACGAGTGTTGGTGCCAGCCTCTGTGTCTCTAGTTGGAAAGCATATTGGACCAATGAAGGACCATGCTGCTCAGAGGAAGTGTGGAAGTGATGAAAGCAGTGGTCTGACTACAACAGTTTTTGTAGGCAACATATCTGAGAAAGCTTCTGATATGTCAATCAGCCAGTTACTCGCGAAATGTGTCATATTTTCAAGCTGGAAGAGAGTCCAAGGAGCTTCAGGAAAGTTGGAAGCATGCGGATTTTGTGAATATAAAGAACCAGAAACCACTTTACATGCATTAAGGTTATTGCATGAACTTCAAATGGGAGACAAAAATCTGCTTGTAAAAGTAGATGCAAAAACCAAAGATGAATGGAAAGCCAAAAAGAAAGGAGTAAATGGAGATATGAAAACAGAGAATTTGTCAGATGATGTTGTGCAAGAGGAAACCAAGAGGAGAGATCAGATCATAAAGGGAGCAATCGAAGGTTTAATGAGAATGCTCTAGTGAACCAAATGCACCTTCCCAAAATTCACATGCACAAACTAGAAGAAGAAAAAAGAAGGGGAAGAAAGATATCCAGAGCTGTCAGAACCATTTCCTGCAGTCCCAGAGTCAACTCCTACAACCAGCACGGCGGAGGCCCCAGAACCTGAGATTGTTTCACAGCCACAAGTCTCACCTGCTAAGCAAAGGGATCCCTCTTGTCAGGAAAGACGTTATCCTGAAAAAGTAAGAAATCTTCCACAGCAATTAAATCTTGAGGCCTGAATGGGACAGGTTAAAGTTTACTATGCTGTGGATAGTATACTGTGTAAATAGTTGAGATGTTTTCTCTATTGAGTTAGAATTTATAGCTAAGCAGTGAGGAGTGTTGTGTATTTAATATTTCAGTAATATTTGAGTAATCTTGTACCTATGCAAACACGAGAAAATCTGCAGATGTTGGAAATTCAAGTAACACACACAAAATGCTAGTGGATGCAGCAGGCCAGGCAGCATCTATAAGAAGAAGTACAGTCAGCGTTTTGGGTCAAGACCCTTCATCAGGACTAACAGAAAAAAGAGATAGTAAGAGAGTTGAAAGTTGGAGGGGGAGGGGGAGACGCAAAATGATAGGAGAAGACAGGAGGGGGAGGGATGAAGCCAAGAGCTGGGAAGTTGATTGGCAAAGGGGATACAAGGCTGGAGAGGGGGAGTATCATGGGACGGAAAGGGGAAGGGGAGCAACAGAGGAAGATGGAGGACAGGCAAGGAGTTATTGTGAGAGGGAAAGAGAGAAAAGGAAAAAAATAAATAAATAAACAAATGTATGAATAATAAATTAGGGATGGGGTAAGAAGTGGAGGAGGGGCATTAGCAGAAGTTAAAGAAGTCAATGTTCATGCCATCAGGTTGGAGGCTACCCAGACGGAATATAAGGTGTTGTTCCTCCAATCTGAGTGTGGCTTCATCTTTACAGTAGAGGAGGCCTTGGATAGACATATCATAATGGGAATGGGATGTGGAATTAAATAGACATATCAGAATGGGAATGGGAATGGGATGTGGCCACTGGAAGACCCTGCTTTCTCTGGCAGACAGAGCATAGGTGTCCAGCAAAACGATCTCCCAGTCTGCGTCGGGTCTCGCCAATAGAAAGAAGGCCACATCGGGAGCACCGGACGTAGTATATCACCCCAGCCGACTCACAGGTGAAGTGTCGCCTCACCTGGAAGGACTGTCTGGGGCCCTGAATGGTGGTAAGGGAGGAAGTGTAAGGGCATGTGTAGCACTTGTTCCGCTTACAAGGATAAGTGCCAGGAGGGATTTCAGTGGGGAGGGATGGGGGGGTCAAATAGACAAGGGAGTCGCGTAGGGAGTGAACCGTTAATGCCATCTTCCTCTGTTGCTCCTCTCCCCCTTTCTTTCTTCCAAGTCCTTCCGTCCCATGATACTCTCCCTCTCCAGCCTTGTATCCCTTTTGCCAATCAACTTCCCAGCTCTTGGCTTCATCCCTCCCCCTCCTGTCTTCTCCTATCATTTCGGGTCTCCCCTTCCCCCTGCCACTTTCAAATCTCTTACTATCTCTTTTTTCTGTTCATCCTGACTAAGGGTCGCGACCTGAAACGCTGACTGTACTTCTTCCTATAGATGCTGCCTGGCCTGCTGCGTTCACCAGCATTTTGTGTGTGAATCTTGTACATATATTGTTTGATTAAGCATTCTTGTTTGTTTGAATAATTCATTTGGAGTTATATGTATAAATTTGTGAACTTCATATGTCATCACACTACTATGTGATATATGCGCATCTCACTTAAAGTAAATGTCACAACTATGGATTCGGCAGCGCAGAAGATACGGCAATTGCGCTTGTGAATTTGCACGTGTTAGGAAATTATTATTTAATTGTGATGGTATTTAACTACATTCTTGTCGTCGTTGTGCTTGTCGAGACTTGGACAGAGCATAGCAAAGCTTCACTGCTGTTTTGCATTCGGCCTTCCCTGAGCCATCAGACTTTCAAAATCAACTGACTCTGAAGACTAGTGCTATTCGTTTAATGTTTAGATATTCTTTTCGGCTGCAGTGTAGGCTTCGTTTCCCTTCTGAGAGTTTTAGGTAAAGGCCCTGTTTGGCCTAGCGTTTATTGTTTAATTTTCCCTTTTTCGAATTAAGGTCTGTGAACTATCGACCTGCTTCAGTGTCTCTCACTCCGCACTTGGGCCATATCCGAACTGTGATGACAGTAAACACATAGACTCACATTTCGGACTCCTGTGTCTTCCTTTGAATTAGTTCAATGTTTTGAAGTTACAAATCATAATAACAATCCTTTGTAGGGATTTGCAATTAGATGCCTTGCAATTCCTGTACCAGACGGTACTACAGTTATGATAGCTAAAACAGCTATCATCATCTTTACACTATAAAATTGATAAGGACTCCAGCATTTTGATCAAGGTGTACGTCAACATGGAAATCACAAAATCATAGTCAGAAATTCATCCCTCCTGCATTGTTTACAGCCTTTTACAACTGAATCTAAGAAAGGCTACTGAATTTATGTTGTAGTTTTTATGTTTTGATGCATGTAATCCACAAATGAAGTTTATCATTCCCTAAACCATACTTATCTATTAGCAAGCTCTCTGGTGCCAAACACTTACGTTATGTTAAGTTAATTACTTCAAAATCAAATGCATTATGGCTTTCAAAGTAAAAAAAAAACTTTTAAAAAGTCCTTTTACATTTCAGTTGCCATAGTCCTATGTGCATGTTCTAGACTTCATTTGGTACTTTGCAAAATGTTTAAAATATTCATTCGTATTACCTTTCCTTGCATATTTGTTGCTTGTGGAAAATTTTAATCATGATTGTTTACTCAACCATCTTAAAGATATCGTAGTTTCTATATAGAAAAAATCCCCAAGAACCAATATAACCATATAACTTTTGCAGCACGGAAACAGGCCATCTCGGCCCTTCTAGTCTGTGCCGAACTCTTACTCTCACCTAGTCCCACTGACCTGCTCTCAGCCCTTAACCCTCCGTTCCTTTCCTGTCCATATATCTATCCAATTTAACTTTAAACAACAACGTTGAACCTGCTTCAACCACTTCTGCTGGAAACTTGTTCCACACAGCTACCACTCTCTGGGTAAAGAAGTTCTCCCTCATGTTACCCCTAAACTTTTGCCCTTTAACTCTCAACTCATGTCCTCTTGTTTGAATCTCCCCCACTCTCAATGGAAAAAGCCTATCCACGTCAACTCTATCTATCCCCCTCATAATTTTAAATGCTTCTATCAAGTCCCCCCTCAACCTTCTACGCTCCAAAGAATAAAGACCCAACTTGTTCAACCTTTCTCTGTAATTTAGGAGATGAAACCCAGGCAACATTTTAGTAAACCTCCTCTGTACTCTCTCAATTTTGTTGACATCTTTCCTATAATTCGGTGACCAGAACTGTACACAATACTCCAAATTTGGCCTTACCAGTGCCTTGTACAATTTCAACATTACATCCCACATCAATATTTGACAACTAATATGCAAGGTCCACACTACAGATAGTGAGATCTTCACAGTAACTTCCTTTGAGATTCATGGTGGCATTGATACCTTTTCAATGAAAAAGAAGTTATACACGCCAAAAATAACTAACTGAATCAAACACATTTTTGACATAATTGTTTTCTGCATTTTAATCGTAATGAATTATATTATTATAAATATTGGAACTAAATATCTCTGCCTTCTGTATCTTTTTCATTTGAAACTTGAAACATTGGATGACTATAAAGCTTTTGCCAGACATTGATTCTGATTTTCTGTAATGAAGAAAGGGGTTTGTAAAATAAAGTGATAATTAAGTGCTTAGAGACTGCCTTGTCTGTAATTGAGGCAAAGTAACAAACTATGGGTCACCAGTGATCTGAAGGCTCTTCTCCACCACAAAAAGAGAGCCCTGAGATCAGGAGACAGGGAGGAATTGAAACGTGTGCAAAGGGAGCTGAAAGAGAGCAAGCTCGGGCAGAGTAGCCCACAGGAGGTGTGGAGAGGCATGAAGAGCATCTCTGGCTTCAATCAGTCGAGCCTCAGGGTGCAGCCATGAATGGGTTAATGAGTTAATCCAATTCAATAGGTTTGACGATAGCCTTCCTGTTCACACCCAACTTAGCACACCAGTCCAGGTGCTGAGGGGCCCAGTGCTTCCGCAGCACCAATGCCTCCCCTCCTCCCTCCTCCCCCCTCCAGTTCAACATGTGGATGAACAACACAGGCTACCACTGTCTACACCCCTTCCTCCTGCTGCACCTATCATCTACACCTGCACACACCAACTGCTATCGTTCCGACCTCCACCTCCCCAGCCGCCACCTGTCACCAACTGCCCAGTCATCATGGACTCACCTTCACTACTGAGCAGGTGAGAAGGGCTCTGGGGAAATTCAGACATGGCAGAGCATCGGGACCGGATGGTGTGAACCCCAGGGTCCTGAAGGAGTATGCTGAGCAGCTGTGTGGAGTTCTTCAATGCATTTTCAATCTCAGCCTGGAAAGGGTGGAAAATATCATGTGTGGTCTCAGTACCCAAGAAGGGCTGACTAAATGTCTTGAATGACTACTGACCAATGGCCCTGACCTCACACATCATGAAGACCCTAGAGAGGTTGACCCTGGCTCACCTCTGACCCCTGGTCAGATCAGCCCTCAATCCCCTGCAGTTTGTCTACCAGAACCACATTGGAGTCGACGATGCTGTCATCTACCTGCTGAGCAGAGACTACTCCCATTTGGATAAGCAGGGTAGCACTGTGGGAATATGTTTTTGATTTCTCAAGTGCCTTCAATACCATACAGCCCTCATTGCTGGGGGAAAAGCTCCATTCAATGCACGTTGGCACTTCCATTGTATTCTGGATAATGGACTTCCTGACTGGCAGACCACAGTTTGTGTGGCTTCAGAGTAACATGTCAGACATGGCTATCAGCAGCACTGGGGCCCCGCAGGGGACTGTATTGTCTCCCTTCCTATTTACCCTGTAAACTTCGCACTTTAGATACAACACAGAGTCATGTCAGCTGCAGATATTCTCTGATGATTCAGCAATAGTTGGCTACATAAAGGGAGGACAGGAGGATGAATACAGGGCCCCTAGTGGAAGACCTGGTCAAATGGTGCAAGCTGATCAACACCAGTAAGACAAAGGAGATGCTGATGGACTTTAGGAAGACTGAGAAGCACTGCTCCTGTAACTATTGATGGTGAAGACGTGGATGTGGTGAGGACCTACAAGCACCTGGATGACAGACTTGAGTGGAGCACCAACACAGAGGCCGTGTACAAGAAGGGGTAAAGTTGCCTCTACTTCCTGAAGGGACTCGGGTTCTTGGGAGTACAAAGGCCTCTCCTTCATACCAGTCTGTTGTCGCCAGTACAATCTTCTATGTGGTGGTGTTCTGGGGCAATGGCATCAACACGGGTGATGCCAACAGGCTCAATAAACTGATTAGAAAGGCTGGCTCTGTTCTCAGAGTCAAACTGGACACACTGGAGGCTGTGGTAGAACGAAGGACCCTGTGGAAAATCCTGGCAATTCAGGACAATGTTTCTCACCCTCTGCATGCCACCTTGGCTGAACAGAGGAGCACTTTCAGTAATAGACTAAGACAACTGCACTACTCCAAAGAGCACTTTATGTGGTCATTCTTCCCCTCAGCCATCAGGCTCTATAATAAGTTAACCTATAGCCGGGGAAGTGACCTGTAATCTTTGACTTGTAAATCTTGTACATCTTATTTTAAGGTAACTTATTTTTATTCTTTCTTAATTTTCTTCTAATATTCATATATCATAGCACTTATAATGCTACTGTGATGCTGTAATTTCCTTTGGGATCAATGAAGTATTTATCTATGGATCTAAAATGTGAGTTCACAATCTCTAAATATACTGTATATAAATAAATAGATAAATAAATAAATAAATAAATAAATATAAAACAAGGTCAAGGGGATAGTCATTGGGGGAAAAGTCAGGTAGGATCAAAGGGGAGTGAACCCATAAATGTTTGAAAGATTATACAATGCTAAATAACTTCTTTTTAATTGAATAAGAAGTGAAAATTATTTTGCCAAATCATGACTTCATAGCAACTACCTTAGTCAAACAATTTCGCTTATTGTGATACCAATTAAAGTAAAAAGAAGTTAGCTTATCTGAGTGAGAGGTATCTGAGTATATTATTGAAATATTAATTTAGGAATACTGTGAGGTTTTGGGAAATATGCAAATTTGTTGAATATGGAGTGGAAATTCACTTTCATTACTTTTGACAAAGTAACTAATGGCAACTTCACCATTCAAATTGATAATAAGCTTCGATAATGATCTCAGGCATAAGGACCACAAATTATCTAATATTGTTGGGCTTTGGTCCTTCCTCAACAGCTACTGGAATGCATATTCATACATAAGCTATTTCTAGAGATAATCAGATTTTGGAGATGTGATAAAACATGCATTTAGTGTACGGGATCAAGAATGAACTTCTGTCCCAACTCATCTTCTTCTACCTTAGGCCACAAACTTATCAATCACCCCTCGTATTTGTAATAGAATTATTCCTAAATTAAAATATGTTCTGTGCTTCTGCTGCATTAATATAATTAAATGGATATAATTTTATTTTACTATGATGAGCTGTGTGCTATGACAAAACAATATCATAATAGTTAAGCATTGAAATACATTGACTGATTGTTATGTCACAAATACATTTATGACATCTTTGCCTCATGTTGAGTTAAACTGAGTCCCTCTTGCATCACATGTCATTAAGCAAAGATATAGTCACTGCTCAACAACAGAAGTTTATCTTCACTTGAAGGCAATCACTATGGGTAAGTTACCGTTTAACACTAATTATTTAGTTCTAGCTTACTTTTCTTGAGACAGAAGGAGTCATTAGAAGAGGCCACAGCAGAAGGCATGTCAATCAGCAGAAGTGCTCAGCATACCACAGACAGAATGTGTGGCTGTAATGTGTAAAGTAGCTTTTTAGCTCTGTTGTTTAACAGTTGGTTTGCTTTAGTGTCCTCTTCTTGACCAGAAGCTAGTGAAAGCTGCCCATTGGGCAAAAAATAACAGACATTTCCTTCAATGACCAGAACAAGCAGAGCCAAATGTCCACAAGTTTGCATAGTCTTGTTTGACTTCTTTTCAAGACCAACCTTGTCCACAAGCACCATGCCCTCATTCCCAAAACTAATAGCAACCAGATGGAGGAACTTAACTGGATTTGTAATTCCAGAGCCCAAAGGACATAAATTAAACCATTTCTAATAATAAGAATAAGAATAAGAATATCTTTATTGTCATTGTTGTGGAGCAATGAAACACAGTTTAGCAGCTCAGCGTTTTGCAGCATGACAAAGAATATATACATAAAATAAACTCTAAAACCTCAGGAGTGCAGTCCAAAATTAATAATATATGGATGGGGGGTAGGACGATTGCACACTTGCCATTCCTGGAAGTGTGATGCATTTAGCTGCCGCCATCTTAGGAGGGGGGCAGGAGAAGGGAAGGGAGTGTTATACATTTCACTGCTTGTGGGTAGAAGCTGTTAAGGAGTCTCTTTGTTTTCGTCCTTAATGCTCTGTATCTCTTCCCAGAAGGTAGAGGGGAAGACAGGTGATGTCCAGGATGAGTGGGATCCTTTGAAATACAAGTAGCCTTCTTTTGAAGTCTGCCAGTATAAATGTCTCTGGGGGAGGGTAATGTTGTGCCAATAACCCGCTCTACTACCCTCACCACCCGCTGCAAGTCCTTTCTGTTCTGATCTGTGCAGCTGGCAAACCACACTGCACAGCAATGTTAGGAGGCTCTCTATAGTTGTCCGATAGAAGTTGATCAGCAGGTGATGAGGGAGGAGAGCGTGCTTCAGCTTCCTTAGGAAGTAGAGCCTCTGTTGGGCCTTCCCCACCTGATAAGAGATATGGGCAGTCCAGGTGAGGTCAGCCGAGATGTGGACGCCGAGGAACTTGAAACTCTCTACTCTCTCCACCTCTTTCAGAGGTGCAGAGCAGAGTGCTCGACGTGCAGAGCAGAGTGCTCGACGTGCTTTGATTTCCTGAAGTCTACTATCAGCTCCTTGGTTTTTGTGATGTTCAAGTCCAGGTTATTATGACAACACCACTCTGTCATAAATGCTGTACCTCCTCCCTATAGGCTGTCTCATCACAGTCTGATATGACACCTATTAGGGTGGCATCATCAGCAAATTTGACAATGGTGTTGGTGGAGTGAATGGTAGAGCAGTCATGGGTGAAAAGAGAATAGAGGATGGGGCTGAGAACACACCCCTGTGGTGTACCAGTGTTCAGGATGAGAGTAGATGATGTGTGTTCTCCCATCCTGGCACTTCTATTACCACTGCAGAATTTTTTTTCCAAAGAGTTTATCAAAGATCTTATTTTGACTTCCTGATTTCATTTAGTTGTTGGTAAAAAAATATGGACTCATTGGTTAGATATGGAGAGAAAGAACTGTGATGAAGATTTTTTTTAATATATCATTAATCCAGATGAAGATATTGTGGAAATTTCCTGGAATTTTATTGATGAGAGGAAGATGAATATAGACTCTTATTCCTTTTCTCCACCCCTATGCTTTCAATGATTTAATTATTTCACTTACAAGACTTTTTCTCAGATTTTTAGTTTTGCTACTGATTTTGCTAGAGCACTACTCATCGTTGGAAAGGTAAGTATTTTATATGCCACATCAACATGTGCCTGACTTTTGCCCAGATCACACTGCACCTCCATTTTCACCCTGTAAACATTATTTAACCAGTACTTGCAGTCCATTATCTAATTATATTTGCCAACTGCCATGTTCCCATTACTATCTGATCCCTCAATATTATCAAAAAGTTATATTTTTTCAACAACAGTGCAGTTCAGGAACTGGTCCTTCAGCCCACCATAGCCATGATGACCAAGATGCCAATCTGACAAATCCCATCTGCCTGCACATGGTCTGTGCCCTGTGTATGTATCTATCTAAATATCTCTTAAACATTGCTAATCTATCTGCTTCTAACACCTTCTCTGGCAGCATGCTGTAGATATCTAAAACTCTCTGTGCATCAAACTTGCTTTGTAAATCTCCAAACCTTTTTATCTCTGTCCTTAAGGCAACTGGCATTTGACATTTCTGCACAGGGAAAAGAACATCCAAGCTGTCCAAGCCTGAGATAATTTTACTTACTTCTATCAAGGCTCCCTTCAGCTTTCAGACCCCAATGAAAACAATCCAAGTTGCCCAACCTCTTCTTATAGTTAATCCAGGCAACATTCTGCTGAACCTCTTCAAGGTTTCCATGCCATCTTGCAATGTGTTGAGCAGAGTTGCACACAATATTCCAACTGTGGCCAGATGAATGTTTTACATAGCTGCAACATGACTTCCCAACTTCTATACTCATTGTCTCAACTGATGAAGGCAAGTATGTCATATGCCTTCTTAATCATAACATATTTTAAGAATTCACATTCACAATTTCTGCTACATTTGCTTTTCAATGTATTTTATTACTTCCATAAAGAACTATGTATAAGAAGTGATATTTTTAATAGATGTTTCCTGAATGTGTATACTAACTCTTTGACTATCAATGAGAGTACAACACAATTTTCCTTAGGACTATGCATTGTGTGCCAATTTATATCAGTACATGTTTGTGTGTCAACCATTTAAACATTGCATCATTACTCTGACTATATCTCTCATTTCTTCAGCAAAAGCAATGATCGATGGCAAGCCACCCAAGATCCATGTTAAGTGTCTTGGAAAAACACCCCGGGAGGAAGAGGTAAACCTTTTAGAACAACCAGAAGACTAGTTCTCTATGTTCAGGTGTAGAAGTGATTTCACAATATTGCAGTAAACAAATCCTATTTCAAAACTGAGTTATTGAAAATAGATTATCAAATGATCCAATAGTAGATTAGTAAAAATATACACTTTTTAAAACTCATCAGCTAATTAATGCAAGTCTTGATTCATTATTCTGTTTCTTCTGTCTTAAGCCCATCATCCCTACTGGGCATAGGCCATCGATAGCAATTCCCCAGAGACCTCTGTCCTGGGGTAATCTTTCGAGCTGTCCCTCAGTGCAGCCCATCAAAAATGCTTTCTCACCCAGGGATGAGGTCATTAGAGCTTCAAAAAAAATGTAACTGTTGGCATTTCTGCAGCTTTGGGTTTTTGCAGGATAGGGTTGCTCGCCCTTTGCCCAACCCACCTCCTTCGTAGCTGGGCTTGGGACCATCCATAGCAGAGCTTTGATTTATTATGCTCATTGCCAAATGCGATCGAAAATTCCAGTTGCTAAATATTTTTTTCAGGTGCAACTTAGCCTCTTAGGTATTGAAACTAAAACAGGAAAAATGCATTAGTTTTCTACCATGTTGGTTAAGGACAAGGTATACTTAATACATAAATGAAACAAATATTTGAAAATTTTAAAAAATGCTGTAATTGCTGGAAATCTGAACAGAAAATTCAGCAGGTCAGGTGGCATCTCTGGAAAGAGGAATTGCCGATGTTTTGGGTATGAGCTCCTTTGTTCAATTTGGAAAAGAGAGAGATACAAGAACATTTTCAGGAGGAGAGAAATGTGGGACAGAGATCAAACTAAAGTCTTACTTACTAATGGACTAATAAATAAAAGTAACTTGCAGTATATGGCATATTCACAATGACATGGGGCATATAATCAAAATTACAGAAATCAAGGGATAAGTTTACCTTTTCTTTGGTTTTGTTTATGGTGATATTCACTTTAGTTTTTCAAATGTAATCCTTCATGTGGTGGATAAACTACTTAAGAAAATGAAGGTCAATATGCTGAACAAGTAATCAGCCTTACAGTTTCCACTTGCAGATACAATAGTTTATAACATATGGAATTCTTTCATACTGGTTGTTTGGAATGTTTCAGCTGGACAGACAAAGAGCTGCCATTCTAAAAGATAATACGAGGTTCGTAGATAAACTGAATCATCAGATACAGAGGCCCCCAACAGTTGATTGCCAGAATGCCGGAAGACGAAGGAAGTATGTCAATGGTTTTAGATTTTTTTTCCTCTTATATTTATCAGCAAATTTTGTTAACTTCTTATTCAGTTTTTAACTAAGGTGTCACTTTGATTTTAAATCTGGTATTCATTTCTAACTTAAAGACAAGTCATAAACAAAATATGCAATAAAGTGTCCAGTGAGCCAGAAATACTTATAAATTCAAGCCCAACTAGTCACAGAGTCTAACAGCATGGAAACAGGCCTGTTATCTCAATGAGCCCATGCTAATCAGCAAGAACCTATTTACGCAATACCATTTTATTCTCCTACAGACTCAATAACTTTTCCCAGATTCTACCATTCTCTTCACAGTACATAACATTAGGCAGTCAACTTACCAACCTGCCTATCTTTGGGATGTGAGAGAACCTAGAACTTCCAGAGGAAATGCAGAGGAGAATGTGTAGTTTTCACAAAGACACCACCAAAGGCCATCAAGTTACCTAAAGGAGAAACATGTCAAGAAATTCCAGTATACCCAGACGCCGTGGTAGATGGAAGGTAGCAATTTTGGTCATGGACCTTCAGTTCTACTGACCTAGACGTACACTGAAATTAGATCAGACACTCAATGAACTAGGAAGTGTATTGCCCAGGACCAAGTCTGGGTCCTTGGGAAGAAAGAAGGCCACCTATGTAGATTGTGGATTGGGGCTTGTGATTGAGTTGGTGATTAAGATTACGGTGGGTGTAGTTCAATTCAATTCCATGGAAATTGTAGTCATGGACAACAGTGGGGTGAGTGGCCGAGAAGCTGGATTGAATCAGAATCAGAATCAGGTTTAATATCATTGGCATAAGCTGCGAAATATATCATTCCTTATTTCAGTCTGGTCCTCATGGGTATCACAGGGTAGGCTCACTCACTTAACCTATCTACAGGGGTTTGTATATCCATCTCCAGGATCTATATGTCCTCAGAATTTGCTAGCCAGCTTTCTTTGTAACTTCAGTAATTGTGGCTACTGTACTTCCAACTCCCTTCACTTGAATCTTCAATGTAGATTTAAGTCATTGAAATACAGCACTGATCCCACAGTTACTGACTCAATCTCTGTTACACATTAGTTACCATCCATATTAATATAACAAATGCAACTTGTGTGTATTTATCTTGTGCAGTAACCTTTTATGTGACAACTTATGGAATGCCTTCTGGAAATCTAATTTCACCATAGCTACCAATTCCATTATTCACCCTGTTGGTAATACCCTCTGATTCTATAAGGATTGTGAGCTGATCACTTTTATCAATGCAAGCATGGATAGATGCATCTACAATAAGAAGCTTATTGAATATGAAATCAAGTAGGTTTTTCTGTCGTGCTTGCTCATTCATACCTGCTACAGACCAGGTCTTCCAACTCTGTCCTTCAGACCCTAGTGATTTTGACCAGTTGCGATGCTAATAATCACCTCTTGGTGATGGACATTGTATTCGCTGCCCAGAGTTCATTTTGTGCTTGTCCCAATTTCAGCGCTTCCATCTGTTGTTCAGCTTAGAGCTGATTCATGAGCTGAGAAGGAGTGCAAATGTCAATCAGGAAGAGGTATTCTTGTTCCTGCTTCACCAGATGACATGAGAGACCCCATGGGATCTGAAATCAATGTTGAGGTCTCCAGAAGTTAAGTCCCTCCATCCATATACTTTAGTGTCACTGCTTCCAATGGGTTTGTTCTCCCAGTAGTATACCGAGTATCCAAGAATAATGATGGAAGAGTCTAGCACATTGACTTTGAGGCATGACTCTGTGACTTTCACTATAGAGGCATAGAACACCAGCACAGAAACAGGCTATTTGGCCCATCTAGTCCATGCTGAACTATTAGTCTGCCTCGTCCCATCACCCTCCATATCCCTCCCATCCCTGTACCTATCCAAATTTCCCTTAAATGTTGAAATCGAACCTGCATTCACAACTTCCGCTGGCAGCTCATTCCACACTCTCACCACCCTCTGAGTGAAGAAGCTTCCCCTCATATTCCCCTTAATAATTCACCTTTCACCCTTAACCCTTAGTCTCACCAAACCTCAGTGGAAAAAGCCTGCTTGCATTTACCCTATTTATCCCCCTCATAATTTTGTATACCTCTATCAAATCTTCCCTCATTCTCCTACACTCTAGGGAGTAAAGTCCTAACCTATTCAACAATTCCCTATACCTCAGGTCCTCAAATCTTGGCAGCGTCCTTGTAAATTTTTGCTGCCATTCTTCAATCTTATTGACATCTTTCTTGTTATGCAGATGACCAAAAATGCACACAGTACTCCAAATTAGGCTTCATTAATGTCTTGTACAAGTTTGAGATAACATCCCAACTCCTGTTCTCATTACTTTGATTTATGAAGGCGAACGTTCCAAAAGCTTTCTTTGCAACCCTATTTACCTGTAAAACCACTTTCAAGGAATTATAGATTTGCATTCCCAGATCCCTCTGTTCTACTGCATTCCTCAGTGCCCTACTGCTCATCATGCAAGTTCTACCCTGGTTTGTTCCCCCAACGTGCAACACCTCACACTCGTCTGCATTAAATTCCATCTGCCATTTTTATAGATGGTCCAGACCCTGCTGCAACCTTTGATAGTCTTCCTTGCTGTCCACTACACCCAGTGGTGTAGTTGCTTATGTGTCGGGGGAGCTGGGGAGAGCTTTGGGGATCTAACATTTAACTTTCATTCATTCTTTGGGGCACTCCTCTGTTTTTGTGAAGGTTGCAAAGAAAAAGAATTTCAGGATGTATATTGTATACATTTCTCTGACATTAAATGAAACCTTAATCCCTCCTTCTCTATCACATCTAAAACAACGGAACCTTGGAACAGTGAGCTTCCAGTCTTGTCCCTCCTGCAACCAATTCTCACTAATGGCTACAATATCATAATTCCACGTGTTGATCCATGCCCTCAACTCAGCTACTCTTCCTATGATACTTGCACTGAAACATACACAACTCGAACATTAGTCCCACCATGCTGAACCTTTCGATTCCTGACTTTGTCTGTAGAACATCTATCTGTCCACACCTCTGCTGCTCAGGTTCTCATTCCCCTGCAAATCTAGTTTAATCCATTCTACAACAACCCCAACTCCACCCCCTTTAAATACTAACAAACTTTCCTGTGAGGATATTAGTCACCCTCCAGTTCAGGCACAAGCTTCTGGCTTCTGTACAGGTCCCACTTTCCCTGAAGAATGCCTGATGATCCAAAAGTCTGATGGCTTCCCTTCTACACCAACTCCTCAGCCACGTGTTAAACTGTATAACCTTCCTATTTCTGGCCTCACTCGCATGTAGCATGGGTAGGAATTCTGAGATCACAACCCTGGAGGTCCTGTCCTTTAACTTAGCATCTAACTCCCTGAACTCCCTTTGCAGAACGTCAATCCCCCTTCCTGCCCATGTCATTGGTACAGATCTGGCTGATCATCCTCACACTGAAGAATGCCATGGGCTCAGTCTAAGATGTCCCTGAAAACTAGCATCTGGGGGATAAGATACCAACCAGGAATCTTGCTCTCGCCATAGAAACTTCTGTCTGTTTCCCTAACCAATAAATCTCGCCTCGTCTCCCCACTTCCCTGCTGAGCCACAGAGACAGTGTCAGCACCAAAGCCAAAGTCAGTACTGTGGCTTTCCTCTGCTAGGTCATATCCTCCAGTAGTGGCCAAAATGATACCTGTTGAGGGGAACAGCCACAGGGGCTCGTCTGCACTGGCTGCCTATTCCCTTTCACCTTCCTGATGGTCACCCAGTTACACCTCCAGCACTTGGAGTGTAACTACCTCCTTGAATGTCCCATCGATCCACCCCTCAGCCTCCTGAATGATCTGGAGTTCATCCAATTCCAGCTCTAATTCCTTAACATAGTCTCTTAGAAACTGCAGCTGGATGCACTACTTGCAGGTGAGGTCTTCGGGGACGCTGAAGGTCTCCCTGCCTTCCCACATCTGCCAGAGGAGCATTTTACTATCCTGCCTGCATCCCCACTGCTCTAACTGTGCAATGAGAAAGAAAAAAAGAAAATCTACCTACAGTCTTCACCTTTCCTCACCAAAGACTAAACTCCTCGCTCTAACACTGGCCCACGCACACAATGTCAGGATTTTGTTTAACTTGTCTGTGGAAAAGTTTCCCCAATCTTCTAAACATTTGTTCCTGAGTTCCTTGGTGTTTGTGAGGTGGAATAAGGTCAATATGGATGGGAGCAACTTTAAACTCCAAATTCAGTGTTAGATTGATGCCAGAATGCCCATGCAGATTCCTTCTTTCCCAAGTGAAGAAGATAGAAATGGCACAACCAAATGCCCTGCTAGGCCATTTTCAAGAGTGCTTAAGAGTTAATCAGATTACTTTTCATAACTCGCAAAATAACCTCTTTATGTGTTATTGAGCTTTTTAATATAATGAGCAATAGGACGTTTCTATTTAAAATAAATTATTTACACTTAATGATAAACATATAACGCTAATGTACATACACACTAGTTCTTCAGTGCTTTATGTCATAATTTTCCTCAGTTTAAGTAGGGTTGGAAAAGAAAATAAACTGAGAAAAATTGCAGAGCATAATGAAGTCTTGGCAAAACGCCTGGAAATAATCGCAGACGAACCTGGAAGGTACTACTATGATCAAATGCTTCAGAAGGTAACTTCTTACATCAGCATAAATGCATTCCTTTGTTAAATCTACAGAGTGGAAATTTGTCCTCTGATCTGAGCACTCAATGAACAATATTACACATACAGGTATACGTGGATTCTGCTTCTGAAATCCAGTTTCACTCAGAAGGAAATTTCATGCATATTTTACTGCATCAAGCTTTTAGTACATACAGCAGAATTTCTACATTTCTATTTAATTTACATATATTATTGAATTTAAAAATATTAGGAATTCACAAACACGCAAATGTCTGCAGATGCTGGAAGTCCAAAGCAACACACACAAAATGCTGGGGGAACTCAGCTGGTCAGGCAGCATCTATGGAAAAGAGCATACAAGTTGACATTTCCGGCCGAGAACTTTCTTCAGGAGCGAGAAAGAAGGGGAAAGATGCCAGAATAAAAAGGTGGGAGGAGGGGAAAGAGGCTAGCTGGAAGGTGATTGATGAAGCAAGGTGGGTAGGAAAGGACAAGGGCTGGAGATGAAGGAATCTGATAGGATTCACATGAGTGGACAATAGGAGAAAGGGAAGGAGGAGGGGACTCAGCGGGAGGTAATGGGCAGGTGAGAAGAAGTGAAAGGTCAGCGTGGGGAACAGAGGAAGGTGGGGGTGGGGGAAATGTGTTCACTGGAATAAGATCGGAGACGGAATATAAGGTGTTGCTCCTCTACCCTGAGGTAAAAGAGGAGGCCATGGATCGACACGTTGGAATGGGAATGGGAATTAAAATGTTTCTCCACCAGGAAGTATTGCTTGTGGCAGATGGTGCGGAGGTGCTTGACAAAGCGCGCCCCCCCCCCCCCCAATTTATGACAGGTCTCACCAATGTAGAGGAAGCCACCTCGGGGCACCGGACACAATAGTCGACCCCAGCAGATATGTAGGTGAAATGTTGCCTCACCTGGAAGGACTGCCTGGAGCCCTGAATGGAGGTGAGGGAGGAGGTGTATGGGCAAGTGTAGCACTTTGGCTGATTGCAGGGATAAGTGCCTGGAGCGAAATTAGTGGGGAGGGATGAATGGGCAAGGGAATTACGGAGGGAGCAATTTCTGCAGAAAGTGGGGTGAGTGGAGGTAAAGATACGGTTAGTGGCTGGATCTCTTTGGAGATGGCGGAAGTTGCGGAGGATAAACTGTTGGATACGGAGGCTGATGGGATGGTAGGTAAGGACAAGAGGGACTCTGCCACTATTACGGCGGCGGGAAGATGGGGTGAGCACAGATGTATGGGAAATGGAGGGGATGCGGGTGAGGGTAGCAACAATCATAGAGGGAAGGAAACCCCGTTCTTTAAAGAAGGAGGACACCTCTGATGTCCTGGAATGGAAAACCGCGTCCTGCCCTGATATAATTTAAAATATTCACATTGCCTGCCTGTTGCATGAAAATATATATTTTACATTACTGTGATGCAATACCATAATAGTAAAAATAGCTATTTAAAATCTGGCCAGACTGTTTTTTTTTACTGTATTCTCCAGCAAGAGAAGTAAACCGTGGAGGTGATGCTATAGAGCAGTGTACATAGGAAATGCAAGATGCTGAAGTTGCTGGAAATCGGAACAAACAATCTGGAATATTGTTGGAAGAACTTAGTTGGTGCAGCAGCATTGTGGTCGGGAAAGGAATTGCTGATCTTTTGGGTGCTAGTGAAGAGTTTCAACCTGAAAAGTTAGCATTTCCTTTCCTCCCACAGATGCTGCTCAAACTGCTGAGTTCCTCCAGAACAGAGTTCATTGTTCCAGTGCAGACATGAACAGGGCAAAGGCTTTCAGCTCCTCAAGTTTGTTCGGCCACTTTGCTTTACCGTTCAGCTGCAACTTGAAACAATTACTGCTTTGCTTTATGTTTCCTGATAACTTCACCTGACAAAAAATCAGCCCATCTCGTCTTATTTTTATTTGTCTTTGTGTGTATGTAGTTTTTCCTTGATTCTATTGTTTTTATTTGTTCTATTGTGAATGTCTGCAAGAAAACTGAATCTCAGGGTAGTCGTTATTGACATACTATATTTGTAATTTGATAATAAATTTACTTTGAACTCTTTAAACTTTTATTGGCAGTTTTCTTATTAACTTAGATGACATTTAAAATATATTCCAAGAATTTATTTAAAAAAAAATTATGTCTTTACAGATGCTGAGGTTATAAGTGTTGAGTTGCTGATGATTGGTAAGTTCATATTTGTTGTCTATAAATTGCTGCTACTAGTGCTGCAAATTATATTGATATGTCGAACATCACCTATAGGGCCGAAACAAAAGTTACTTGTCTTATTTCTATATTTTTCAAATTCATGTTTGGGAACTAACAGTCACTGGCAAAGCTGGCATTTATTATGCAACCCCAACTCTGCATGAGAAGGTGCCACTGCAGTCCTGGTGAAAGTACTTCCATAGTATTGGTCAGTAAGAAGCTCCTGAAATTGAACCCAGCAAGAGGGAAGGTCTGACAATATATTTCCAAGTCAGGGCGATGTACAAATTGGAGGGGAACCTGCAGATGGTATTTCCAGGTACTCTTACTCCTATTGGCCTTCTTGCACACAGCGCGTGCAAGTGGGAGAGGTGCTCACGAGAGTAACGTTTTGCTGGATGTGCACTGCATCCGTGGCAGAGGGGAAGAAAGCTTGAATGGTAGGTAGATGGGGTTCCAAACAGAGGCTGTTTTATCCTGGATGGTGTTGAGCTTCTTGGTGGTTTTTAGTGCTGCATTCATTTTTTATATGACTGTTCTTCTTGAATTTTTGATCAGTGACCCCTAGGATATTGATGCTGTAGGAAGTGGGTGATGTCACTGGGGTGTCAAGGATAGAAGGTTAGACCCTTGGAGATAATAAATTGCTGTGTGAATGTTATTTGACTCTTAATGGTCCATGTCTGAATGTTGCCCAGGTCTTTCTGCATACAAGCGTAGGCTACTTCATTTGCAAATGAAATTCTTCATTGTGCAATCATCCAAAAGCAATTGTGAAGTTATTATAGAAGGAAGGCTTTGATGTAGCAGTTGGGTTTAGCTCATTGCCCTGAAGAACTCCTGTGCTGATGTCCTCGAGCTATGACGATTTCCTCCTGCAAACTCTCTTAATTTGTGCAAGGAATGACTCTAACCACTGCTGAGTTTTCCCTTTGAAGCCCACTGACTTCCAGTTTTATCTGGCAGCTTGATATCACCTTGGGTCAAGTGTTGTTTTGATGTTAAAGACAGTCACTTTCAGTTCTTTTGTAAATGTTATTTACAATTGGATACATTACAGTTAGATACCTTAAGGGTTTATAAATATACTTAGTGCAACAATAGTGAAAAGTAGGAATCATTTACCATTGTCTTTCTCAATGATCCTAATGATTCTCTTTTGACCACAGGCATGACAGGCTGGTGTCCTGACGGAGGGTCTCGGCCTGAAACGTCGACTGTGCCTCTTCCTAGAGATGCTGCCTGGCCTGCTGCGTTCACCAGCAACTTTGATGTGTGTTGCTTGAATTTCCAGCATCTGCAGAATTTCTGTTGTTATCATTTTATGTTCATTTGTGTATTTTGCTGGCTTAGAGAGTATTTACTTCTATAGTACACACCAGACAAAAACTGAGTCCTCACAAACACGAGGAATTCTGCAGATGCTGGAAATTCAAGCAACACATATCAAAGTTGCTGGTGAATGCAGCAGGCCAGGCAGCATCTCTAGGAAGAGGTACAGTCGACGTTTCGGGCCGAGACCCTTCGTCAGGACTAACTGAAGGAAGAGTTAGCAAGAGATTTGAAAGTGGGAGGGGGAGGGGGAGATCCAAAATGATAGGAGAAGACAGGAGGGGGAGGGATGGAGCCAAGAGCTGGTCAGGTGATTGGCAAAAGGGATATGAGAAGATCATGGGACAGGAGGCCCAGGGAGAAGGAAAAGGGGGAGGGGGGAAAAACCCAGAGGATGGGCAAGGGGTGTAGTCAGAGGGACAGAGGGAGAAAAAGGAGAGAGAGAGAAAGAATGTATGTATATAAATAAGTAACGGATGGGGTACAAGGGGGAGGTGGGGCATTAGCCGAAGTTAGAGAAGTCAATGCTCATGCCATCAGGTTGGAGGCTACCCAGATGGAATATAAGGTGTTGTTCCTCCAACCTGAGTGTGGCTTCATCTTTACGGTAGAGGAGGCTGTGGATAGACATATCAGAATGGGAATGGGATGTGGGATTAAAATTTACGTTAGCTGCTACCTTGGTGGTCTGTAGTGTTGAAATGGCAACACTGTAACAAGTGTTATAAACAAAACCTTTTGATTTCCAATAATGGACTGTTTGTCCCACTCGCATCAGAGAGCAGGCTACGTAAAATCCACGTCAGGACTGCCAGACTCAAAAACAGTTACTTTGCCTAAGCAGTAAAGCAGATCAACAACTCCACCGACTAACTCACCCCTCCACACCCCCCACCATCACTTTATCATTTACTGTCAGTCACCTTTTGTATAGACTCTCCTGTGCCTAGCATCAATTTATGAAAGTATAATCAATCTATGTATAAGATACAGTATGTATTTATATTTATTGTGTTTTTTAATTATTGTGTTTTTTTTTTGCCCTGCATCAGATCCAATAACAATTGGATCTGATGCAGGGCAATTATTTTGTTCTTCTTTACACTTGTGTACTGGAAATGACATTAAATGGTCTTGAATCTTGAATTACTTATTTTAATCTAAACTAATTTTAATCCTTGCAGGCACAGAATGTGAACGCCAGCTCACAACCAACCTTCCGCCTGTCATCAGGCAGTAGACTTGCGATTTCTCTACCATTTTTCTTTCTCTAGTTTTGCTTACGATTTAGTTTGCAATAAATTCTGTGTGTGGTTTAAGAAATCAGTTCTTTACTGCTAATTGCTGCCCTGGTTTTTATCCATATTTCTGTTCCTGGAATGGAAATGGCATACAGAAAAAGGTATTCAGCCCAGAAACTCCTCTGCAACAAGAATTTGACTAAATAATTTAAGTCTTGTTGAACTGGCAACTGGTTTTGAGGGTTTCCACTTAGTTTAGTAATTTAACAGAATTGAGTTTCCTCCTGAACTCTGTCCTGGCAGAACTCAAAGGAGGTAAAATTAATGATATCTTACACTGGAACTCTCATGTTAAGAACATTTGTACAATCTGAGCTGTTGAGAATTTTGCTCACCTGAAACAATGCTTGAAGGTCTTCAGGTATTCAGGAGGAGCCATTCTTGTGAAATCATACATATTGATAAAGCATCTGACTGTAGTTTTATGAATGTTTTGGGAATCTTGTGCTGCTATCATTATGCTTATTTTTACGCCCACATATAATTTCTGTTAATTTAAGTTTATGCTAACATGCATTTGTCATGCTTGTAATGCTGTTGCTGCAAAAAGCTAATTTTCATGGCATTTATATCCTGTGCATGTATGCCTATGACAAAAGTATACCTGAAACTTGAATCCTGTTGCAATAGCTGATCAGAAATCCCAGAAATGGCATTAAGTAGCTGGAGAACTAGGATAAACTAAGAGAATGATTTCATTGTTTCTTATGCTACAATTTAACTCCACACCCAGAAACAGATAGCAAGGTGTTACAAGGAGGTAAGAGAATGAGAGAGAAGAAGGTCGTACTATGGAATCAGTGTGTAAATCCAAGATCAATAGGACCCAGGAACTATTCAATAGAAGGAAAGATCATGATGAAATGATTTTTTAATAATATAGGGACATGTATTTAGTGAAGGATTGCAGATCAGGGTTCAGACTATCTATTTCCAGGTTCACACGAGAAACTGAAGGCTAATCCCCTGTTTGCTGATGATAACATGAAGGCACAGAGATGATAAACAGGAGTGACCAAGATTAAATCTCTGGAAACCATCAGACAGTTGCATTGGGATGGAGGGTGCAAACGTTAGAGAAAAATTAGTTTGTCTGAATGAACGCAGAAGAGAAAAAAATTACAGAGGCTAGAGCATGGAGAAAAGAAACAAGTGGTAAAATTGGTGAGAAGGGCAAGAATTCTTGGGGGATTTCCATCACAACAGCCTGCCAGATGTGTGTGTGAACTAAATGAGAAGAGGTTGTCTCATGATGTCCTTTGGTCTATAGCGCAGTCACCACTACAATAACTATTGGTGGTGGAATGTAAATGTGGACCCTTTGAATCTACCAGTGAGTATACAAATAATTAGACAAGAGAATCTCTCGAATGCAAAGATCTTACATTTTTACCAGTTATAATGATAAGCTTCTAATATATGATACATTAATATTAATACAGCACACAATGATTACTAATATTCTTTATTCTTATGAAGATTTTTAAAGTGCTTCAAATACACTTTTCTGTCCATAAGCTCATAACCACACCTCTTATAACACAAATTAAATCAATACAACCACAAAATATTGTCCACTTTAAAAACATGACACTTTTTGGTGTTAGTACATACGAAAGTAATGATTTGCTTTTGTTTACATTGTGAGCTGTGGATTGTTCCATGCTTATTAAATTATCCTCTATTGCACACGAAAATTATATATTAATTAGAGGTAATTTTGACTTTGAGTGATGATGTGCTACAACTTGTATATCTCCAAATGAACAGGATATTGCCTGCTTTGCCACAGTAAAGCTTAATTCCATCATACATCCCTAAGTATTTTTATAAACTGTTTGGTTATTGATTATAAGGAAAGTGACAAATGTTTACACCAGATGTAATTGGTGGCCTTGGTCTCCATTTTAACTGAGAGACAAATACAGGAAATTGACATCAGATGGTGGCATTTTGGGGTGATTATGTGGTTACTGTTACTGAGATTAACTAGCTTCCTTAACCTTATTATTTAAATACTTGAATTTAATTTCTCTATTTGAAATTTAGGATGATAATAATTTTACAAATGACTTGCTTGCTGCTTTGAGAAATTATTATTCACATTTTAAAATTGAGCACCAGACTAGATTTGATTTCAGTTTCAAAACCTATGCCAACAAACAGCACCATGTAGACCTACTTCATTTCATTTTGACTTTTGGATGAAAAAGCAGCTCATTTTGCCATGTGATGTAATGTTAGTCCATTCTGCTGAGTGATCAGAACACAGCTGCTAGAATACAATCAGAACCAGACTATCTGTAAATGTGCCTGGGAGCAGAGTCATATAGAGCTATAGACCCAATGCTGGAATTGTATTTCCACTGGGTAGAAAGTTATTTTCCAACACAAAGAAGGAGGCCACCTGGCCCATCATATATGTTGTAAATGTTCTATTGTTTTATAATTTAGTTAAGCATGTTCACTGCAGATCAGTGTCAATCCATGCATTCCCAATAATGAAATTTTATTCATCACAGTAGCTCTATGGATTGTAGGATTGAACACTCATATCCCAGACCTTACTGACAAGTTGACCATAGAAAGGTACTCCGCAGATAAGTTAGGGATCAGTACAGATAGAACTATTATGATATATGTTCTGCTGAGGTGATTAAGTGCATGTTTGACAGTGTGGTGAATAAACTTTAGCCTGAGTTTAAGGTGGGGGTAAGTAAATACGAATGGTAATTGGCCCCTTTTTATGCTGTAATATTAAATGTAATCCGTGATACCTGGAGTATTTAATGCTGATATTAGCACCATCATTCATATCTTGTAATTTCAGTTTGCTGAGATTTTAAAAGGATGGGAAAAAGAAATTGAATTGACAATAGGTGGAGGGGCAGGTATTGTTGAGGAAGCAGGGGGGTCTGCAGAAGGGCTTAGGAATGATTGGGAGAATGGGCAAAGAAGTAGTAGATGGAATATAGTGTGGGAAAGTGTATGGTCGTGCACTTTAGTAGAAGGAATAAAGGTGTAGACTATATTCTAAATGGGGGATAAAAACATAAATCAGAGCTGCAAAAGGACTTGGGAATCCTCATGCAGGATTCCCTAAAGGTTAACTTGTAGGTTGAGTCGGTGGTAAGGAAGGCAAATGCAATGTTAGCATTCATTTCAAAAGGACAAGAATATAAAAGCAAGGATGTAATGTGGAGGCTTTATAAGGCATTGGCCGGACTGCACTTGGAGTACTGTGAGCAGTTTTGGGCCCCTTATCTAAGAAAAAAAACGTGCTGGCATTGGAGAGGGTCCAGAGGAGGTTCACGAGAATGATTCTGGGAATGAAAGGGTTAATGAATGAGGACTGTTTAATGGCTCTGGGCCTGTACTCACTTGAGGTTAGAAGGATGGGTGGGGGGGAATCTTTTACTTAATACAGCTTGTAAAGAGTAAATTGTTGTAACTTAATCTTAAATTTCATTTGAATATGAGAAGTGCAGAGGCTGGCATGGTCGCGTAGTGGTTAGACCAATGCTTTACAGTGCAGGCGACCCGGGGTCAATTCCCACCACTGCCTGTAAGGAGTTTGTCCATTCTCCCCTTGACTGCGTGGGATTCCCTTGGGTGCTCCAGTTTCCTCCCAGGTCCAAAGACATACTGGTTGGTAGGTTAATTGGCCATTGTAAATTGTCCTGTGATTAGGCTGGGGATAAGTCGGATGATTGCTGGGTGGCATGGCTTGAAGAGCTGGAAGGGCCTATTGCACACTATATCTCAGTAAATAAATAAATGCTTAACTTCTTTAACAATATCTTCATCACAAGTGTTCCTTATTAAATGTCTTCATTGCAAGCATTCCCTTTCATGGAAATGACTCTTAGCAACCATATAACAAAATAGGTGCTTCAAAACAAAAAGCAGTTTGAATTTTTTTTGTCAAAATGTTGGTCTCTCCAACTGGTTGTTTTACACACAGTAAAAGTAATGAAAGGTAATTCTTCCAGAGATGTAACCTATTCTCAACTCACAGATCGTAATTCATGTGATTCATGATGTGTGAATATGGATGCAGTAGGACTCAGTCTGCTTATTCCATGATCTATAATCATATAGGGAAATTACACACATAAATGCTTCATCAGATGACGGAAATGCATCTTGATGGGTAGGATTTACTGTATATACAAAAGTCCGTTGTAGTTCAAAAATACCTCAGTTTTCTAAAAACTATTCGGTTGTCACAATCATTCTTATAAAAGGTTTATTGTCAACATGCAAAGTGACTGTTAATTTATTCACAGGACTTGGGCAGTACTAGCAATGATGGTATTTATTGTCCATCCTAATTTCCCTCAAACTGAGGAGGCAATTAAGAGTCAATCACAGTATTGGGCGTGGAGCTACATGAAGCCTGTATTGGGAAAGGACAGCATTGTATCCTTCCCCAAGCAAAGCTACTGAACCACATGGTCTTTTTTTTCAATAAGTTAGCAGCTTTACAGTCACCTTTATTGTTAAAAAAGGATCTAGTGCGTTCCCAGCGTATATGATGAATAAGCTCTTCTTTACTGTTGTTTACTCACTGTGCAGTTATTTAATCCTTTAAACTTAAATCCTCCAACTGGACTGATGGAGCATGATTTCATGTCTTGGGATTAGAAGTCTAAAGCTCTGGCTTCCAGTCTACTAGCTTTCCTAAACAGTGTATCTTAAAATGTAGCTTTGTGCACCTCACCCAATGCATTGCTTGCAAACACCTGGGTAGCAAGTTGTCAAAAATGTCATCTCTATCTTCATAATGCAGTTCCATCAAAGCCGATGTAAATAAATCTTTCATGCATAATACGATGTACAGCTATTGTTATATTGCAAGTTGACCAACTACAAATTCCTGCCCTCAACACAATACACAAGCTGAAGTCATGACTATATGCTCAGCAGCCTACTTTACAGGGAGTGCAAATACTTAATTTTGTATTCCTTTTGGCCTTTGACCAGCTGCAGTTTCTCTTCATTTATTTCTACAGTAGTTCGTTGTACGTCTATTTTTATAGACTGAATTCTCAGAAGTAGAATTTTTCAGCATTACCTGGTACAACTCAGCTGAAGAAAGATGCCTCTGGATGCCGAATGTAGGAGAATGTCGTTACTCCTAGTACATATATATTTCTCATCAACCCCACTCTCCTCCTCAACTACACAGCCCTCAAGTTTAAACATTGAACTTGAAATTCTTTATCCCATTTCCACCATTCAAGTATTGCTAAGAATAAAAAATACTTTTTCCAACTAAGTTAAGAGTCATAGTTTCAGTGATTTATATAAATTCCTTGTCAGCATATACACACACAACTAAGAATGGAGAGACTCAATTCAATTATACACATTTTTTTTCAATTATACACATTTGCCATGCGCACTGAGATATTAGCTTTTCATGTGTGTAAACTATCACCAACAGTAACAATAAAATTTATTTCAGATCAATGTTTTTGATTTGTTCAAAAATAAGAAGATGGGACATTTTTATGACAGCTGAATTTGGTTCGTAGAACTACGAACGGACCCAGCTAGCTGGGACCCAAGTCGGTTCCCTTTCTATATTCTCCAGAATAACTTTTAATTCATTGCATGCAGTTTGAAGGTCGCCTTTCACCAACACTTTGTCGATGAGATGACCATACTTCTCTTCGACATGGGCTGCTGACTGAGTCATTTCCCAGTAATCATCTTCCTACAATTAGAAAACAGAATATGCACAGGAAGAGCAGAACCATTCTAAATGAAAAACAAATGGAATGAGTGAGAAATAGAAATTCATACTGGAGCGTGAAATGCCAACACTGATGCACCATGGACAATTAACATATCCGGAGTTTCACCAAAAATATGAGCAAGGTTAATAACAATCACTACTATTCACATGGGAATTGGACAGCAAGGTCTAAAAATGAGACTTAATAATGAAATCCAGAAGTCACTGTCTGAGATGTGACAGTCATCCAAAAGTTTGCTGAAACAGCATCTCATTGTTTCCCCTATTTAACTAAATTGCAGAGCTAAAAATAGACTAAGCTTTTAGGAAAAGTTAAACATTACCTATTCTCTACTACATACACATTGAGTATTATACTAAGCTCCTGTTCAGATTGGCAACAACATCTCCTCAGGTGCACCAGAGAGCTGTCATGTTTAGCCCCCTGCTCTACTCACTTTACACATGACTGTGTGGCTCAGCACAGCTCCAATGCCATGTTCAAGTTTGCCGATGACACCACTGTCATGGGCCAAATCAAAGGTGGCTGAGTGGTGTCATAACAACAACTCACTCAATGTCAGCAAGACCAAGGAACTGATTATAGACTTCAGGAGAGGGAAACCAGAGGTCCATGAGCCAGTCCTCATATGAGGATCAGGAACAGAGGTGGAGAGTGTTAGCAACTTTAAATTCCTGGATGTTACTATTTCAGAGGACCCGGTTATGGGCCCAGCACATAAGTGCAATTACATAGAAAGCATGGCAGTGCCTCTACTTCCTGAGGAGTTTGCGGAGATTCAACATGACATCTAAAACTCTGACAAACTTCTATAGATGTGTAGTGAAGAGTATATTGATTGGCTACATCACAGCCTGGTGTGGAAATGCCAATGACCTTGAACAGAAAATCCTACAAAAAGTAGTAGGTTCAGCCCAGTCCATCATAGGTAAAGCCCTCCCAATCACTGAGCACACCTACATGAGAAGCCATCCCAGGAAAGCACCACCCATCATCAGGGACCCCTATCACCCAGGCCATGCTCTCTTCCCACAGCTACTATCAGGAAGAAGGTACAAGAGCCTCAGGACTTGCACCATCCAGTTCAGGAACAGTTATTACTCCTCAACCATTAGGTTCTTGAACCATAAAGAGATAGCTTCACTCAAATTCAATTGCTCCATCATTGAAACGTTCCCACAACCAATGGGCTCACTTCCAATGACTCTTCATCTCATGGTCTTGATATTTATTTATATTTGCATTAGCACAGTTTCTGCTCTCTGGTTGAACACCCTAGTTGGGTGGCCTTTCATTGATTCTGTTATAGTCATTATTCTATAGATTTGTTGAGTATTCCCACAAGAAAATGAATCTCAGGGTTGTATGTGGTGACACATATGTGCTTTGATAATAAATTTACCTTGAACTCGGAACATTTCATTACCAAACAATTTCTATTGCTCTCATTACTTAACATTTAAATTACCAGCAATTTAATAAATAACACCAATAAAAGTCGAATGTAATTTTCACTTTTATATTTAGTGCTATGGGTTTGGTCACATATTTGACAGATTTCATTCCTTGAAAGACATTGATACAATAATCCAGGGATGTCATGATTACAATTCTGATATTAGATTTTTTATCTCCTAAGTTTTAATTTCCCAGCTGCCATAGTGAGTTTCAATTCTCAATTTAATGCTGCACCACTTCCTTCTCATAACTTAGTGAATACTGTTGGAAACTTAATTGGGTGCCAAAATAATATAGTGAGTTACAAATATTGCAGGGATAGAGCTTAGAACATAGCAGTGTTCTGCTATTATGAATATTTTCCTGATTCTTTTACATTCTTCTGTAAGGTTAAAGTGAGGTTCATGAAAAAATTTTGTAGCAAAAATTACTTTAAGTGTAACCTTGCTGTGATTAGACTTACCCCTAATTCCTTAATGACATCCATCTCTGCTGTTTTAGCTGCTGTTGAGTTGGCCCGTGGTTCTTGAATAAACGGCTTGACAAATATAACATATGGTTTAAATTCTGCTGTTCTGAGGTGTTTGATTGTCTGTAATTTAGAAAAAAGCGCAACTCAGTTGTACAAAAAGATTAACTATTGTACGAATGTAGCTACAAAATGGATATTATGCCAGAGATCAGTCTACATCAGAATATTTAAAAAGATTGAATTTTTGTATATTTCCCTCATAAAGACCTCAACGTTTGGAACTTTCAATAAGCAGAAAATGCAAATTTACTTTGGAACATCAATGGTCGCCATTTTTAAACAGTAACATCTCACAAATAACAATGAGATTGATAATTAGCTGATTTGCTTGTACTGGCATTAATTAAAGATAATATTCATTAAGACAGTTCCATGAGATGCTATTGTTTCTGTCTGCTGATTTCTAGCATTTTTTTTAACTTCATTTAAATACCTGCCCTTCACTTGTGCAGTGTTTCAATCAGATTAGAGGTTCTGCTGCAGTTCAAAATAGTATTTGTCATCTGAGAAAAGATTTCTTCAAACCTGTGTTCTACATTTGGCAGAAGGTACAAGTCAGTGTCAAATGTTACTTCAAAATCAATAAGGTGCAGAATAGTGCACTATACTTGATGATTTCCAAAATCAATATTAGTAGTATAAAGTGCTGGGTAAATGGACTGGAATCACACTGTTGAATAGAGTTTGGCAAACAGTTGTGTCTATTGATGCAATCATCATCATTCTCCCTTTGTCTCACTATTGTTTTCAGCCAGTGTGTGTCTTCTGACCCAAGCAGGCAAGTTCCCATGAGTCCATTAGAAGCAAACTTTTAACTTTTATGGACACTGTATGAGTGAGAGAGTGAGTCAAGCCTTTTACTGTTTCTGCTTCTGTGTCTAGAATACATGGGTAATAAAAACAGAAACTGCTGCAAACACTCATCAGGTCTGGCAGCATCTGTAGAGGGAAAAACAGAGTTGCTATTTCAAGTCCAAGACCTTTTAAGTGGACGAAGGCTTGAACCTGAAACATCAGCTGTTTCTATTTCTGCAAATGCTGCCTGGCCTGCTGAGTGTTTCAGGGATTTCTGTTTTTATTTTGGATTTCTAGTATCAACAGTTTTTTTTTACAATTTTAATTATACGCGGCATCACTGTCAGACATATTGGGTCACGTGTGAATCACTACAAGCATGTATTTAGTTTAAAGAGAATCTTAATAGTCACAGAACACTACAACACAGAAACAGACATTTTGGCTGATCTAGTCCATGCCAATCTGTTCTTCTGCCTGCTCCCATCAACCTGCACCGGGACCATAGCCCTCCATACCCCTCCCATCCATGTACCTATACAAACTTCTTTTAAACGTTCAAATCAAACCCGCATGCACCACTTCCACTGGCAGCTCGTTCCACACTACACATCACTCTCTGAGTGAAGAAGTTCACCCCCAGGTTCCTCTTAAACAATTCACCTTTCACCCTTAACCTATGGCCACTAGTTCTAGTCTCGCCCAATCTCAGCTGAAAATACTTGCTTGCATTTACCCTATCAACACCCCTCATAATTTTGTATAGATCTATCAAATCTCCCCTCATTGTGTCAGGGAAAAAAAGTCCTTTCTTTTCTTTTTAAATCTTTTTATTGAGTAAGTATACAAAAAAGGTAAGCCATATAAACATTAATACAATGTTAAAGTATAATAAAATTCCAAAAGATAACAATACCAAAAAGAAAATACTACAAACAATGTAATTTAAGCATAAGAAACCAAGATAACATAATAGTATACTAGATTTTATATATATCAATGGAAAAAAAAAGAAAAAAAAACCCCCCAAAAAAAACCCACCGTGCAACTAACTAAAAGCAAAGCAAAGCAATGGGCTAACTTGAAACCAAACAGAGTTAAACTTAAAATCACGTCCTCAATCCCGACCTCCATTAAAACAGTGAAGAAAAAACAAGAAGGGTAAATATTACATTAAATGAAAATATCGAATAAAAGGTCCCCAAATCTGTTCAAATTTAAATGAAGAATCATAAAGGTTACTTCTAATTTTCTCCAGATTCAAACATAAAATCGTCTGAGAAAACCAAAAAAAGGTAGTTGGAGCATTAAGCTCTTTCCAATGTTGTAAAATACATCTTTTCGCCATTAAAGTAAGAAATGCAATCATTCTACGGGCTGAAGGGGAAAGATTACTAGAAATTTTAGGTAGTCCAAAGATAGCAGTAATAGGGTGAGGAGAGATATCTATATTTAATACCTTAGAAATAATATTGAAAATATCTCTCCAAAAAGTTTCCAAAGTAGGGCAAGACCAAAACATATGAGTTAAAGAGGCTATCTGCCCCGAACATCTATC
Source organism: Mobula hypostoma (assembly GCF_963921235.1). NCBI lineage: Eukaryota > Metazoa > Chordata > Chondrichthyes > Myliobatiformes > Myliobatidae > Mobula > Mobula hypostoma. The sequence continues at coordinate 39,558,491 of NC_086128.1, forward strand.
ACAGAAAGGATTAATATGCGAGTAAAAATGCGCTAACTTATCTTTGGACATATGTGCTCTATGAACCACTTTAAATTGAATTAGGGAATGTTTAGCACAAATAGAGGAAGTATTAACTAATTGTAAAATCTGCCCCCAATCATCCACAGAAATGGTAAGCCCCAATTCCTGTTCCCAATCTACCCTAATCTTATCAAATGGAGCTTTCCTAAGTTTCATAATAATATTATAAATCATAGCCGATTTTTTTAGATATTTTTTTTAGATACATTTTTTTAGATATTTACAAGTTAGAAATTTCCTAAGTACTATACTTTCTTCCTTTCCAATGCTTCCTCCTATATATATTTTAGATTCGATAATTAACCTTAATCCATGTCAGAAAGGTGCATCGGGAAAAAAAGTCCTAACCGATTCAACCTTTCCCTATGACTCAGTTCCCCAAGTCTCAGCAACATTCTTGTAAATTCTCTTTCAATTTTATTGACATCTTTCCTGTAGGTAGCTGGCCAGAACTGCACACAATACTCCAAATTTTGTCTTACCAATGTCTTATACAACTTCAACATAACATCTCAACTCCTGTACTCTGATTTATGAAAGTCAATGTGCCAAAAGCTCTCTTTAAGATGTCACCTACCTGTGATGTCATTTTCTAGGAATTATGGATCTATATTCCCACATCTCTTTATTCTACTGCTGTCCTCTGTGCCCTACCGTTCTCTGTGTAAGTCCAACCCTGGTTTAATTAAACTAATGTCACATTCTGGAGTTTTCAGTATTTTCACATACTTTGCACACTACTTCACATTATCTTGGAGCATATGCATTCTAATATTCAAGTTAAAAGTTCAATAATCAGATGGGCTTCTTTAATGAAATCATAAAAAGCAAAGAACTACAGATGCTGAAAATCTGGAAGTAAGACAGAAGTTCAATAAACACTCAGGCAGTTAGGCAGCATCTATGAAAAAAGAAACTAAATTAACATTCCAGGTCAGAACTTTAATAAATCTGATTCATAGTTTGCCATCTGGACTATGTCACTTGGTCTGATGGAATATTTTCTTTCCGCATCTGTTCTATGCACCATAATGAATTGCCTGCAGTAACAAGAATTGAAGTTTGATCCTTACCCATTTCTAGGTGATGTGTTTTAAGTTTGTCATTTCTCATAGCTTAGAAGCTGCCACATAGAACCATGGAACACTACAGCACAGAAAGCAGGCCATTCAGCCCTTCTAGTCTGTGCCGAAACACTATTCCGCAAGTCCCATTGACCTGCATCCAGTCTATAACCGTCCAGACCTCTCCCATCCATGTACCTGGATGACGAAATTCACCATCTCTGTCAATGTGCCAGCACAGCTTTAGTTAATAGAGGAAAAAGATGTCTGAATATCAAAGCACAGATCTCATGGTTTACCAGAAAAGAGTGCTTCCTACACTCTTATCTTCACTGAAACCTGGACCACCTGTGGCAAGCACCCGAAGGCATTGGAAAAATACCACAAACTTGTCTCCACATAATCCTCCAAGTTCACCAGAAGAAAAAAGAAACCAATGTCAGTTCGGTTTTGGGGATAAGGCAGAAGAATGGGGTGGAGAAGGAAAATAGATTACCTATGATCGAATGGCAGAGCAGACTCAATAGGCCGAATGGCTTAATTCTGCTCCTATGTTTCATGGTCTTCTCCTAGGCCAGCAGCCCCAGCGATACACCCTAGACAGGTCACATTATTTTCAAACACGAGGAATTCTGCAGATGCTGGAAATTCAAGCAACACACATCAAAGTTGCTGGTGAACGCAGCAGGCCAGGCAGCATCTCTAGGAAGAGGTACAGTCGATGTTTCAGGCCGAGACCCTTCGTCAGGACTAACTGAAAGAAGAGTTAGTAAGAGATTTGAGAGGGGGAGGGGGAGATCCAAAATGATAGGAGGAGACAGGAGGGGGAGGGATGGAGCCAAGAGCTGGATGGGTGATTGGCAAAGGGGATATGAGAGGATCATGGGACAGGAGGTCTGGGGAGAAAGAAAAGGGGGGGCGGGAAAAAGCCCAGAGGATGGGCAAAGGGTATAGTGAGAGGGACAGAGGGAGAAAAAGGAAAGAGAGAGAGAAAGAATGTGTGTATATAAATAAATAACGGATGGGGTACGAGGGGGAGGTGGGGCATTAGCGGAAGTTAGACAAGTCAATGTTCATGCCATCAGGTTGGAGGCTACCCAGACGGAATATAAGGTGTTGTTCCTCCAACCTGAGTGTGGCTTCATCTTTACAGTAGAGGAGGCCGTGGATAGATATGTCAGAATGGGAATGGGATGTGGAATTTAAAAAAGAGAAAGGGGCTTCCCTTCCTCCACCATCAACTCTGCTCTCAAACGCATCTCCCCCATTTCATGTACATCTGCTCTCACTCCATCCTCCCGCCACCCCACTAGGAATAGGGTTCCCCTGGTCCTCACCTACCACCCCACCAGCCTCCGGGTCCAACATATAATGCTCCGTAACTTCCGCCACCTCCAACAGGATCCCACCACTAAGCACATCTTTCCCTCCCCGCCTCTCTCTGCTTTCCGCAGGGATCGCTCCCTTGTCCATTCATCCCCCCCATCCCTCCCCACTGATCTCCCTCCTGGCACTTATCCTTGTAAGCAGAACAAGTGCTACACATGCCCTTACACTTCCTCCCTTACCACCATTCAGGGCCCCAGACAGTCCTTCCAGGTGAGGTGACACTCCACCTGTGAGTCAGCTGGGGTGATATACTGTGTCCGGTGCTCCCGATGTGGCCTTCTATATATTGGCGAGACCCGACGCAGACTGGGAGATCATTTTGCTGAACACCTACGCTCTGTCCGCCAGAGAAAGCAGGATCTCCCAGTGGCCACACATTTTAATTCCACATCCCATTCCCATTCTGACATGTCTATCCACGGCCTCCTCTACCGTAAAGATGAAGCCACACTCAGGTTGGAGGAACAACACTTTATATTCCGTCTGGGTAGCCTCCAACCTGATGGCATGAACATCGACTTCTCTAACTTCCGCTAATGTCCCATCTCCCCCTCGTACCCAATCCGTTATTTATTTTTATACACTCATTCTTTCTCTCACTCTCCTTTTTCTCCCTCTGTCCCTCTGACTATACCCCTTGCCCATCCTCTGGGTTCCCCCCCGCCGCCTTGTCTTTCTTCCCGGACCTCCTGTCCCATGATCCTCTCGTATCCCCTTTGCCAATCGCCTGTCCAGCTCTTGGCTCCATCCCTCCCCCTCCTGTCTTCTCCTATCATTTTGGATCTCCCCCTCCCCCTCCCACTTTCAAATCTCTTACTAGCTCTTCCTTCAGTTTGTCCTGACGAAGGGTCTCGGCCTGAAACGTCGACTGTACCTCTTCCTAGAGATGCTAACTGGCCTGCTGCGTTCACCAGCAACTTTGATGTGTGTTGCTCACATCATTTTCATGCAGTTTCCTAGAACAGGCACTCTATTCTGAGCTCTTGCGGAAAGAGACTACCAGACAGATGGAGAAAAAGATTTAAGGATACAATCAAAGCCTTCTTGAGAAAATGCCATATCCCCACATGACACCCGGGAACTTCTCGATTTTGAACGCTCAAAGTGCAGAAGCTTTTGGGATAATATTAAGAATGTCAAGTCCCTGCATCAGACATGCCTAGAAATGCTGCAAAGCTGGCGAAAGCAGCACATCACTTCATACCCTTCAGGCTATGGAGAGGGTAGGGGAGGGGGGACTGGGTAATTGCTCTGCAGAACACCTGTATTCAGTCTGCAGACGCAACCCCGAGCCTCCTGTTGCTTGGCCCCTTAACACACCATCCCACTCCCTCTCTGTCCTCCCTCTCAGTGTATGGTTTCCTACATGGTCACTGTGATGCTCACAGTAAGCTTGAGGAAATGCCCCCCATCTTCCAGCCTTCTGGATTCAACACTGAATTCTACAACTTTGGCTAACTTGATTTCTTAGTCAGTGTCAGTTATCCATTTTTAATATTAGCTTAGCTTGTTTTTTGTCCTCTTTTTCTGTCTGGGAGTGTATGAGATACCAGGCTGATCTGACAGGCACGGAGTTCTGTTTTGCTTTTGATAACTCACACATTCTTTCGTCTAGGTGTTTCTGTTTCTGTTCTCACTCTTTGAAAGCGCCCATTCACTCACTGACCGAATAACTTTTCTTTATGGCTGTTAGACACACCCCTTCACCACCTTCCCTGCAGCTTTACAAACTTTTTGTGTCACCTTTTTAGTTTGCATGAAGGATCTCTGCCTTGAAATGTTCACTTTGTTTCTCTTCCCACAGACATGGCCCAACCCACTTAGTATTTCCAGCATTTTCTCTTCTTCTTTTAGGTTTCCAGCATCTGCAGCTTTTTTGATTTTCTCTAGCATCTACTTACTAAGGACACATAGATGTGAAGTAATTTCTAACTGCCTTCTTCATTTTTATCTTCAAAGACTCTTCTGCTGGAATAATTGCATGAGACAGGATGGGCAGGATGTACTACCTGCACTCAAGAGATGGAAGTAATCTGATATTTATTTATCAAGCTCTGGTGTCTAATTAGTGGAAATCACACAGTGTTCACCTTCTAACAAAGAGATGGGAATGCTACTGCTAAATCAAACATCTTGTCGTTTAACTATTGTTTTCCGGGCCCTTAATTGTTCTGTGATGTTTGAAGGCTCTGGGCCTGTACTCTGGAGCTTAGAACAATGAAGGCAGATCTCATTGAAACCTATCGAATATTGAAAGGCCTAGATAGAGTGGATGCAGAGAGGATGATTTCTGTAATGGGGGAGCCTAGAAGCAGAGGGCACAGCCTCAGAATAAAAAGATGTTCCTTTAGAAGAGAGATGAGGAGGAGTTTCTTTAGCCATAGGGTGACGAATCTGTGGAATTTATTGCCACATATGGCTGTGGAGGCCAAGTCATTAGGTATATTTAAAGCAGATGTTGATAGGTTTTTCATTAGTAAGGGAGTCAAAGGTTACAGGAAGAAGGCAGGTTGAGAGGGATATTAAATCAGCCTTGACAGAATAGCAGAGCTGACTTGATGGACTGAATAGCTGAATTGTCCTCCTATGTCTTGTGGTCCATGGTCTAATGTAAACTAAATGAATCTGGAACATTAAGTCTGTGACTACAAATCAGCTCAGATTTATGATAACTTTTATTTTAATTTTGCATCATGTTCAGGACAGACTTGGTGGGCCGAAGGGACATGCTCTATTCTGTTCTGAAGCTTTATTTGATGAAAATATTTTCACATTCATCATTGCTAACATTACAAATTATTCACCTCACTTTGACTGGAATAGAAAGCAATGATTACTAAAGCACTTACTTGAGGATTTGCATCCACTAAGCAAATCTTCTTTTTTAACATTACTGTGCGGATGGAATCTACATTTATTCCATACAGATTGTCCTTGTATTCCCCATGTTCAACAAATCTAAATCAAAAGAACAAAACGCAGCAAATCAACCCTCTGGACTCAGTATCTAACATCTTCAGTCTGAAATATTTTGGAAGCATCAAGAGTTTGTCTGATGTCTGAACATGGTCAATTATTCCTCCCTCAATCAACGCCAATGCAGAAACTCATTCACTGTCTGTGAAACTTTACTGGCACATTTTGGATGATATTTCCCCTATATTATGACTGTGATTTTAGAAATAATTAATTAATTATGATATGACTAAGGATGTAAGGCTTTGAGACAAAACTCCAACAATTCCTTTCACCTCACAGATGCTGTTCAACCAGCTGAGTTGTTCCAGCAGATTGTTTGTTGCTCCAGATTCCAGCATCTGCAGTCTTTTATGTCTCTCAAGTACACTGTTTTGTTACCTTGTGTTACTGCAGCTATTTTGTTACCTTGGGTTACTACAGGCACATCATAAACACAAGAGATCCTGCAAATGCTGGAAACCTAGAATAACACAGATAAAATGCTGGAAGAATTCAGCAGGTCAGGCAGCATCAAAGGAGAGGCCTTTTGGACTGAGACCCTTTATCAAGACTGGAAAGGAAGGAATCTGATAGAATAGCGGAGTGGACTATGGGAGAAAGGGAAGGAGAAAGGGCACCAAAGGGAGGTGATAGATTCCTTCTTCTTCAGCCCTTTACCTTTTCCACCTATCACCTCCCAGTTTCTCACTTCATTCTCCCAAGCCCATGCACATGGCTTCACCTATCATTTTCCAGCTTACACTACACCCCTTCCTCCCCCACCTACCTTCTTATGCTGGCTTCTTTCCCTTTCTTTTCCAGTCCTAATGAAAGGTATCGACCAAACATGTCGACTCCATTCCTTTCTGTAGATCCTGCCTGATCTGCTGAGTTCCTCCAGCATTTTGGTGTGTTACTAACCAGAGGCACATGCTGTGTTTAACAACAAAAAATAACTTTTTAACTCTTACATGGGCGGAGCTGCAATGACTTGGAAGTCAATGCACGGTACTTTCAACAAAAAAGTGCATCAAGTCCAGGATGTTTAAGACTGAGCTGGAGTATTAGCCTTCTCCAGCAAAATGGCCAATACTTAGAGGCAAATGCTTTGTTCTTTGCCTTCTTCTCTGCTTTCCTATCTCCTTCCCCGCTGGTGGAGTAGGTCAGAATTTCTAGACAGCCCGAGATATTATTCTTGGCTTCTGATCTGCAGGGGAGCTTTCACCATTCCTTAAGAAAATGATCTTTGTGGTGTTAAAATATTAATCAACTGCCCCAGAAATAACATAATGGTGATACTGCATCTTAAGAGCAGTATAAATGGTGGCATCAGTTCCGCTCTGTAGGAAACCAAGACCACACTTTTAGGAATGCTCTTGAATACAAATGAAAGGAACATTAACCACAGTAAGTCCGTGTGTTTTGGATAGATACAGGAAGTGAAGAAACACAAGATAAATGCATTGCAGGCTGCTTGTTTATAAAAAAGCAAATATTTGATTTAGAATCTTGCTTTTAGCCAGACCTTAAGAATGTAGAAATTGCTGGATGAAATAAAACTCATTTCAATTGCCTTCTATCAGTCTAGTAACTAAATGATGAATGATCCTAGAGTGGCTGACTAATTATTGCAATAAAATATTCATAATGCAGAGAAGTTCCAATGGATTGGTTGCCACAGAAACTCACTTAACATTAATTTTTAATTCTTGCTATCAAAATTAAATTGAAATGGAGGGCTTTGTTACAGAACAAAAGTTGACATTCCTGAACTTTATAAGGCATTTCCTGTGAACAAAGCATCCCTACCTGTTCCTCTGAATATCTGCTTCAAATGAGGGTTTGCTGACAAAATGGTACTCCATGCCTTGCCTCTCATGGGCTTTCTTTTGCCTTGTTGTTGCTGAATTCAAATAAAATAAGCAATTACACATATAATAACCTTTCCGTTGAGATCAATGGACCAATTCTTTGCCATTCATACCAGCCTTTGATTTTAGTTGATTGAACATCACCTTTCAATGTGGAAGACTTGGGTTTAAATCCCACCAGAATTCACTTATATTTAAATGTATTTCAGATGGGTAATATATAGTTAGACAAAAAGAAAAAAAAAGTCATTACTTGCACATTGCTACAATAACTGATTATAAATGCTCAGGGATGTCAGCATTGGACACCATGTAATCCCTTTTAAATACTTTTAAATATTAGGCACCAACACTAGTACAGAAACTACTGGCCTACCTTGTCCATGCTAACTATGATGCTTATCTACACTAATCCTTTTGGTTTATATCTCTCCATGTCTCCCCCATCTATGTGCCTGTCCAAATGTGTCTTAAACGTTGTATCTGCCTTCACTACTCCATTCCAGATATTCACCACTCTATGAGTAACAAAGGTTTCCCTTAGATCTTTCTGATATGCTTTCTACAAGAGGAATTTGAGAAGTATTTTACACTTAGTTAATTTAGGAGTTTAAATGTGACAATTAAATGAAATTAATGTGACAATTTTGTGTTGGTGCGTGGTCAAGTGGTTAAGTCATTCGTCTAGTGATCTGAAGGTCGCTAGTTCGAGCCTCAGCTGAGGCAGCGTGTTGTGTCCTTGAGCAAGGCACTTAACCACACATTGCTCTGCGACGATACTGGTGCCAAGCTGTATGGGTCCCTTCCCTTGGACAACATCGGTGGCATGGAGAGGGAAGACTTGCAGCATGGGCAACTGCTGGTCTTCCATACAACCTTGCCCAGGACTGCACCCTGGAAACCTTCCAAGGCACAAATCCATGGTCTCACAAGACTAACGGATGCCAATATAAATGTGACAATTACGTGAAATGGAAACTGCTTAACTTAGAATCAAGCAAGGAGACATATATTGTGTTCAGTTCTGGTCACATTATTATAGGAAGGATGTGGAAGCTTTAGAGAGGGCGCAGAGGAGATTTACCAGGATGCTGCCTGGATTAGAGAATATATCTTATAGGGAAAGGTAAGCGATCTAGGGCTTTTCTCTTTAGACCAAAGAAGGATAAGAGGTGAACTGATAGAGGTGTGCAAGATGATAAGATGCAGAGATAGAGTGGATGGCCAGGAGCTTTTCCCCCACCAGGGTGGAAATAACTAATATCAGAGGGAAGTGTAGAGGAATTGTCAGAAGTAGGTTCCTTACACTGAGAGTGGTGGGTGTCTGGACCGTGGTGTCAGGGGTCGTGGTCAAGGCAAATATTTTGAGGACATTTAAGAGACTCATAGATAGGCACATGGATGAAAGAAAAATGGAGAGCTATATGGGTGAAAAGGGTTAGATTGAGGTTGGAGAAGGTTAAAGGGTCGGCAAAACATCGTGGGCCAAAGGGCCTGTACTGTGTTGTTCTGTTCTATGTTCTTATTAGCTGATTAATGTCGAAAAGCACCTTCTGCAATGTTATTGTGGAAAAGAGCTTGACCTTTAAATTAAAAGGCTCTACAAAAGGACAGGTGAAACAAAGCAACTAACCTTTTCATGCAGAACTAGCATTTCACAGTTTTCACAGAAACATAGAAACATAGAAAATAGGTGCAGGAGTAGGCCTTTCGGCCCTTCGAGCCTGCACCGCCATTCAGTATGATCATGGCCGATCATCCAACTCAGAACCCTGTACCAGCCTTCCCTCCATACCCCCTGATCCCTTTAGCCACAAGGGCCATATCTAACTCCCTCTTAAATATAGCCAATGAACTGGCCTCAACTGTTTCCTGTGGCAGAGAATTCCACAGATTCACCACTCTCTGTGTGAAGAAGTTTTTCCTAATCTCGGTCATAAAAGGCTTCCCCTTTATCCTCAAACTGTGACCCCTCGTTCTGGACTTCCCCAACATCGGGAACAATCTTCCTGCATATAGCCTGTCCAATCCCTTTAGGATTTTAAATGTTTCAATAAGATCCCCCCCTCAATCTTCTAAATTCCAAAGAGTATAAGCCTAGTTGATCCAGTCTTTCATCATATGAAAGTCCTGCCATCCCAGGAATCAATCTGGTGAACCTTCTTTGTACTCCCTCTATGGCAAGGATGTCTTTCCTCAGATAAGGGGACCAAAACTGCACACAATACTCTAGGTGTGGCCTCACCAAGGCCTTGTACAACTGCAGTAGTACCTCCTTGCTCCTGTACTCGAATCCTCTTGCTATGAATGCCAGCATACCATTCGCCTTTTTCACCGCCTGCTGTAACTGCATGCCCACTTTCAATGACTAGTGTATAATGACACCCAGGTCTCTTTGCACCTCCCCTTTTCCGAATCGGCCACCATTCAGATAATAATCTGTTTTCCTGTTGTTGCCACCAAAGTGGATAACCTCACATTTATCCACATTAAATTGCATCTGCCATGAATTTGCCCACTCACCTAACCTATCCAAGTCACCCTGCATCCTCTTAGCATCCTCCTCACAGCTAACACTGCCACCCAGCTTCGTGTCATCCGCAAACTTGGAGATGCTGCATTTAATTCCCTCCTCCAAGTCATTAATATATATTGTAAACAACTGGGGTCCCAGCACTGAGCCTTGCGGTACCCCACTAGTCACCGCCTGCCATTCTGAAAAGGTCCCGTTTATTCCCACTCTTTGCTTCCTGTCTGCTAACCAATTCTCCACCCACACCAATACCTTACCCCCAATACCGTGTGCTTTAAATTTGCACACTAATCTCCTGTGTGGGACCTTGTCAAAAGCCTTTTGAAAATCCAAATATACCACATCCACTGGTTCTCCCCTATCCACTCTACTAGTTACATCCTCAAAAAATTCTATGAGATTCGTCAGACATGATTTTCCTTTCACAAATCCATGCTGACTTTGTCCGATGATTTCACCGCTTTCCAAATGTGCTGTTATCACATCTTTGATAACTGACCCTAGCATTTTCCCCACCACCGATGTTAGGCTAACCGGTCTATAATTCCCCGGTTTCTCTCTCACTCCTTTTTTAAAAGTGGGGTTACATTAGCCACCCTCCAATCCTCAGTAACTAGTCCAGAATCTAAAGAGTTTTGAAAAATTATCACTAAGACAGAAGCTGTAAGTGCTGTTGTACAGGCCTTACAAGGCAAGTCTGGCATAAGACAGAAGTGTTATCAAAGAGGTGAGAGACCCAGATAGGGGTAGGGTGGGGGTTAAAGGGAGGGGGATGTGTGTGAGGTGGTTCATGTACCAACAGGAAAATTGCTGTGTAGAAATTGGAAGGAGGGTTCGTAGATCTTTGTATAGGCCAAAGATCAGTTGTCAGGGAGTGTGGGCTGCAGACTGGTAATTGGGTGTTTGGGCAAGGATTGCAAGCTTGTGCTAGAATTGGGAAGGGAGTGGCCAGATGAGTTTATGGGGGTTGAAACTTGAGGACGATTTGGAAACTTGAAGGAAAGCCAGCTGAGCACATTATCTAATGGGTGTTCCCAGCACCGGAGTCTCAAGGTCTGGGATATGCTCAGGTCCACTAATTAACTCCTTTACAAAACCCTGGAAAAGCATGTGGTCCTAGGACCAGCACTCATAAGACCCCTGCTCTGGGATTCAGAGAATACTGTGAACTCCAAGTCTGACTGATGACGATCGCCTCATTTATGATGTGTAGTGTACAGGGCAAGGTGTGAGTGCTTGCCCTTTGCCTTAAAATTTGAATTAATTTAAGAAGTATATACTTCACTAGTTGTTAGTGGTGTATCTCTAACATAGTCAGAATTTGGTGCAACAGCCTAAAGGTTATAGTAATGAATTACCATCCTGTGTGAACATTTTCTAATAATTACTTGGAATTTGCAAATTAGTTAACCTCACCAGTCTGTGTTGAATGAAAACACACTAGAGAAGTGCACATTTAAACACGCTCGTACTTACAAGGAACAGCCACATTATAGCGATTGGGATTTTCTGCTATTATTCTTTGCCTCATCTCATTTATTTTTGCTCCTAAAGATCCTGGAAAAGTGCATAAAATCCATGAGGTATAAAGGCACAAAATATAAGATCTGACCAGTTTATTACACTATGATACTTGACCAAAATGTTAGAATAGGTACATTGTTATAAAATATTTAATTTTTCATTTTTTTATTCCAGTGGCTTTAAATTTTTTTTAAAACTCATTAAGGGGTCTTGCATCAACCCAGCATCTGGCAGTGATAGGACGTGGCTTTATGTGATATTAATTATACATGCTGAGTGTTCTTGATCGGTTGCACACCCTCTCACTACTGTATGTGGAACTGCAGAATTCTGGAAGCAGTTTGCATGATCATGATACTTTTAGGGAGTGATAGGACTTACCAACCAGTACCACCAGTCTGTGTGTATCGTTAGGGCGACGGTGGTAGATGGCCACTTCTTCATAGGTTAGGTATTCCACACTCTCATTCTGCTTTGTCTGTTTTTCAGTTTGGTTATTCTGTCGGCATTTCCTGCTCAGCCGAAAGCTTCTCCGTAAGCCAGCTGTAACACAACATCAAGGACACAAGGACAACTGAGGAAGAAGGAAACAGCTCATTGGGGCTCAATGCATAAGACATTGTTACCATACAATTCATATGAATACAAACACAATGCAAACTGATGAACATTTCCTTTCAAAATACATACAATTTTTAATTCCATTGGAAATTTCACAGAGATATGTTAATCTGAGCAAGTTCCCCTGGCTCACACTGGTTATCCTTCCAGAATCTCAGGGTTTTTTCAATTTAAAGACACATGCGAACTTAAGACATAGGAGCAGAATTAGGCCATTTGGCCCATTGAGTCTGCTCTGCCATTCCATCATGGCTGCTTCTCTCAACCCCATTTTCCTGCCTTCTCCCCATAACCTTTGTTAATCAAGAACCTATCAAACTCCACTTTAAATATATCCAATGACTTGGCCTGCAAAGAATTCCACAGATTCTCCACCCTCTGGTTAAAGAAATTTTTCCTCATCTCTGTTCTAAATGGACATCCCTCAATTCTGAGGCTGTGCCCTTTGGTCCTTGACTCCCCCACTATAATCTCGGGATTACTGCCTGTGCCACGCGACAGTGAGAGTAGGAATGCGATGAGGTGGAGGATAAATGCGTGGCTGAGGGATTGGAGCAGGGGGCAGGGATTCAAGTTTTTGGATCATTGGGACCTCTTTTGGCGCAGGCGTGACCTGTACAAAAAGGACGGGTTACACTTGAATCCTAGGGGGACCAATATCCTGGCAGGGAGATTAGCAGGGGCTACTGAGGTGACTTTAAACTAGAATGGTTGGGAGGTGGGAATCAAATTAAAGAGGCTAGGCGTGAGGGGGTTAGTTCACAACAGGGGGATGGGAACCAGTGCAGAGAGACAGAGGGGTGTAAAGTGAGGGTAGAAGCAAAAAGTACTAAGGAGAAAAGTAAAAGTGGCAGGCCGACAAATCCAGGGCAAGCATTAAAAAGGGCCACTTTTCAACATAATTGTATAAAGGCTAAGAGAGTTGTAAAAGAGCGCCTGAAGGCTTTGTGTGTCAATGCAAGGAGCATTCGTAATAAGGTGGATGAATTGAAAGTGCAGATTGTTATTAATGATTATGATATAGTTGGGATCACAGAGACATGGCTCCAGGGTGACCAAGGCTGGGAGCTCAACGTTCAGGGATATTCAATATTCAGGAGGGACAGACATGAAAGAAAAGGAGGTGGGGTGGTGTTGCTGGTTAAAGAGGAGATTAACGCAATAGAAAGGAAGGACATAAGCCGGGAAGATGTGGAATCGATATGGGTAGAGCTGCGTAACACTAACAGGCAGAAAATGCTGCTGGGAGTTGTGTACAGGCCACCTAACAGTAGTAGTGAGGTCGGAGATGGTATTAAACAGGAAATTAGAAATGTGTGCAATAAAGGAACAGCAGTTATAATGGGTGACTTCAATCTACATGTAGATTGGGTGAACCAAATTGGTAAAGGTGCTGAGGAAGAGGATTTCTTGGAACGTATGCGGGATGGTTTTTTGAACCAACATGTCGAGGAACCAACTAGAGAGCAGGCTATTCTGGACTGGGTTTTGAGCAATGAGGAAGGGTTAATTAGCAATCTCGTCGTGAGAGGCCCCTTGGGTAAGAGTGACCATAATATGATGGAATTCTTCATTAGGATGGAGAGTGAGATAGTTAATTCAGAAACAAAGGTTCTGAACTTAAAGAGGGGTAACTTTGAAGGTATGAGACGTGAATTAGCTAAGATAGACTGGCAAATGACACTTAAAGGATTGACGGTGGATATGCAATGGCAAGCATTTAAAGGTTGCATGGATGAACTACAACAATTGTTCATCCCAGTTTGGCAAAAGAATAAATCAAGGAAGGTAGTGCACCCGTGGCTGACAAGAGAAATTAGGGATAGTATCAATTCCAAAGAAGAAGCATACAAATTAGCCAGAAAAAGTGGCTCACCTGAGGACTGGGAGAAATTCAGAGTTCAGCAGAGGAGGACAAAGGGCTTAATTAGGAAGGGGAAAAAATATTATGAGAGAAAACTGGCGGGGAACATAAAAACTGACTGTAAAAGCTTTTATAGATATGTAAAAAGGAAAAGACTGGTAAAGACAAATGCAGGTCCCCGACAGACAGAAACAGGTGAATAAAGGGGAGGCCTTTTAGGAAAAACTTCTTCACACAGAGAGTGGTGAATCTGTGGAATTCTCTGCCACAGGAAACTGTTGAGGCCAGTTCATTGGCTATATTTAAGAGGGAGTTAGATATGGCCCTTGTGGCTACGGGGATCAGGGGGTATGGAGGGAAGGCTGGGGCAGGGTTCTGAGTTGGATGATCAGCCATGATCATAATAAATGGCGGTGCAGGCTCGAAGGGCCGAATGGCCTACTCTTGCACACCCCCCCCCCCCCCCACATCCAGTCTATCCGGAACTTACTGTACAATATTCGATAGGTTTCAATGAGATCCCCCATCATTCTTTTAAACTCCAGTGAGTACAGGCCCAAAGGTATCAAACACTCCTCACATCTTACCTCTTTCATTCTCTTCAACTTCCTCTGAACTCTCTCCAAAGCTAGCATATCCTTTCTTAGATTAGGGGCCCAATACAGCTCGCAATACCCCAAGTGTGGTCTGACCAATGCCTTATAATGCCTCAGCATTACATCCTTGCTTTTGTTTTCTAGTCCTCTCGTAATGAATGCTATAATTGCATTTGTCTTCCTTACCACTGACTCAACCTGCAAGTTAACCTTTAGGGGATCCTGCACAAGGACTCCCAAGCCCCTCTGCAGCTCTGAGTTTTGAATTTTCTCCCCATTTATAAAATAGTCTTGTTGAGTCATTATGGAAGAAATTCTCGATTTCATTCCTGTGATTGATTTATTTCAACATTAGCTGTTCTATGACTTGCTGTCATCAGTAGGTTGGTTTACTTCCTTTAAGGAATGAAACTCTACTTTGATTGGTATTTTAGGGTACTAACATCCCCCAAAACTCATTCGAGCTTATGTGGGTCATCATGCAAATGGCGATGAAATTGCTGTAGTTGTTCAGCCGCCTCCATGAATAGTTTTCTACTGATGCCTTTTTGGGTGAATGGCTCCAGAGAAAAATCATTTAGTATGTCATTGTTTCTTACTTCATCATCAACTTCAACCATAAATGCACCCTGAGGATCTTAGTTTTTCCCTCTTCACTTTTGTATTGTTATTACATTGTTGCTTTCGGTATACAACCATAATTCTAATTGTCTGTTTTTTGTTATCAATATGGTTTTGATTTTCCCAGTTTCCTCCCAGTGATCCTCTCACCTCCCTTACAGATTTTGGGAAGATTCACTCCTTTACTTCCAGCAGTTTATTCTGCCCAGTCGTCAATAACACTAGACATCTCTCTTGTTTTTATCTTATTGCTGAATTTGTTCAATTTGCATGGCACTTTTGAATCCATGTAGGATAAGTAGGATGCAAGTAGCCAGTTACCAGTACTGATCACTGCAGCTTCTTTCACCTTCTCAATAAATCAAACTTCTGACACATTACACCATTGTGCTTTCCTCAAAATCCACTCCACATCAATTGATAATGTGTAACAAAAACACTTTGACAGGATATTGGACAGGAACTGTTATCAGATAAAATGGTTTACATCATGGTTTAGCAGATTGGCTGAATTGTTATTGATTAGAAACAGAACATTTCCTCTTTACAGCCCTTGAGACACTATGATGGACTTCTAACTTAATAATATGGAGAAAACATTAAAGATTTCATGGTTGGTACAAAAATGCTATAGAATCAGAATAAATTGCTGGACCGAGATTGGCCAAAAGTAGAACTGATACTAACTACTATATTTGTGCTGTGGCTCTTTGCAGTTTTTGGACAAATGTGACCTTGTGAGAAGGCAGGAGCAGCCTTGGATTTCTACGATCAACATAAACTATTACTGGTTACATGTAATGTACTGGACCATAAATCCTGTGAAATTTGTAAGAACTATTAAATTTAAAAGGGATGCAATTTGGAAATGGATGGAAATAATTAGAAGTTATGATTTATATTTAAACTAAACACTCCTATCAGCTAAGTGCACAAATTAGCATCATTTATTATTGCTGGCTGTATTTCACCTTTGCTGAAGGTTACAGTAATTCACATTTTCTATTTTCTTTTGCAGTTTAGGTTCACTGGGAATGGACTGAGTTCTCACACAGACTACAGATTTTGTTTTACAAAGAATACATTACATGTTTTCACTTAACAGCAAGCTATTTACTGCTGTCAATTGTTCTAATTGATTTGCTCTGAATGCATAGGGAGGGTGTGTTGGTGTAAATCAGTTTCATGTTCATAAATGTGTATTGATTTTAGAGTAAGATTTAGAATGAATGCCAATTTATTCCAAAAAGAAAATACGAATATCATTCTGAATTAACAATCATTCCCTCTGTATATACATTCAGCAATGTATATTCATTAGTTTATTATTCCTGTGACTGATAGAAAGGAATCCATAGCTTCTCAGCTTTACACATTAACTGTTGGAAAAGTGAACTTTGTGCATTGGATTCTCAGCAGTATTGTACTACATAGTGTCATGCTAACAATTCAATTTAAACTTTTCGTTTTATGTCATTAACTTGAAATGAGTGACCATCACTAGTGTTAAACTAACATGATCATAGAATTTACTTTCTTGACTGACAAATACTGAATAGTCATTTGGAGAAGAACTTGATAGCTTTTACTACCCATGGTATTGTGGTCATGTAGCCTTTTAAGAGAGGGTGATAAAGGACAGGAAATTATGCAGAAAGGAACAAAAGCATTTATACTCGAATTTACAGGCACAGGATGAAGTAGGTTCACTATTCCAAAGCCTTCAACTGATACTATGCATCGGACTACACATAGGATTATGAAACAGATACAAATTAATTGAAATTTGACCCATACATTTCAACAAGCAAAATGAAGGTGACAAAAATGTTATATTTTTTTTAAAGGAATTTCATTGTAATGTCATGAAAAGCACATTTACATAAGACCACTGTTTTATGATTTTAAGTAAAATAAAATCCTGTTTATATTAACTGCGATTCTGATATTTTCCATAGATTTTAGGGCAATTACATTCAATTATTCCATTAATTTGTGCTTAAGGTTTTGGTTTATCTTACTGCTGAAGGATTAAATCCCACTTTTGGTTGAGATTCCAAGATTTTGGGATCAAATTTGATAATTTTTTCCCAATAAATTCTAAAACAGTGGCCTTGAGAAAACTGCATAAGAAGCTGAGCAGAATCTAGATTCTCACCTATATACAACCCATTCAAATACCCATCACAATCACAGTCCTCTGTGAGGCAGAGAAGCAGCAAATAGAAAGGGAAAGAATGATCAAGATCAGAAAGTAAAAAACAGAAAACCAATCAGTTTTTGAGAAAAGCAAATCAATAAGCCACCAAACTCTAAGTATGGAGAGTAACAATAGCAAAATGCTGCAGGTCCATGTCTGAACCCACATTTCCAGGAGTTCTTTAATACATCCTGTGCTTACTCATTATTTATTTATACGTTATAAATTTATCTATGTTTATCACATTTCCTCAATTACAAAAATCTGCATTTTAATTAGGTTTCAATCATCTTTTCAGAAAATAGTACTCGATCCATGACCTAAGCATTTATTCCTTCCAGAATTGGAGGTAGTGTATACGTTTTACAAGATGCAATACAGCAATCCCGTGCTTCTTCAACAGTTGCTCCCACGTCTTGAAGGACAAAAGCAGCAGAGTCATGGAATATTACCCACTTGTACTTTCTACTCCACAACAGACACAAAATTAGAATCAGATTTATTACCATTGTCCCATATGATGTGCATTGGAACTTATCACTGACCCTTCATTATTATAGACCTCAAATCCTGGATCTCCTTCCCTCTTTGTGGGAGTTCATAGATAGCATGGCTTCAAGAGGAGGCATCATCACTTTCTCAAGGATACTTAGGAATGGGCAATAAAAGGTGGCTTTGCCAGTGATGCCCACATCCTACTGATAAAGAAAAGTAAGGCAGAATATCTTAAAAGGCTCTCCATCTTTGATGATACCATAAAGATATTTCTTTACATCACTTTCTTTATATCCCCCAAACACATTGGTGCGGTAGAGTTAGGTCCAGCCAGCTCTGAGGTGAGAGATGCGTGGTGAAATGGATCCATTGATTTATTAATTCAAAAAGCACATGTTTCAATAGGATTTATAATAAAACAAAGAAACCCAGGCTAATTAAAACAACCAGCTTTCCACTTCTGCCTGCATTGCAACTGTTCAATGGAAACCCCATTCCAGTGCAATGAAGAATCTGGATTGTAATCAAGGTCCTCGTTTGCAAAAAGCATCATGCTGTTGTTTCTAAGAGAAATAAAAATAAATTTAAATTCAAGTCTGTTGTCCTTATCCGTTCAGTCGGTATGCAACCCAGACCCAGAGCAAAGAAGCTTACTCTTAACGGCTTTACTCTCTGTTATGGCCTAGTGCACCACACTGCCAATTAAATGAAAATAAATATTTTTATGCTTCAAACATAAACATAGAAAGTTAAATAAAATCAGAGAGAGTTGTTGCGATTCTTATGGTAAATACTCTTTAGACAAGTTCAGAATTGAAATCATAGAAACATAGAAAACCTACAGCACAATACAGGCCCTTCAGCCCACAATGCTGTGTCAAACACGTACTTACTTTAGAAATTACCTAGGGTTACCCATAGCCCTCTATTTTTCTAAACTCCATGTATCTATCCAGGAGTCTCTTAAAAGATCCTATTATATCCGCCTTCACCACCGTCACCGGCAGCCCATTCTGCGCACTCACCACTCTGCGTAAAACACTTATCCCTGACATCTCCTCTGTACCTACTTGCAAGCACCTTAAAACTGTGCCCTCTCACCTTAGCCATTTCAGCCCTGTGAAAAAGCCTCTGACTATCCACGCGATCAACGCCTCTCATCGAAACAGTTGTTATAAAAAGATATTAATTTAAAAAGAATTCACTATTGATCATTCACTGGCTGGTTTCTTAATTGCAAGCTAGAAACTAATCACTTAAATCACTTTAAAAGTGGAGCAATTTTCCTAGTTCAATATTTAATGCAATTGTGCTTTACCGCATGATAATAAATCTGAAACAATACTGTTCACACCTTAATCTGTGTGCATTAATCCTTCTCTGATCTTGGAAACAAAAATAAAATCTTAATATGTGGATATGTTCTATATTATTGGTAAATACTGAAGATTTACATTCATTATTTAGCTATGCATGGTCATATATCGTGAAAATGTACATGCAATTTACAGATGTGGAGCACCCACCTTTCTCACAACTTTGGTCATCTAAGAATAGCATTGATAAAGAAAAAGGAAAATATTGAAAAAAAAATTATTGTCACCAAAAAATTGATTTGGCTCATACGATTAGAGAGGATATAGTAATTAAATCAAAATGTTAGGGTGCTCAGATTCATATAAACTGAAATTTCCTTTTCAACAGAAACACTTCACCTGTAAAACAATGAACTATTAATTGTAATCCTTTTAAAGAAGAAGTCACTGCACAAGTATGGGAAGAAAGGTGGGATTTACTGACACTTTGTTGATATACCCTTGCTCAGGGTATTCTGATGAAAAGCTTTTGCCCAATGCCTTGTGGAAAACTGCATGGACAAATTACAGAATAAACTGTCTTTTCTCTTTACAGATGATGACAGATCTGTTTTGGCCAAGAACATTTTCACTCTTAATTCAGATATCTTACACTGTATTTTTATTTCAGTTTACACTCCACTGGAAATCATGAGTAATGTTTTCGGTCACAAGGTTTGGAAGGGCCTGAAGTAGTGGTAGAAGCAAATATATTAAATAATTTTCAGTGGAGTTGGGTAGGTTCTTGAGTTGGAACTGGGTTACAAAACACAAAGCAGGGTCATTAATTTTTGCATGATTGTAGTTTTATTTTTTATAGTAGTTTTAAAGAGCCACTTAGGCTGAATGGGTTGTTGTGTTGTAGGCTTGTGTTATTCTATGTTAGAAACAATCACATTCACCAAAGTCACCATTTCTAGTGGTTTCAGTTGAGAAAATGTTAATGGAAATGAGTCACAAAATAATGGAATCATGGGCCTTTCTACAGGAGTTGATAGATTGTGACCAATGATGCAAAGCTTGCTGAATTGATTTTTCCTAATTTTGCATCTACAGGCATTCATAATTTCGGTCTTGCAAAAAAAGCACTTTTTCAGACTTGAATTAGAACTTAAGCGGTGAAAACACCAGAAACATAAGACACAAAAAAGTCTGCTTACATGATGATCTTTTGCTGCTTTTCTCTTGTTCCAAGGTAGCATGCTTTTGCCAATAGGCAAGCCGCCTGAAATTAAAGGAGAGATGTTTAACTGAGATGGAAAGTATTTCATCAAGATTACTTTTTTTCCAAAGACCCTGGCGTCTGCAAGTTCTAGACTTGTTGGTGTTCACATTTTTAACCACAGTATTGCTTTTATTTTCAGGTCTTTCTGTGGGTCTATTTGCAAATGCATCATTCCATTTTGTATTGGGTCTCATTGTCCAAAAATATTTATGTAATTTGGGATTAGGTTAATGTTGAGCGGGCTAATGTCAGTTGGAGCAATGGTCTTCACATTGCAATGGACTTCTGTGCCTCTAAACTAGAGAGGGAAATAGAGTAATCATATTAATTACTGTACTCAAATGCCTGTGCAAGGATGTGCAAAAGGAGCAGGAGTAATATTCTTTGCCACATTGTTGAAAATACTGGCTGGAAGCTATCTTCCAGATCCACATAACATAACCTAAGAAAGCAGAGGGTATCCTTGTACCAAATCCAGCTCATAATTTCATCATTTCCATTGACCCATTAAATAATCATTAAACTTGGTATTTTGGAAAAAGTACAAGTATATTGCAGTAGAAAAATGGTGAGTTTAACAGAGCTCACTATTACTTCGAAGAACTGCACAGCACAGATAAAAGCCAATATTGTAACACAGCTGTCTGAAATAGCTTGCTCCTCCTTAAGATGCACTATATCAAGGAATCTGCCTTTTAAGGATGATGCATGGTGTCGTATTCCTTCATTGATAATTGGGGAGAAAACCCTCATGTCGTGGGTAACACGCACAAGATGCTGGAGGAACTCAGCAGGTCAGGCAGCATCTATGGAGAGGAATAAACAGCCGATGTTTTGTGCTGAGATCCTTCAATAGGACTACATTCACCCAGTCCTGTTATAGAAAAGTAATTTTTTTTAAAAATCCACCGTTGTGCAAAAGTTCAACCCAACATCAAAAAATCTAACCTTGATTTCCTCTTAGGTATTCTCTCACAAAAATGTATGAGAGTAAATGAACATTAATTTGTACTGTAAATAAAAATGCAGAATTAAATAAGCCATACTTGAGATATTTTTGTCTAAGATGCAACTTTTTTAATAATAAATTTTAATTAAACATTTTACAAGACAATTTTATCCAATTATTAATGACGAGAAAGAAATCTGGGGAACAATTAACTTTAATCCCATTCAGTATTAAGTTACAGAAGGAACGATTGAAGTGAACTGGAGAACTGAATTATGTTGTTCATGAATGAATTTGTGTTAATTGAGACCAAGCTCAAACTTTGGCAAGTAAGGTTGAGAGGTAATCAGCTTTCAGACATATATTTGTCTTGTAGTTGGCTATCCACTTCTGAGACATTTAATTTGGCAGTTTACCAAAAAAAATGTTAGTGACAGTTTTTACTCTATTTTTGACCTCAAACCTTTAAGAACAAGCATACACAGATACCTACTTCTCTTGAAATCTTTTTGATGGAATAAGACCAGCCCGGAGATTTGCATCTCCCATACGCTTTGCTTGCCACCATACAGAATCATCCTGGCTCACAACTTGAAGAATGTCTCCTTTCCTGAAAGGTAACCCTGCCTCTTTACAGGGAATTGCTTTATCCTCACTTGGGTCATAGTCAAACAAGGCTTTCACATGCACCTAAGGAAAAGAATAAAGTCATTTAGAATTATCTTAGTCTATTCACATTGATGTGATTTTCTTAGGTCTCCTACTCTACAAATCTAAGCTGAAAAAAATCCATCATTTTACTTTGCAACACACACAAAATCCTGGAGGAACTCAGCAGGCCATGCAGCATCTATGGAAAAAAGTACAGTCAACGTTTTGGGTTGAGACCCTTCGGCAGGACTGGAGAAAAAAAGATGAGGAGTAGATTTAAAAGGCGATGGGAGGGAAGGGAGAAACACAGGGTGATAGGTGAAACCAGGAGGTGGAGGGATGAAGTAAAGAGCTGAAAGAGCTGGGAAGTTGATTGGTGAAAGAGATACAGGGCTGGAGAAGGGGGAGTCTGACAGGAGAGAACAGAAAGCCATGGAAGAAAGAAAAGGGGGGAGGAGCACCAAAGGGAGGCGATGGGGCAGGCAAGGAGATAAGGTGAGAGAGGGAAAGGGGATGGGGAATAGTGAAGTGGGGGTGGGGGGCATTACCAGTTAGCTTGAGAAATCGATGTTCATGCCATCAAGTTGGAGGCTACCCAGATGAAATATAAGGTGTTGTTCTTCCAACCTGAGTGTGGCCTCACCTTGACAGTAGAGGAGGCCACGGGGTTATATACTGTGTCCGGTGCTCCTGGTGTGACCTCCTGTATATTGGCGAGACCCGATGTAGATTGGGAGACAATTTCCCATTCCGGTATGCCCATCCATGGCCTCCTCTACTGTTGCGATGAGGCCACACTCAGGTTGGAGGAACAACTCCTTATATTCCATCTGGGTAGCCTCCAACCTGATAGCATGAATGTCGATTTCTTGAAATTCCAGTAATGGCCCCTGCCTTTCACCATTCCCCATCCCCTTTGCCTCTCTCACCTTATCTCCTTGCCTGCCCATTGCATATCTCTGGAGCTCCTCCCTCCTTTTCTTTCTTCCATGGTCTTCTATCCCCTCCTATCAGATTTCCCCCCTTCTCTAGCCCTGTATCTCTTTCACCAATCAACCTCCCAACTCTTTACTTCATCCCTCCCCCTTCCAGTTTCACTTATCACCTTGAGTTTCTCTCTCCCCTCCTCCACCTGCGAAATCTACTCATCTTTTTTTCACCAGTCCTGCCAAAGGGTCTCAGTCTAAAACGTTGACTGTACTATTTTTTTTCCATAGATGCTGCCTGGTCTGCTGAGTTCCTCCAGCATTCTGTGTGTGTTGCTTGGATTTCCAGCATCTGCAGATTTTTTTCTTGTTCATGATTTTACTTTTATTAATTTTAACTTACAGTCTGTTTCCTGATAGTCAAACTTTTCACTTCAGAGAAAAAGTTCTTTAATAAACATTGAAAAATTGCATTAGGACACGCAAAAATGTTTAGTCAGCATATCCGAACTCCTTAAATTCTATTTAGCATTATTATACCCAGGATGATTCGTATTATTCATTAAGTTGCATCGCCAAACATCTCTTGATTAAGTGATCAGAACAATGGAAGTTACAAATAGATCTAGCACCTTATACAACAACATAATTTATTTTATGCTCATGAGTGTATGACTTGCATACAGGAATAGGCCCTTTGGCCCGTTGAACCTTTACAATCATTTAAGAAGAACATGGCTGATCTCATTGTAACCTCCCCTTCACACCCTGAAGTAACCCTGGTAATATTTTACACCCTTCTTAAATCTACTACACTGAAAACCCCACATTACAGAGAAGCTGTTTTCCTTGAAAATAATCCATCTTGTGACTTTCTGTAATGCAAACCTTCTATTTTATTGACTCCCCTGTTGGAGATGCCAATCCTCCAATAGTAATGCAACGATTTGTCACATGGTGTGAGCAGAATTATCTGCAGCTTAATGTGAAAAAGACTAAGGAGCTGGTGGTAGACCTGAGGAGAGCTAAGGTAACGGTGACCCCTGTTTCCATCCAGGGGGTCAGTGTGGACATGGTGGAGGATTACAAATACCTGGGGATACGAATTGACAATAAACTGGACTGGTCAAAGAACACTGAGGCTTTCTACAAGAAGGGTCAGAGCAGTCTCTATTTCCTGAGGAGACTGAGGTCCTTTAACATCTGCCGGACGATGCTGAGGATGTTCTACGAGTCTGTGGTGGCCAGTGCTATCATGTTTGCTGTTGTGTGCTGGGGCAGCAGGCTGAGGTTAGCAGACACCAACAGAATCAACAAACTCATTCATAAGGCCAGTGATGTTGTGGGGATGGAACTGGACTCTCTCACGGTGGTGTCTGAAAAGAGGATGCTGTCTAAGTTGCATGCCATCTTGGTCAATGTCTCCCATCCACTACATAATGTACTGGGTGGGCACAGGAGTACATTCAGCCAGACACTCATTCCACCGAGATGCAGCACTGAGCATCATAGGAAGTCATTCCTGCCTGTGGCCATCAAACTTTACAACTCCTCCCTTGGAGGGTCAGACACCCTGAACCAATAGGCTGGTCCTGGACTTATTTCATAATTTACTGGCATAATTTACATATTACTATTTAACTATTTATGGATCTATTACTATTTATTATTTATAGTGCAACTGTAACAAAAACCAATTTCCCCCGGGATCAATAAAGTATGACTATGACTATGACTATTTATAGGCAAGCTAATTTCTGATTGTCTTGTAGCCAGAAGAAAAATAATTGTTTTAATTAATCATAAATTAATGTTACTTTTTTTGATAAAATATCAATAGCAGAAATTGATCTGTCAGTTTCCAAAGCAAACTTCTGAAGTGGCTTCCTGCTGTGAATTGACGTGTCCTACATAAACAAGTTCAGTTCTCTGTATACATTTGGTCTTTATTTATATAAATTTTTCACATCAATTCTGTTAAAAGCATTTTTTTACATACCTCAAATGTTTTTGGTAGTGATTTGTGAATTCCATAAGGACACATTTCCAGTATCCAAACATAGTTGTGCACTATACTTTAACTTTGAATGTATTTGCTTAAATGCTTCCACTCTTTGAGGACGAGTGTTCCAATGATTCATAATACTCTGAGAGAATAATATTTTGACCTTAAATCCGTGTTAAACAAGTGACCCTTAAATCCATATCCTGTCTCAAGAAGAAACATACTCTCTACATCTCTCCTGTCAACACCACTCGATAAAAGTAATCCTTTATATTGTTTGTTTACATCCCCCCTCCCCATATCTCAGCACTTGGTTAATAGTTTTAGTGCTTATCTACTGTTACTTCCTGTTTGCATTCCTTTTTTTCTTTTTAAATCGTTTTATTAATTTTCCAAAATTATAAACAGAATAACAATGTTGATACAGAGAGATTGGAATAATCTTATTGTTGATTGCATTCCTGATCGGCAGGACTCTGCTGTTCCATTTAACACAACTATCTCCATCGGTTTCTTGGTACAGACCAATTATCATACACCGCCTACCATTGACTGGACTTTAGAGTACTCTATCCTCTAGCCCTCTGCAACCTGCCACATCCCATTTATAGCAACTGTATTTCCTAATTTTGTACTAATTGTTTAACCAGCACAATACTTTAACTCCTGTTTTGTGACTCCTTACCTTTGACCTTAATCGACGTCGTGAGATTTTGTAAAAAGCGTTCTGAAAATCCAAGATTAAAATATCAACTTATAAATCTGCTTAACTTGAATATTTATGCAACTCTGTACACAGTCAAGAAAATTATCCTACTACTTCATGTTATTTGACTACAAGTTCAGCGATCATTAATTTTACCTTGATGCATGATCTCCTACAGGGAGTTCAGCTTTTACATGTTTCCAGCGGCCGTTTCTCACTGAGTTGCCAGTTCTGTATCTAGCTTACTGTTTCTTCATCAAATACCTACACTTTTCTGAGTTCAAATCAACATAAGAAATGGATCAGGAATAGACCAAATAGGGTCTCAAGTGTGCTCTGGTGTTTACAACCAATCCCCTGCCCTCTTCTATTTCCCCATCTGATCTATGTACACTCCCATGAAAAAGTATTCAGCCTCCACAACTATTTTCTCATTTTGCTGTCTCATTTTCTAAATTTAAAGTATATTGAACTAGGATTTTTGGACCTAATCTACAAAACATTGTGCATCATTAGATTATGAGGCCATAAGACATAGGAGCAGAATTAGGCCATTCGGCCCATCAAGTCCAGTCCACCATTCAATCATGGCTGATCCTTTTTTTCCTCTCCTCAGCCCCACTCTCTGGCCATAACCTTTGATGCCGTATCCATTCAAGAACCCATCAAGCTCTGCCTTAAATACATCCAATGACCTGGCCTCCACAGCTGCCTGTGATAATAAATTCCACAAATTCAGCACCATCTGGCTAAAGAAATTTCTCCACATCTCTGTTGTAAATGGACTCCCCTCTATCGTGAGGCTGTGCCCTCTTGTCCTAGACTCCCCCACCATGGGAAACATCTGTTCCACATCTACTCTGTCTAGGCCTTTCAATATTCAAAATGTTTCAATGAGATCCCCCTCATCCTTCTAAATTCCAGTGAGTACAGAGTTCTGAGGGCAACTTCTGTAGAAACCGAAGAGACAACCTATGAAGGAAGAACTGCATTTAATCAAGCTTCTTTTTCTATAGAATTTATCAACTATAGTTCCATATGATATAAAGTTCAGATGTTGTTAATCAATTAAAGATGTATTGTGCAGAAATTTTGCAGATATTGTATGCAACGGAACCTGGTAAAGTGTCAGACTTGACGATAATAAATGAACTTTCCATGTTAGTTGACAGACATAGGATCATAGAAACAGATATATCAGTAATGGGACCAAGTTTCTTATTGGAGGAAAGAAAGCATATCTGAAATTATTATCTTGCTGATGATTTTCTTCAAGGCACCAATGCCCAGAAATTGTCCTTGGTCCAATATGTCCAATGCACTGTGATCTTGGTCAGTGCATTGGATTCTATGCCAGAAGTTCACTTCATTGACTTCATTGGATTGAATTTCACAAGTGGAATATAATGTCGAGATCCAATTATATTGTATATTGACAGCAACTGATTAAAGGTGAGTTTCTAGGTACAATTGCTTAAAGAACACAAGAATTATTTATAAAATAAAATATCCATTAGGGCTAACAAGCAAGACGCTAATGTAAATCCCACTTACTCTCTTTCCTTGACATTTATCTCAATCCTTCCTCTCCGTATAATGTAAACAACAGTCTCAGAAAACCACTTACATCATTCATTTCCTTGGTTATTCCTTATATTTGATATTTATTGTCCTTCTTGTGAAGCAGTTCCTCATTTTAAATTTGCCTTCCTTGGGTCAAGATCACCCTTGTCATTTCTCTTTCTTACTTAGAAAACTTTCATTGGCTTACCCTCCTGTTAACCTCATGCTGTTGGACAGAGATTTAATTATTCAATCATTAATATTGCTACTCTTTAATTGCTCAGATAAATCCTTGCAAAATCTTTGGTTAGGCCTTGTGCTCCTGCAGTATTACTGAGCAGTTTACTTAACAGCAGCTTGAGCGAGTACCTGGTTCACAGGCTGTCCTTACCCTACTTTCATTCAGCTGATCCTCTTCTTTGACTGCTGGGATTAACTTCAGGGTTATTGAACCCTGACAATGGGCCTGAAAAACAAAAAGTGACACCAGGGGAACACAGTCAGTTCTTTTCAATGCTTACATTCAATTCTGTGAATGTCAGGCTTCTTTGCATTTACTAGTTAACTACAATAAATCACAGAGCCATGGCTCACTATGTCCTTGCTAATCATCAAGTACCCATTTCTAATCTTTCTTCTTAACCAGCAATTGACCTGCAGTCTTCTTTCCCTTGGAAATTTAAGTTCTTGTCCAGACACTTTTTAAATATTGCGAGAGTACCTGCCTCCGCCACCTTCTCAAGTACTGTAGTGCATTCTGGATCATACTGACCCTCTGGACAAAAACAGTTTTCCTCAGATCCCTTTGAATCTTTTTTAAACCTCTGCTCTCTGGTTTAAGATGTCTCTGCTCTGGTTAGAAGTTTCTCACTATTCACCCCCTGTAATCTTGTACCCCTCTTTCAGGCCTCCCCTCAACCTCTTCTGCTCCAACCCCACATCAAATTAGGTTTCCAGTTTGTAATGGGGTCAGATTACATGAAGTAAACAATAAAACAGTCTGTGTCTAGCCTGTGAAGTTCATCTATCTCAGGGGTTCTCAACCGTTTTTATGCCATGGACCAATTCTGTTAAGCAAGGGGTTCGTAGACCCCAGGTTGGGAAGCCTGAAACTTACGTCATCACCTCTTTAAAAGTGTCTATCCTTGGCATTTCCTGATTAGACCTTTAATCCTTCTATTCCACCTATTATTAAACTCACATATTTGCAACTTCACAATTGATTTAATCTATTCAGTTTGATTAATGACACTGTCAAGAAAATGGAGAAAGTAATTTGTATAAAACTTTAATTTAGATACATCATGCGCAATAAATTTTAGTGTAATATGGATGTAATCTTACAAACAGGTTTGTTTTATCAAGCCTGTCTCTTCATTTAAGTGTTTAATTCCAGATTTTTGTGCTAAGATAGGCTGCCTCAGATTTTCATGTAATTGCTTTGCTTTGCCATTTTGTCTTCTTCTCCACAACCCAGGGCAAGTGAATCAAGAGGAACAATGTTTCTTTTACCAGATGTAGATTTGAAATTAGTCAACGGTAGTTCTCATAACCTGCTGGTGTGATACATCAGCACCAGCAAGGAAAGTGAGCATTTCACTAACAGCTAAGGTTATCAAGGTTTACAGGCAAACATCTGGCATCCAACCCTACAACTAGTTCAAGGTGTTTTATAACATTTATATAATCGGTCTGACAGTGAAACATGTGCTAATAAAGAGATATGAAGGAAAAGCCTGACACAACACCAAATTTTAGATATTACCATACATCTCCGTCTGGCCTAATGAGGCAATCTTTATGCTCCAGGATTGTTTTGAATGGACTAACTGGAAAATTTTCAACGAGGCGACCACAAAATGGATTACACAGACCTTGTGGAATAGGCTTCATCTGTCACCGGATACATCAGGAAGTGTGTAGGTGAGGTTGGTACCTCAAGAACTGTCATCTCCTAGTCCAACCAGAAGCACTGGTTGAACACTAAGGTGTGCTCCCTACTAAAGGCCCAGCATGCTGCCTTCTGGTGACAGAGCAGCTTTCAGAGCAGCCAGGGGTAACCTTCTCTTAGGTATCAAGAGGGCAAAGGCCACCTACACAAAAGAAATTCAGGAATACCTGTCTGATAATGATCCCTGGCGTATGTGGCTGGGCATCAAGAGCATTACTGACTATGCAAGGAAAAACAGTGTTGACTGTATCAGTGATGCCTCCCTCCCTCACACACTAAACAATTTTATGCATGCTTTGAGACATATAACACAATGCCAGCCATCTAAAGCTACCATTCTCTCAGGTGAGTGACCATTGTCTGTAAAAGCAGCAAACATGAGAAGGACTCTACAGAGAGTCAACCCCATAAGGCAGCCAGGCCAGACAAAATCCCTGGCTGAGCACTCAGGAAATGTGCATACCAGCTCACTGATGTCTTCATGGGCATCTTCAACACTTCACTCATCCAGGCTGCTGTCTCCACATACTTCAAATCAGCCACCATCATCCCTGTACCAAAGAACTCTACACCTTCAGAGCTAAACAACTACCGCCCAGTGGCACTGACACCAATCATTATGAAGTGCTTTGAATGGCTGGTAATGGCAACTCCATTCCTACCACACTGGACACTCACCAATATGCTTACTGACAGAACTGCTCTACGACAGATATCACAGCATCTGTCGTGCACCTGACCCTGAAACACCAAGAAAACAAGAACACTTGTGACAGAATGCTGTTTCTGGATTTTAGTTCAGCAATCAACACTGTTGTCCCACAGACCTTGGTGAACAAACTCCTACTCCTCACTCTAAGTACACCCCTGTGTAACTGGGTGTTGGACTTTCTAACAAACGGATCTCAGATAGTCAGTATACACAATCGCTCCTCCCTCCCCATCATCCTGAAAACGGGCGCCCCCCCCTCCCCGCCCGTGGCTGTGTGCTGAGCCCACTGCTGTACACTCTACTCACATGACCGCATGGCCAAACACCCGAGCAATCACACCATCAAGTTCACATGACATGAGGTGGAGCTCATCACCAACAACGAAGAGATGGCTTATGGGGAGGAGGTGGAAGAGCTCAAGGCCCGGTGCCAGGCAAATAACCTCTTCCTCAATGTCAATAAGACAAAGGAGATGGTTATCAACTTCAGGAAGCTTGAACCACTCACGCCACCTTTTACATCAGTGGCACGGTAGTGGAAGCTGCAAGCAGTTTTAAATTCCTAGCACATCCCACACACTCAAGAAAGATCACCAATGCCTCTACTTTCCAAGGAGGCTGAAGAGTTGGACTTTGCATATCCATACTCACGTCATTCTACAGATGCGCAGTAGAGAGCATCCTGACAGGCTGTAGTACTGAAACTACACAGCGGCGGACTGCAAGGCTCTACAACGGGTAGTCAAAACTGCCCAACGCATCACTGGCACCAGCCTACCCGCCATCAAGGACAGATACAGAAAGGTGTCAGAAAAGGGCTAGTAACATCATGAAGGATCCCTTCCACCCTGCTGTTCATGGAGTTTTTGGCCCTCTCCCATCAGGGAGGAGGCTATGTAGCATCCAGGCCAGGACTACCAGACTCAAAAAGTTACTTTCCCCAAGCAGTAAAGGCTGATCAACACCTCCACCCACGAACTCTACCACTAATATATTATTTTCCACCAGTCACCTTATCACAGCCTAACATCACTTTATGGACATAAAATCAATCTATGAATATAAACTATTTTATGTATTTATATTTATTGTTTTTATTATTTTTTTGTGTGCTGCATTAGATCTGAAGTAACAATTATTTTCTTTTTTCACTTGTACAGGAAATGACATTAAGTAATCTTGAATCTTGCAGTAACTGACTGAGCATGCAATGCTTTAATGGTCACGCAAAAATTCTTTTATTATAAGTTTCTTTTCAAAGAGAAATTATCTACCAGTATTTGACTGATTTCTTCTGGTGGCTTGTGCTCAACTGGAATGTCATTAACTTCTCTCAGTTCATCTCCAACATGCACTAAACCTGTAGAAACAAAATCAAAATAATTGACCATCTTTGTAAAAATTAGAGACAATCCTTGGCACCCAGAATCAGTAGTTCCCTCCCTGTGTTAAACAAACTGGTTCCAGGGAATGGTAATGAAGGAGGAGTGAGGAGATATTCAATCAAGCTGTGTATCAAAGACTGTGGTTAGCAGCACAGGGGCACCTCAGGGGACTGTCCTGTCCCCCTTCCTATGCACTGTCTACCTCGGACTTCAGATACAACTCAATAAACTGGACTGGACTAAAAATACAGGGGCTGTGTACAAGAAGGGACAGAGCTGACTGTACTTCCTGATGAGGCTCCGATCATTCAACATCTACAGTACTATGCTGCAGATGTTCTACGACTGAGTAATGGCCAGCATTCTACTCTATGCTGTAGTCTGCAGGGGCAGCAGAATGAGAGCAACTAATGCCAAGAAGATTAATAAGCTCATCAGGAAGGCTGGTTCTGGTCTGGGGGGTGGAACCAGATTCCCTGGTGGTTGTGTCTGAGAGGAGGATGCTGTAGAAGCTACGGAGCGTTATGGACAATCCCTCTCACCCCCTCCATGACAAACAGAGGAGCACCTTTAGTAACAGACTGATTCCACCGAGGTGCACCATGCAACGCCACAGGAGATCCTTTCTCTCTGTGGCTATAAGACTACAACTCCTCCTCACTTGTACATGGTTTCATAGCACATCTGTATTTAGCACTACCACTTTTTAATGCACGTTTTGCATCTTTTTCGTACCTCAATGCTTACATTTTGTATTTTAAAGTATAGATTTCTGACTGAACAACCGGGCAACAATTTTCTTCAGGATAAATAAAGTTTTTTTTGATTCTGTCTTATCTTATTCTAGGGCTCTCTTAATGACAGAAAGCATGATTCTACAAGAGCCTGCAAATAGAGAATGGAGCAACACAAAAAGCACCAAATTTAGCGATTCAGGCAGCATCTATGGAGGGAAACGGACAGTCGATGTTTTAGGATGAGACTCTTAACAGAAAGGGAGAAGATAGTTGGTCTATAAAGATGGAGGGAAGGGATGGAGCATGCCTTGTCAAGTGATCGGCAAATGAGAGGGGGAGAAAGCGGGAATGATCTCAGAAGGTTGAAGGTGATAGGTGGAAATGACAAAGTGTGGAAGATGATGGAATCTGATTGGAGAGGATGATGAAGCTTGAAGAAGGAAGTGGGAAGGGAATTGGTAGAAGGAGTGTGTGACAGGGGGATGCAGAGGCAGAAGACACAGGGTGATGGAGGTCAGTTGGATTTAGAGGAGACAGAAAGAAAGATATTTGGGAAAAGCGACAAAGTGGGAGCAGTTACGGGGAGGTTGAAAATTTGACGTTCATTACACCAGGTTGGAGACTACCCACATGCAATATGAGGTGCTGTTCCTCTAACTTTTGTGTGTATAATTTTAGGCACAGCTATGAAACTGTCCAACATACTTACTAACAGTCACTGTGCCAACTCACATGTGAAAACTAGCAACTTAGTCAAGGGGTTTGAGTTTGATCTCTATACTGCGAACTGTGCAAACATCCCTGGCATTTAAAGATTAGAAAACAAAAAAGGGTATAAAATTCTTCAATACTGCTCTTTTAGTTCAATAATACACTTCCAGTTACTGCCTATGACCTTTATAAATTAATCAAAAGCAGTGTGTTATAAACAACAGCAACTAAAATTCTGCACTATAAAAAGAATTGCTGTCAATTAGTCAAAATGACTATGATAAAGCTCCAAATAACCATATTTGGTTATTATTATTGGGCATTAGTTTCAATGCTGGTGAAGATCACTTTTAAGTTGGTAGAATACGTGGAATTTATCAAAGGCAAAATGAGGATTTTTTTGTTCTACAACTATCAGTCTCCCTGACCTAGAGAGGAAGAAAGTGCAAAGTTTGTAGAGAAACAAGGAAGCAAGTGAAAAGAAGCTGGAGATCATGAGATGAAGGCCAAGGCAAAAGTGATGAGCAATGACTGGAGGAAGGGAGAATTTAGAGAATGGAAAGGTGAAGACATCTTCTCTCTGAGGATGGAAAAACAGTTAATAGGAAAGTAGTTGGAATTTTGTACAATAACAAATACCAAATCCAATGCAACAGGATGGTACTCCTGCTTTTCTGACACGTGGTAAACGTTCTAGTATTATGGTACGTTAAATATTGCCCATGGACTGAGTAATCCCTTAAGTCGGCTCCACCTTCGCTTAAGCTCAAGTGTTTCCTTGGCTAAATGCTATGGGTAATACTTTCCATTCATCTGCATTGGCATGTCCTGGCCCTAAATAACATGGACATATTCCACACTCCCAGTCACATCCTCAGTTATCTTGTTTCAAGCTGCCAGAGAATCTTCTGCTCCACTCTCCTGGATTTGCATCAAGGATATCATGTGATCATGGTGAAAGAGCTGGGAAGGTAAAAGAAACACAAACCCTTCCCTTGGTTCTGTATTTACAGAGCACCATTCTCTAATAGTGGCAAGTAACCAAAGAGAAGTTGGTTAAAAGCTTGAAGGGGAAGCACTTATAGAGATAAGTTGCACAAATTGGACAGCTCTTCCAAAGTGCCAGTTCGGGTAAGTCGGGCCAAATGGCATCCTTCTTTGCTGTACTATTCTACTGATATTTGCCGAAGGAGAATAGCAACCGTCATTACAGTGAGAAAAAACATACCACTACGGTCTGCTGCTCCTCCTCGCATGATCCGAGCCACAACAATCGCACCTGTTTGCTCACTCTTCCTAATTGTCGCCCCCTGTTGTTGAAAAATAGTTGCTTTAAACGACAAGGGTTGAAGTTTGTTCTGGCATTTTATCTTGTTTTACTCATTCCTATATTTCTTTCTATCAGCTAATCATTGCCCTAGTGTAGCCACAATGTGGCATGACAGGTACAAAGAACTTATTCTGCCAATGGGTAAATGTGTTTATTAAGTTGAAGGTCTGAGCAAAGAAATTTAAAATTTAACCTTAAACCATCAATATCATACAGTGCTTTAAGCATTAACATCTATCAGAATATTAAGATCTTTCAAAAGAATATCATCAAATATAATTATATTTTAACACATTACCACAAAAAATAACCACTTTAGTCTCAGTTTTATGCCATTCTTTGATAATGCTCAATGCTCTTCTCCTTCTTAAGCCCATCACCCCTACTGGGGCATATGCCACCGGCAGCAGCTCATCAGAGTCCTCTGTCCTGGGCTGAAGGCTGATTGGCCCTATGGCTTCCACTTTCACCACATGATTTCATATGTCTTCAAGGTGAAAATTCTTCCAAATTCTTCCTTTCCCAGGGTTGACATAATTGGAGCTTCTGTTGGCATTTCTGTGGCTCTGGGTTTTTAATGGGATGAGGTTGCTAGCTCCATGCCCTATCCTCCTCCTTTTGCAGCCAGGTTTGGAACCGTCCATGGCAGAGTTCTTAATGCTTTTAGTTAGAAGCAGTTAACCTGTCCTCAGTCCAATTAAATGCAATTAAAATGTAAGCAATCTGTACTGCAGTGTGTACTGATTGCTGTTAATTTAATTGTTATCCTAGTCTGCTATGAAAGAGTTTTGCTTTGGAACTTCCTTAAGGAAAAAAAAGATGGTTTCAACCATTTCAATGTTCTATGTATCATACAGAGTCATAGAAAGATACAGCATGGATACAGGCCCTTCGGCCCAACAAACTCATGCCAACCATCAACACTAATTCTAAACTAATCTCATTTTACTCTCATTAACACTCCCCCTAGATTTAACCGTTTACCTGCACACTGGGAATGATTTACAAGAGCTGATTAGCATATCAACCCATATGGCTTTGGGATGTGGGAGGAAGCTGGACCACCCACGTGGTCACAGGGAGAACATGCAAACTCCACACAGAGAGTACCCAAGGTCAAGATCCAATCCAGGTCTCTGGCGCCGTGAGGTAGCAGCTCTACAAACTGCCCATGAGAAAGATGTGTGTTGCTTGAATTTCCAGCATCTGCAGATTTCCTCGTGTTTGAGAAAGTAAGCCTTCATTTTCTTGAACCAATTTTTCACACATCCAATTCCCATGCTCCCTATTACATTAGCCTTTCAGGAAAAAAGTTGTCCAAATCAATGCTTAGCTATGTCAAGTGTAATGACATTTTAAACTGCAGGTTTTTAATCACTCCATTGAATTAAAACTGTACTATTTTGGCTTCTTTTTAAGGACAGCTTTCTCAAGGTAAAATGCAATAATGTTCTTATTTAGTATATCATTCACATCTGTTATCTTCCATCTGCACTTTCAGATGCATTAAACATTGATATAAATTATTACAGTTGAATTATTAAGTATAGTTAATTATTCAGCATGATCTTTCATCCAGATTTGTT
The DNA here is from genome assembly GCF_963921235.1 of Mobula hypostoma. Lineage (NCBI taxonomy): Eukaryota > Metazoa > Chordata > Chondrichthyes > Myliobatiformes > Myliobatidae > Mobula > Mobula hypostoma. Next base: position 39,594,082 of record NC_086128.1, read on the forward strand.
GCAGAATATAGTGGAAGCTACTGTGACATGAAAAAGTAACAGGATAAATTTGATGGGATGGGAATAGTAATGTGCTGGTTTGCACCAGTCTTCATGAATTTTATTTTCCAAGATATAGATCCAAAGTTATTGTGAACATTTATTCTGGGCTTGGATTTTAATTGCATTTTAAAACAACCTACTTGTATAAAGAAATTTACTCAAATAAGCTGTTGTTAGTTAATTTTGTATCTGATTGTCATTAAAACCCAAGTTTGAATGAATAGTTCATTCATCTCCCCTCAGGGAAGGAAATGCGACGACAGTGCCACCAATGTTTCAAAGGTTTCAAAGGTACATTTAATGTCAGAGAAATGTACTGTATACAATATACATCCTGAAATGCTTTTTCTTCGCAACCATCCACAAAAACAGAGAAGTGCCCCAAAGAATGAATGACAGTTAAATGTTAGAACTCCAAAGCCCCCCTCAGCTCTCCCCACCCACACATAAGCAGCAGCAAAGCAACGATCCCCCCTCCTCCCAGTTGATGGATGGCAGGCAAGGCTGGTCGTAACCAGCCACGTCCATATCCTGGGATTGAATTCAAACAACTTATGTCAAATCAAATTTTAAATATTAATTCTGAATACCAATGGTTCTTTGTTTTTCACAAGGTGGACAATCTTCATCGATTCCTCCTCATCCTCAACTTCCAGATCATCTGGCATTGGTGGTAGAACTGGACCAAAGGCCTTGCGTGCAATCGTATCATGTGCTGAGAGTACAGCCTGTGAATATTCAACAAAATTTGCTTTTGTATCAGATACAGCAGCATCTCTAGATCCTCATCAATGTGTTCCACACTTGGAGATCACGAAGTGAACAAACTCTTCCAAATATTTTACAGTTTTTATAAATGCTATTAGCACTTTCATTTCAGAATCTGAAATTATTGATTGAGTTGACTAAATTACATTGATTGTGTCCCATCCATTAAACATTTAATATATTGGGGATCAGTCTGATGGTGATCACTGACAATCAGCAATGATACTTATTGTAAAAGATCTAAAGATGAAGTAGATTAGTCGTATGATTACAATGGATAGCATAGAATAGCTCCAACTCTGTAATTGGACCCTCCTCTCAGGTATCATTGGGTGATTAATAATTGCTTGATTTGAGTTCTTGGGGTTCAAATTACGGATACAAACCGTAGAATCGCGCTGCAATGTTTGTATGTGGTTTTGTGTGTCTGAGCGATGTGTAAGAGAGAGGCAGAGAGTTACAAATGCTGCATTTACCGAGAAGTGAGCAGGAAGTTTGCCCTTCATGGCATTTTTTCCCTAAAGGAAAGACACCTAAAGTGCCTGGACAGGAATGTCGATTTGTGAGAATGTTACATCAGCAGGGTAAATGCACTACTCCAACTCCTTTCTCTTATGTTCTTCATCCAGAATGGTTATCACTAAACATTAAAAACAGTTTGCAGTCCAAAAAATCAACTAAGTACAGGCTTTTGGTCATTATCTGACCATAAACACAATTTGGACCTAAAACTTTCATGATTATTTGAACAAATGGGAAAACACCCATTTGAGTTGGTCAACCAACCTGTACCATACCAGCCAAACTATGTGATATATACTTGGTATATTGGTATTTAAATGGCTTCTGATTGCAAACCTTCTAACAAATGTTCATTTTTGTGAAAGGTGATCTCACCAGCCCCTCCACCTTTTATGGTTAGTGGTGGCTATCCTGGAGTATTAGCTTTGCCTCTGTTTCTGTGGATGCTACCTGGTCTGTTGAATGTTTCTAGCATGTTGACTTTTTATTTTTAGCTTCTAACTCAGAACTGATGATAAGTTGCAAACAGAGCTTATGTATGTATGAGTTCCTTATTTCAGCAGTGTTTGTCCTTTGACTCCATCTAACCCCTCACCTATTGTTAGCAGATAATACAGCATATTGTGAAGTAAGTACTACCTGTTAGAGTTTTACATGGGTAACATTTCCCTCTACTATTTATGCCTGTAGAATCAGCTACAGGTTTCTGGGCCCACATTATTTGCTTACACAGCTACAAAGATCAGTGAAGTTAAAACCAACCTAAGAGAACTGAATCATCAGTCTGAAAAAAGACAATAATTGTGAATGAGGATGTCAAGAAGATGTGACAATAAGGGAGCAGGGAACTCTGGGGCTAATTTCAAGACACAATTGTTTTCAGCATCTATTGATTTCTAAATATTTACAGGCAGTCTATAGGAATAATTGTTTGCAGGGCACCAATATTTATAGGTGATTGTGGTAGCCTATAAGAGGAATAAGCACTGAGGAGGTTGCTAGCTCCTTTTGTTTAGTCAGATAAGAGATGCTCTAACTAAATTCACAAAAACTCCTCTAGCAACTGTAGTGGCTCTTTAAGTAGCAGAAACCATGTTACAGTCCTTCTGTTACCCAGTGAATTCATAGGCTTCAATCTTGGGTAGGTCGTTATGTTTACCTTTAGAGCTGATTTCAAACTTATTATTCATTACTTTCTAGAGGTGTACTTCCATAACTTTCACTGCTGGTGTTGAGGGAATGCCATTGGCAAAGACATGGAAAGAAAAGCTATTTTTAAAGCTGCAGCTTCTTAGCTAACAACTTGCTTCAGATCTTTGAGCCACAGTTGCTCCCTCCTAATTTCTAACCTTTTGTTTTTGCATACGCCTGTGATTTGAGTATACCCCTAGGATTCTACAAGGAACTAATTGCATTAAAGTGCAAGATGCCAGATTGAAAGTCCAAAGTTGAAATGGATGTGTTTTAATTGAAATATAGAATGTGTTGCTTCTGCATTACACATGATTCTTACCTGAAGGTGTGGTTTGGCCAGTAAATGTATCAATTCTCTTATGTCACTGTTGTTTGGTCCACTTTGCAGCTCCTCCGTTATCTAAAAGGAGTTTTAAAAATAAGTCTATGACAGAGCATCATGCAATTTCTATACCACTTTATAGCCGAATTTTAGGAATGCATCCTAAAAGTCATTAATCTTAATACAAAATGAATCAGGGATGCAGTGATTCTCTGCAAAGTCATTCGTTGGTCACATTTAGGACCATACTTAGTAAAGGCCCAACATACATTATAGGCCTGGAAGTGACACAACATTACAATGACTCCAGCTATGGTACACATTGAAAGGCGTCACAAATCATCAGTACATAGCAATTTCAGTACACTTGTTCATTCTTTATGGGTGTAACCAGTTGCAAATCTATGAAAGTAGTAATATAAACAGATAGTGATGTTTGTGTGTAGAGGTCAAACAGGGTCAAGCAGAATGCAATACAGGGTAAAAATTCTAAGTTAGTTTTGAATGGAAATTTACAGATAATCAGAAACATGGATCTAAGGTAAAGTTTTAGTTATCATGAATAATGTTACGTATATATTATTTAATTCTTAAGTGATGCCTAATCACAACTTCTAGATTTTGACTTTTTAGTCTTCACCCATCTTTCAGTTTCATTGAATCACACATAGTCACACTGCAGTCTTGCTGATGTACGTACAAGCTAAAATGAAACTGTTCTTTATCCACCCTTCAAACAGTTTATATTCAGCATTACTCTTAGAAACTGAAGGTGACAAGGAGTACAGATAAGGGTTCTGATCTATCACTCATCACCTCATGCAGATTCTAGCTTGTAATTTTTAAAAGAATATTACTTTTTTTGAGCTTGACGTGATCTCTGCTCAAGCTGTAGTGTACAAAGTTGGCTGAGTAAATGGGAAAACTTATTTGGTCTTCTTACGAAAACCCAGAAGGAACTTTTGACTTCCGTGTGATATCTAGTAGAATTTTACTTAACATAAAAGTAACAAACAGAAATTAAGCAACTGTCCCTGTAAGGATGGAGATAGTCCAGAGAAAACAATATGATCGAAGGAGGTATCAGTAGGATAGGGAAAGTATGCTCCCTATATCATCATGCTAGTCTCTCTTCTTATCTTAACCATAGCTGTCTAAACTATACGGATAAAAATTTAAACTTTTTCTCCAATCTGAAGGAAATGCTTAGAAGAAAACAAAGCAGATCATCCAGGAAAATGCACACATAAAAGGAGAGATGCTACAGAACTATGATTGCCTCCCCTGATGAAGTCAGGCCCATTTTAGTCTCTGATTTTGATATATCATCCACTGGTACAATGTACACAAAGCTTATTTAAAACCAAAATAAAAAGTGATTGAATCCAACCAGCCAATTCTCTTAGTCTCAGCATTACTAAATATTATGATACCCCATCACAGGCTTGCTACAGATTTAAACTTCTGAATGAATCAAAGTTTGAAGAAACTTCTGCACAGGATAGGTTTAGACAATGGCAAGAACCAGCCCCATCCATCAGCAACTGCATTTTTCTCTCTTATTAATTGTTGATTTGACTTATCACTCAATTTAATCGTCAAAATTTCTCAACAAGAGGAAAATTTGCTTGTAATTCTGCTAGTGGCTTCCTACTAGATTCCTGGTCTAATAGCCATCAGCTATAATGGAATTGCGGGATTTTACAGCTTTTGATCTTAATATTAACTAATAAGTATTTAATGGTTACATAATTTCCTTGGTTTGTTAATATCTTTAATTGGCATATTCTTAATTTTTTAAATCAAAACTGATTATATTAAAATTAATAACGAGCATAAAAACAATAGCATTATGAAGTTTATAGTGAATGAGCTAAACTGTATAGTTTTAAGAAAAGTAATTTATGATACTAATTTTGCTTATGACAAAAATAACTAAGACAGTTTTCCCGAGAGAATAATCAACAGCCCAGCTATAATGCAAACATTGACCTTACATTAATTAGCTCAATATAAGCAGTGTAATTATAAATATAAATCATAAATCATTGATGCCTGTGCACCCATCACAGTGTCACTTACCGAGTCACTTAATTGCACTTGCCAAAAGTGGAGCCCATCGATTTAGTCTTCAGAAGAATATATAGTTTGTTGGTGGCTTGTTTGGCTAATCTTTAGCTAGATTACTGAATGGCTGCTTATTTCAATGTCTATTTTACCACACATTGCTCTGCGATGACACTGGTGCCAAGTGTATGGGTCCTAATGCCCTTCCCTTGGACAACATCGGTGGCGTGGAGAGGGGAGACTAGTAGCATGGGCAACTGCTGGTCTTCCATACAACCTTGCCCAGGCCTGAGCCCTGGAAACCTTCCAAAGGCGCAAATCCATGGTCTCACGAGACTAACGGACGCCTATAGTATAGTATTTTAGAATATTTCATTTTTAACCTTCACCATGGGAACAGTAGCATAGCAGTTAAGTTATTGAAGGTGAATCAAGTGCATATTACAATAATTTTTGAATGTTGTGAGAGTCCCTGCTTTTCAATGATTAGGGTAAAGGTAAGAGGGTTTGGAGGGGATATGAAGAAAAACGTTTACACCCAGAGGGTGATATCAGAAATGCACAGGCTGAGTGGGAGGGAATTAGAACCAGAATCAGGTTTACTGTCACTGACGTATGTCATGAACTTTGTTGTTTTGCGGCAGTGATATAGCACATAAAAGATTACTAGGAGTTACGATAAGAAATATATAAAAATAAATAAATAGTGCATAAAGAGAACAAAACAGTAAGGCAGTGTTCAAAGGTTTCTTCCATCCTGGCATCCAATTACTGAATGGTTCATCTCATATCCCCCTAAACTGCCAGCATCAGGTTTATTGTCACCCCGCTGATCACAGGTAAATAACAATATGGAGAATTGGAAAATCAATAAACAAATGCAGAAGTTAAAATAGACCAGAAAATGCTGCAAATGTCATCAGGCAGCATCTGTAGAAATGGAAACAGAGTTGATAATTCAGATTATTTTTCAGTTTCTCTTTCCGCAGATGCTGCCTGACATCCTACTTCCAGTATTCTGTTTTTACTTCAGTGCAGAGAAATGTTACTTTCCAGCATTAAAAATGATCTTTTCCACTGATCTTAAAGTTACTTACAGTCGAACTATTTTTCAATGTAATCAATGCCTGACCTTGAGGAGAGACAACTTTGTTCGAAGCTACCTAGGCCTCTGACTATAGCTACTCACCTTCTCAGCTAAAGCTGCTGCGCTGTGTATAGCAGGCAATGGACTTTGCCGGATGTACTGCTGAAGTTTCTGATGAATCTGTAATACAAATGAAAACTGTTAACCCCAGTTTTGCTCTTTCCTGCGAATTCTACACTTACACAAAGAGATTCAGAAGCAACCAGGCTGTGGAAGTTAATATTTGATTTATCTTCTGTGTAAAGAACTGACATTTTGTCATGCTCAAGTGCGAGACTGCAAGCTATCCAATTCTATGGTTACTATGGATCAATTCACAACATGTGGCCAGCAATATTATTCTGCAGTAATCTTTCAGTCAAGTCCACTCAATCTCTTTAATGTGGTTTCCATTTATTCCTGCAAATTGCATTTTAACTGATGACCTTCTGAGGCCAGGTCTAGGAAGGGATTCTATATATTGCAGTAAATGTGAATGCTTCATGCATCTGCATTGCAATACTGTACCTTTATAAGTGAGTTAAAACTATTTTCGCTAAAGACTTCGGTAAGGAAGCCAATTTCCGCTGTGAGATTCGCATCCGGCCTTAGCTGTGCAGTCAAAAGAGCTAGCACCTCATGTAATCCTGCAACAAAAAATACTGTAATAATAATTCCCTATTGCATTGTTGTCGTAAACAGCACAACTATATATATTATGAAATTGTCCTAGAAAACATTACAATAATACACTATGTGATTGTCATAGAAAACACTATAATAATAGACTGTGGGATTGTCAGAGAAAAGACCACAATTAAGTGCCATGGAACTGTCATAGTAAGTACCATTAAGAGACCTGCGGAGTTATTGAATTATTGTTTCTGTCTTGGATTCTTGATCCTTTTCCATTAAGCATTTAGGAACATTTGCTTTTGCTCAGAATCGAAAATGTACACTTGCCACCACTTTAAGTCAATCTTTGTTTCACCGAATTAGATCTTGTCCCTCAGCGATTAAACCTCTGTGGCTTTAACATGCTCGGAGACCGAGCTCCAAAACATCCTTGACTCATTCACTGAAGCACTTGGGAGGATGGGCCTCATATTTAACATCTGTAATACAAAAAATCTCTACCAACCAGCCAATAATTTCAATACTTCTGACAATAAGCGTTCACAGTAAAACTCTGGAAAACATGACCCACTTCTTGTATCTCAGGAACCACCTCTCTATAATGAGACATGCAATCCACTTTGAACCTCAATGTGCCAGCACAGCTTTGGTAGATTGAGAAAAGGGTACTTGGAGATCAAGACCTCAGATCTGGGACAAAACCTGTGGTCTACTAGGTAGCAGTGATCCTTCACCTATAAATTTCTGGGACTTGGACCGACTACAGTAGGCACCTTAAAGATTTGGAAAGATACCAACAACATTATTTGTGCAGAATTCACATTAGCACATCAATAATTATAAATTCGACTTCTAACATAAAGAAGAGCTGCCCAAAAGAGTGGATAGACTTTAACGAAGACCTTCAATCAAAGAACACTTCCATTGTAATTTCATTTTACATTTTACTATAAATGAACCGAAATTTACTGTGCACTCCTTCAGTGAATGGATGAATGAACTAACATCAGTGTCTGCATTAAGGCCCTAACTGCATTCAGATGACTAAGTTGAGCAGGCCATGGCATTTACATGTCTGACATGAAACTCCAAAAACAGGCACTATATTCTAAGCCATATTACAGAAAGATATTAATAGGCAGATGGAGGAAATATATGTTCAAAGCTTCCTTGAAAAGGTACAACATTCCAATTGACTCTTGGGACAAACTGGCCTATATTCCTTCAAAATGGCCATGCAACAGAGCAGACTGAGTCCGAGTATAAACATTGGAAGGGGAGCACTACTTTCCAGACTGCTCACATACCTACCCTAACAGATATCTCCTGCCCCTAACAGTGAAAGAGTCTGCATTTCTCACATTGGCCTAAGTCCTTAGGCAAAGCAAGACACCCTCAATCCTGTGGGATTGCCAGAGAGGAATTAACTAATTTATTATTATAAATAATATCCTTTAATAAAGGTTCAAAGGCTCAACAATACAACTCTGATATTTGTCTTCTCTAGTTAGCCATGAAATACAGAAAAACCCATTGGCTTTGTTGAAAGAAAAGATGAACTCTTCCCGTAACAAAAAAGAAAACAAAGCAAAACTCACAAACGTCAAAACCCCCACTCCCTCCCTCGCACAAAATAACTAACAGATCACCCACATAGAAAATGGCAGCTGGAATATCAAAAACCCCAAAGCCCCAACCCCCTCCCTTGCAAAAAAAAAGTGATGGTAACATCAAACCCTCAATCCACTCCCTCGCAAAAAAATCAGCGACAATAACATCATTAATGCTAAGAAGAACATGAGATAATATTTCTTAAATATGAGAAATTTGGGATCTAGTGTGATAAAATGTCTACAATTTTTCACCACAGACTGAATCTCTTAAAAGTGGCACTGATACCCTTGTTTTACACCCAACATTTAGTTTTCAATCAATATTATTAAAGTGGATTATCCATTATTTATTTCAATGCTGTTTGCCAGATCTTACTGTGTATAAGATAAAAAACAGAGAATACTGGAAATAATCAGCAGGTCAGACTGGATCTGGTGGAGAGAGAAACAGAGCTACTGTTTCAGATTGAAGAACTTCATGAGAACTTGTTGTATATACTTAGGCTGTCACATGGCAATAATGAAGACAATGCATTGAATATATCCTGCATATGTGAAAAATCCTATATGAATACAAGTTTGTTATGAAGCACATGAAAATATTAATTTCTAGCTGAGTTTACAACATGCTGTTGCACTTCTGTCACTTTTTAAAATATCTTGGGAATTTATAACCTAAATATGTATCCAAAATTCCAAAATTAGATAGCTTTAAATCACAGTCTGAATCAAGCAATGTTTCCATTTTAATTTCAGCTTTGTTTTAACTATAACTGACCACAAATTTGCTGCATCAGATCAAACGTCAGAAATATTTCACTTGCGGCCATGAAATTTGGTCCTAGCAAAGAAGATATAATTAAAATTACACCCTTCTTCAGAATATATAAAAGTTATACTGATATCTGTCATAATGAGAAAACATCATTTGTACTATGACTTTGCTGTGCTTACAGTTAAGGTGATGCAACTGCAGTTGTAATCATAACTGCATAGACCTATATCATTTCCCAGTGGGCCAGCAGTGCCCTTGTTCAAAACGGTCAAAGGCATTTAGCATGCTAATTAGTTACTTCTCTCATGAGCCTCAAGTTACTAATAAGTCAAGAAGATGTAGAAAGAAATTGCTGATTTGTATCAAAAACTAGCATTAGATATATATCTTCAAGATAATGACTATTTTACATCAACTTTATTGAAGAGTGGTTTGTTTCAATTATTGTTCGGGGGGTGGAGGGGGGAGGAACATTTAAGCCAACAAACTCGCAATTTTACTTGTTCCACCTCAGAACTCTCCAGGGATGTCCTTTTGAACTAAAGTCATCATTGTAATGTGTTAATCAATCTGCACATAACAATTATTTTAAAGCAGCATGTACTTCAATAATAAATTTACTTTTGAACTTTAAAACTTGGAAGATGCTTATGTTCTTAAAAATATTATCTTTTAATACTTTTGAGGAAGCTTGCATAAAATATTATTTTTAAAATGAATTCTGAACTTAAAATTTGTTTGCTATTGTATAATACTAATTACATATTATAATAATTGTTTGGAAAATATTTTTCTAAGTTTGAAATTCCAGACATTGAGTCCTTGAAAGTTACCATTCTAAATTCCTCAAAATTGAAAATTTGATCATTTTCATTTTAGCAGATCAAGCTATCGTTTAGTCAAAATGGGACAGTCGCAGTCATTATCATTTGTTCCTCTCCAGGTGGCTGGTATAATCTTCATTCTGCATCAGTGCAGAAGCAAATTTGTGTGTACTTTATGTACGAAGTGAAACATTCTTTTACCTTGACTTTACTCATAAATTTGGATAATTACGGTGAACCCTAGATAACTGACTTAGTTTCTCTTCTTCTGTTCATGTTAGTAATCATGATATCTGCTGGAGCATCTGATGCACAATTGGCTCTGTAACATTGGCCACATTTCCATTGGTTGCAATTTTAATAGATGATAAAAATCTGAAAGTTTATTTTAAAAATAGTTTTAGACTTCTGCAATTATTTAGCAGATTATATGCTGAGCTTTATATTATCAATGAAGTCCCAGTGTTAGAGTGGAGATAATGCAGTAATGCTGGATCAGAATTAGAATCAGGTTTAGTATTACTGGCATATGTCATGATATTGTTGCTTTGTGGAAGCAGTAGAATGCAATACATAATAATAAAAAGCTATACATTACAAAATGAAATACATTAAAAAAATTAAATAAGCAGTGGAAAAATAGAGTAAAAAAATATTGAGGTAGTGTACACGGGTTCTTTTTCCATTCAGAAACCTGATGGCAGAGGGGAAGAAGCTGTCCCTAAAGCATTGAGTGGCTGTCTTCAGGCTCCTGTACCTCCGCCATGATGGTAGCATGCCCTGGGTGATAGGGGTCCTTAATGATGGATGACGCCTTTTTGAGGCAGTCAGTTTGCTAGAAGGACTGGATTTCCAGCTCTCCAGCACATATCTCAGGACTCCATCTTTCATTTCTTCTCCATTTATACACTCCATCTTTCTGCTCCAATTTATGTCAGTACAGGTAGAACCTCTTGCTGAAACCACCATATTGTTTCTTGCTTTCCTCCCTGTTTAAAGGAAGAATGTGGAGGCTTTGCAAAGAGTACAGAAGAGATTTACCAAAATGTCATTGTGGATTAGAGGATATGAACTGACTGCGGCTGCTTAGACATTGGCATGGTGAGGTTCAATTTCCACTGCTGTCTGTAAGGAGTTCTCTGCAAAGGTTTCCTCTTAGTGGTCTGGTTTCCTCCCACATTCCAAAGACATAAAGGTTAGTGTTAGTGACTTGTGGGCATGCTATGTTGCACCAGGAGCGTGGCGACACTTGCGGGCTGCCCAGCAGAATCCTCGCTGATTTGATTTGATGCAAAGCAATACATTTCACTATATGCAAACACGAGGAAATCTGCAGCTGCTGGAATTTCAAGTAACACACACAAAATGCTGGTGGAACACAGCAGGCCAGGCAGTATCTATAGGAAGAGGTACAGTCGACGTTTCGGGCCAAGACCCTTCGCCAGGACTAACTGAAAGAAGAGATAGTAAGAGATTTGAAAGTGGGAGGGTGAGGGGGAGGGGGAGATCTGAAATGATAGGAGAAGACAGGAGGGGGAGGGATGGCGCTAAGAGCTGGAAAGTTGATTGGCAAAAGGGATACAAGGCTGGAGAAGGGAGAGGATCATGGGACGGGAGGCCTAGAGAAAGAAAGGGGGGGGGAGCCCAGAGGATGGGCAAGGAGTATAGTGAGAGGGACAGAGGGAGAAAAAGGAAAGAGAGAGGAAAAATTATATAATAATTAATAATAATGATAATAATAAACAAATAATGGATGGGGTACGAAAGCGAGGAGGGGCATTAATGGAAGTTAGAGAAGTCAATGTTCATACCATCAGGTTGGAGGCTACCCAGACGGAATATAAGGTGCTGTTCCTTCAACCTGAGTGTGGCTTCATCTTGACAGTAGAGGAGGCCACGGATAGACAAATCAGAATGGGAATGGGACGTGGAATTAAAATGTGTGGCCACTGGGAGATCCTGCTTTCTCTGGCGGACAGAGCGTAGGTGTTCAGCGAAACGGTCTCCCAGTCTGCGTCAGGTCTCGCCAATATATAGAAGGCCACATCGGGAGCACCGGACGCAGTATATCACCCCAGCCGACTCACAGGTGAAGTGTCGCCTCACCTGGAAGGACTGTCTGGGGCCCTGAATGGTGGTAAGAGAGGAAGTGTAAGGGCATGTGTAGCACTTGTTCCGCTTACAAGGATAAGTGCCGGGAGGGAGATTGGTGGGAAGGTATGGGGGGGGGGAACAAATGGACAAGGGACTCGCGTAGGGAGCGATCCCTATGGAAAGTAGGGGAGGGAGGGAAAGATGTGATTAGTGGTGGGATCCTGTTGGAGGTGGTGGAAGTTACGGAGAATTATATGTTCAATTACATTTCACTATATGTTTTGATATGCATGCAACAAATAAAGTTAATCTTAACGTTTTGGCACATCAAAGAAAGGTGAAGTCCACTTTCTCAGCTATAACAGTTTCTGTTAATCTTTTTCTTTATTTTTTAAAAGATACTCTTAATTAAAATGCATGCATTTGTGTTTGAGGGCAGCACAATGCCCATGTTGTGGTTCTCCTTGACAGGAAGAATGTGGAGGCTTTGGAAAGGGTCCAGAAGAGGTTTGCCAGGATGTTGCTTGGATTAGAGAGTATCAGCTGTTAGAACAAACTTTTCTCTAGAGCACTGGAGATTGACGGGAGATTAACAGTGTGTTTAAGAGGCTGTTAGATAGACATATGTATATCCATGGAATGGGGCATATGGATCATATACAGACAGATGAAAATGGTTTAATTTGGCATCATGTTCAGTGCAGACATTGTGGGCTGAAGGTCTTGCTCCTGTGCTGTACTATCCTATGTTCTATACTCAGTGCTCCAGTGATCCAGGTTCCATTCTGATCTGAACTTGGTCACTAGTCAATAAGAAAAATACAAAATTAAAAGTCTAGTATCAGTAATGTTGATCATGAGTGTCTGAATTACTATATTAAAAATCTATTTGGTCCATAATACTTAAGAAAACAAATCTGCAATTCGTAAATATGACTGAACAGCTGCTAAAAAGGATGACTCTTACATTCGCTCTGAAATGGTTTAGCAAGCCTTTCATTTGAAGGGCATTAAAAGCTGGCTTTGCCAATGACGTCCACATCTTATGACCAAGCAGTTTTTTTAAAAAAGCTGTATGTATGCAGATAGTTGCCAAAATGGGAACTTGATTTCAGATATATCATGTTGTAAATAGTTACAAAGCTAATGGATGTTGCGCACCTCAGCATGGTGCACTGGCTCCGTCTACTCAATTTCAGCCCAATGATTTTCCCACATGGGATCTTCTCATTTGTTTACTACCATTATTCTTGTTTACTGAGATAGTTAATTGTATGACTGAACATTGATCATCTGCAGATTGAAGATTAGTAGTTCTTAATTTTGGAAAGAGGCATGTGCTTCCATAAATTTACAGGTCATGTATTGAAAGCAACACAGTTTGTTCTATTTCAGATATAGACTTGCCTTTCTAATCTCCTTTGCAGTGGTAACACAGCAAGTTCATAAGTATAAGGATACTAGTATTAAGAGTACCAAACTCTAAACAAATAAGCATAAAATTTACAGGAAATACTCAGCTGCTCAGGATGAAAAAACATTATTTGTAAGCATTGACTTTACTTTGCACTCTCCGTAGATGCTGTTGAATAACTCCAGCTCCTTTATTCCTATGTCAGATTGTTACCATTTCCTGTCAGGTTATTGTTCAAACTGATTAACTGCTTATATATTACATTTAGAATATTCATTGTATTTCACTATATTATTGCACAGCTCAACTTCTGGTTGAAGGTTTAGGCAAAAAAAGTTGTCTTAAAAACCTTGCATTAAAATTATGTTTATTTTAAAGAAGAAATGTACAACAGTTGAAATTGTTTTCACCAGAGTTTTCACAAAATGAATGTTTTTTTTAAATACCTGCTGCAGTAGACAGAGCTGGCATGGTTGCATTAAAGCTGGAGGGCAGATCTTTCACGATTGAGGATACTATTGTTTAATTCAGTGAGACCCCTGCAACAGAGGATGCAGATCAAAAAAGAATGTATTAATGAGCAGACATTTGTCAAGGTAGCCTTGGTTACCACACAGATATTTTTTGTATAAATCAGGTAACGGGGGGGGGGGGGCGGAAACAACTCATAATATTAGCATTATACAACAGAAGCCCTCAGAACAGTTTCTGTGCCAGGACTGTTAACATACAGATTGATGTGACAAGTTGTTTCCATGCTCATGAGATATAAATCCAAGCCATTCTGTAAACCAGCGGTGCCCAACCGCCGGGCCGCGAGGAAACAATCTGATTTGGTGATATGAGTCAGCTGCACCTTTCCTCATTCCCTGTCACGCCCCTGTTGAGCTATTACGAACGCGAGGTCATTACCTGCGCGTCATCCATGTCAGCGCAGGAAGGACATCAACTCCTCGAGTTTGCAAATGACGGCGGGCTGAAAAGTATGTTTGACATAACATCTCTGCCGGCATTCCGGATCAAAGTCAAGGCTAAATATCCTGAGATAGCCACGAAAGCACTGAAAACGTTGCTTCCATTTCCAACATATCTCTGCAATGAATGTAACGAAAACTAAATTGCGGAATAGACTGGACATAAGGAACCCCCTTCGAGTTTCGCTGTCTCCCATCACCCCTCGATAGGACCGTCTTGTTGCAGGAAAACAAGCCCAGGGCTCCCACTGATTCAGCGATATTGGTGTATTGGTATGTTCATACGGGGAAAATATGCGCTGTGTTTAATATCCAAACGTTACTTAAAATGCTATGATGCTGTTGACTTACTTACATAACCATATTACAATTACAGCACGGAAACAGGCCATCTCTGCCCTTCTCGTCCGTGCCGAACGCCGTCCTCACCTCGTCCTACCGACCTGCACTCAGCCCATAACCTTCCATTCCTTTCCTGTCCATATACCTATCCAATTTAACTTTAAATGATAATATCGAACCTGCCTCTACCACTTCTACTGGAAGTTCATTCAACAGTTACTTCAAGCTCCCCTGATAATTGACTTATCACTATATTCATGCGAGGAAAATATGCTCTGTGTGTTTAACATTAAATTCGTTAGATAACCCCTTTTAGAAACGAAATTGAGTGTATTAGCCACTTATTACCGATATTCCGGTCATGATTACCCCGCCCCCGAACAGAATCGCCAAAAACGGTTTGTAGAAAAATAATTGGCACGTGCACGCGTGCGTACTGGTGCCCGCGCAAGGCTTCATGGTCATTGTAGTTTTATCTGGTAAACAACGTATTTGACCGCTCCTCTCGTACGTTGGCAACAATTCTCCCCCCCGGTCGGCCGGTCCGCAGTGCAGTGCAAAAAAGGTTGGGGACCCCTGAACTAAATACACGTAGTAACCTTGGCTACGAGGGAGATATTTTTTGTATGAATCAGGTAACTGGGGGGGGGAAAGCAGCTTATATTGGCATTACACAACAGAAGCCCTCAGAACAGTTCCTGTGCCAGAACTGTTAACAGACAGATTGATGTGACAAGTTGTTTCCATGCTCATGAGATATAAATCCAAGCCATTCTGTAAACTGAACAGAAAATGTAATGTTTATATCTGAGCAAGAAGAGCATTGATGAGAAGGTGTTTGGTCCAGCTACATTGATGGTGAATGCTTCAAAAAAAAGATCGATAATTTTCTCCTTTTTTTTCTTTTCAAGGGACCAAGTCATTAAAGATATCATTACCATTCCAAAGCTGCCACCTTTTAGTTCTCTACCCATTCGCTTAAGCAGGTGGATATCGGCAGTACTTTTTTACTAACTTGCAGTCTTGTTCAAACATGTATGCAAAGGTTTGTTACAAAGTATTAACTCTATCCTGAAAAAGTACAGAACATTTTTCAGTTATGTTAATTTTTAATTTATTGATTCACCTTTCCAATAGTGGATTGGAAAGTAAGAATTAGAAAGTATGTTTTGCCTTATTTTTCTCACCCTTTTTATTGCATCTATACTGACATCAGCTGCTCTCAATAGAAATCAATTAGTTCAGTAATTGACTGGGATGAAAGCCAGAACTATTTCACTGAGAAGCAAGTGCATTGTCCTCCTCCCTCTTTGAAATAGCTGGATGTTGCTGGAACCCAGGATTTATGTCTGTGTTGTGGTAGTGCTAGGTCTTCTCCATTTTCTGCTCTGCAAGTAGAAATGGATCAGATGCCATTGTATTTGTGATGACTGCTAGTGGCCTTGAATTATTGGTACATGTCAGTGGTTGTGAGGATGATTATCCAACTAAGAATATATCGAAGGATTGTTGGCAATGTCAAGATTGCAGTTTTGGGTGTGAAGGAAATCATCAGACAGAATGTGGCTCTGTCTAGTATGACCTATGCTCCTAGTGTGGCTTTATCCATTACTCCTCCCTGACTATTTCCTTTACCTAAGGTAGATTTCACTCTTCAGGAGAGGCTTTCAGAATGTGCCTGGTGTGTAACTGAAGAGGTGGTGGTGACTGTGTATGTATATCATCAATATTATAGAATGGTCCCAGTACTTACAGATGGCTCGAAAGACCCAGTGTCTCATAACACCAGCGCAGCAGTCTATGTCCCCAAATTTCAGGTGTCAAATAGAAAATGGTTGTCTAATGAGCTTTCAGTTTATACTATTGAAATGGTGGCAATCCTTGCATTGCAGTGGATAGAGGAATGCACAGCCTAATTGTGTTATTGTCTGTTGTGATTCCTTCTCTGCATTGTGTAGTCTTAAGGTGGGTGTGTCCAATAGCAGTCCAGACATTTTGTTGGAAGTTTGACAAATATTATATCTGCTGCAGTATTTGGGAGTAGAAGTATGCTTTTTGCTCAAGCAGGGGTGGAAGGAAATGAAGTAGTTGATAGGTTGGCTAAACAACCTCTGAAGGTCAGTGCTATTGATGTTCCCATTCCACTAAGTAAGGGGGAGGCACAGGTTTTAATTAAAGGTTATGTTCTCTCAATCTGATGGGATTGTAGGACACACAATTGAAGGGGAGGCATCTATATGGAATTCAGAAAAAGGTTACTTCACTTTGGAGGAGAGGAGGACCTAGAAGGGAGGAAGTTATAATTACTTGCCATAGACTTAGCCATACTAGTTAAAATGCCACATTGCTTAGACTTGGTAAACATACCAGGTGAATGTAGATAGTGTCAGCTTCCAGAACAGTCTCATATATGTTATTGGAACATAGATCATGTGAATGGGAGAGAAAGCAGACCCTGGGAAACAATATTGTTACTTTGTATAGTTTATTGGAGTATGGGCAAGAAGTATGAGAGAAACATAAGTATTTAATTTCTTGAAACTTGTTTTTTAAATACAATTCAAGTCAATAGCATTTGGTGTTTTATACATTTGTTTAGTTATTATTATCCTTATTAGTATTATTTCTTCTTGGGGGGAGGGGGGTAGTGGTGGTAGATGTTAGGACCACTCTTCTGAATCCTCCTAACACTCCAGTTCATTAGGTGGTGGTAATACATCTTTTTGTTGGTCTGCCAACCACCAATAAAAAAAGGTGTGTGTTAATTTAGATACAGCATATGGACATTTGACGAGGCCAATTTGTGGTGCATCTCGGCTTTTATTTGACGTTCTTAGCAGATGGATTATTTCCAGGGTGATCTAGAGCTAGGTGGGAGTGATGTCTGGCTGGTGTCCTACATCTCAAACTGAGTTGTTGCAGACAAAAATGGGGAGGAGGAACAAGGCTGGAGATTTTTTTTGGTGTGGGTACATTATTGTTGTTCAAAATGATTTGGACTAGAGGTGCAAATTCAAGTTTGCTGCAGATGCCAAGCTAACTGGCAATGTTGGCTTTGAGGAAGATGT
The DNA here is from genome assembly GCF_963921235.1 of Mobula hypostoma. Lineage (NCBI taxonomy): Eukaryota > Metazoa > Chordata > Chondrichthyes > Myliobatiformes > Myliobatidae > Mobula > Mobula hypostoma. Next base: position 39,611,863 of record NC_086128.1, read on the forward strand.
AAATAAGCTTTGTGAGATTAAGACCGGCTTATTAAATGGCAAGAGCAAGACCGAATACAATGAGGCAATTTATCCAAAAATAAAGCTGAGCATTTTTAAAAAATAGTGATGTCATGGGATTTGGATGTCCTATACATGGAACAATGAAAATTAACATGCATGTTTGACAAGCAACTAGAAAGATACATAATGCTGACCTTTATAGCAATAAGATTTGAATACAAGGGTGCTGATGTCTTGCTCCAGTTATATGGGGCCTTGGTGAGAATACATCAGGTATTTAGTGTAGATCTCTTTGCTTCCTACCCTGCAAATCTCAGGCTTGCCACAGAAGAAGCGCAGCAAAGATATACCAGATTAATTTCTGAGCTGGTGGATTTGTTCAGTAGAGGACAGACAATCTGGGCTTCAGCTCTCTTTAGTTTACAACAAGGAGGTTCTCTCATGAAAACATAAAACTCCTACAGGACCTGATTAGGCAGATGTGCAGCTGATATTTCTTCTAGCTATCTGCAGCTAGGGGCCACAACCTTTAAAAACCAGCAGCCATTCAGGGTAGATAAGAAAAAGTAATTCTGCACACAGAAGCTGGTGAATCATTGGAACTCAACACCCAAGAAGCTTGTGGATGCTTGTTGCTCAATATGTTCGAGGCAGAGTAATAGACTTTGTGATATTAAGGGATATGGGGGCAAACCAGGAATATGACTCTACAATTCATGTTTTCAATATTTATTTTTTCTATTTGTGTACAGTTGTTGTCTTTTGCACATTGGTTGTCAGTCCATCTCTATGTAGTTTTTAATTGATTCTATTGTTTCTCTATTTACTGTGAATGCCTGCAAGCAAATGAATCTCATGGTAGCATATAGTGACATGCATGCACTTTGATAATAAATTTACTTTGCACTTTTGAGTTAGTGTTGAAGTAAAAGTTCAGCCAAGAACTTCATGGATATCAATGTAGGTATGAAGAGTTGGTTCTGTTTATTATACCTTTTTCTCTGTAGAGAACTAAGATGTAGATGTTAAACAACTGTTCCCTGTTCTAATTAGTACAAAGTTCTGTTTAAAGAGCTGAAATTTATTGCCCTACATTGATTTTCATTTAAGCAACACTTTCACTTGAATTCTTATTCATATGCAAATTCCTGCACAGTCCATTGATCAACATTGAATTTAATCACTTCATCATTGGTAGTTCTGCTGTTAGTCACCATGGCCCTTGAACTCAACACTTAAAGCCACTGCCTCTCTATCCCCTTTATGGTCACCTACTCCCATACCTGTTTTTGCAGCTTGACAACAGTTTTGAGAATCATGTGAGAGTGCCTTGCGAAATTTTAATGTCAAAGGAAATGTGGAATTAATTGCTGATATGCCACCATTTAATAGGTTACTTACTGCCATTTCTTCTTGGGAAGAATAAATTGGTTTGGGTAGCCTGACCATACCTTGGGTTGTATTCACACGAAAGTCATTCCTTCAAAATGGGTGAAGACAAAAGGGTCACAGGGCAAGAAGCCAATGAAAGCCAATAGTCTGATACAATGATTTGGATGAAAGAAATAGCTATTGTATTCCTGCATTTTTACTTAATGTTCAGATCACAATTTGAGATCACAGCTACTCTGCAGAACAATAATTGGGTAACTTAGCAACTACTGTTTAATCCAATGAGTCCTCCTTGGTATTTCTCTTTCACTCTGCCTGATATACCTGTATCTGTTTCCAAGACTTCTATTCAAATTTCCTTTGAATTTTTTTCTTAAATGTGGACCTGGGTCTTGAAAAATGTTGATGTACTGAGCTGGTTGTCAGGCAGGGGATAAATGCACTGGAAAAGGCATTTGTTACCATGAAGACACTACACTATCAACGGACATATGATTGGACTGATGGAAAACTGGCATGGATTGCTTAGTGCCCATCTAATTAGTGTTAAATGTTATAGTATTGTTGGTCTGTTGTGAGAGGACTGGTAACTGAAGTGTTGAATAGTCAAGTTCAAGTTAAATTGTCATTCAACCATACACGTGTATACAGCAAAACAAAACAGCGTTCCTTCAGAGTCAAACAACAAAATATACTACCAACAGTCAAACATAGCACATATAGTTAGAACAGCAGGAAAATGTAGTCACAAAAAATAATACAGCCCAAGATCATACATGAGTGATGGAATTCTCTGCCACAGGAAACAGTTGAGGCCAGTTCATTGGCTATATTTAAGAGGGAGTTAGATATGGCCCTTGTGGCTACGGGGATCAGGGGGTATGGAGGGAAGGCTGGGGCAGGGTTCTGAGTTGGATGATCAGCCATGATCATAATAAATGGCGGTGCAGGCTCGAAGGGCCGAATGGCCTACTCCTGCACCTATTTTCTATGTTTCTATGAATCTTCATAATGACTTGATGAATGATCTTGGAAATTTATCAATTCAATTGGTGGACACATAAACGTGGCATCTTCAACTTACATGCAAAGTTAATTTCATATTTTGAATTGCAGTGGATTCTGGTTAATTGGGATATATTTAAACCAGTATATTTTGGCCCAATCAAACATCTACCCCAATTCATTGAAAGACTGTAGTTTAAAAAGATAGAATGTATAACTCATTTGTACTTAAATGAAGTGCAGAAAAATTAGAACACTACCAATTGTACAACAGTGCTATAAATCTGTATTAGTTCCTAGTAGTCATCGATGGAGGAATTGAGGCACTGTACACAATGAACAAAATTTGCGCAAACACCTAGTTTAGATAATGGACTGCCTTCATACAATGTTATCGATGATTGCATCCTCAAAATCTTCATTTTCATTGCAACATTCAAGATGTTTGTTGATACCTTCAAATCCTTCATCGTTCCTAACTTATTGAAGCAGTGAAGTTATTTCATTTTCACTCTCGGCTGTTTCTGGCATCTCCAAGCCTGAATGTTTGAAACCACAGTGAGCAAAACAGTTTGAATTGCTTTTTGCTTACCAACTATCAGTGACAAACATCACACAAACACACATCTGACACTATTTAAAAACTGTTTGCTCTAAGCATAGTATAGCATCTAACAGCCAAACAAGTGCACGTAACTGATGCTAGTTAGAACCTTTTCAGCAATAGTCTCCTGTCCTAATTAAATGGCACAGTGTCCCAAATTAAAGAAGGGAATCCCGGCTATTTTCTCAATTAGTTTTTGTTCTTTAAGAGTTGTCCCAAATAAGCTCTCTGATTAACCAATGGCCCAATTCACTGGAATCCACTGTATTCCCAAGCAGTTTCATCCACAAATCCACATGTATTTGTTCATTAATTTCTCATTGTGGTCCTGTTGTTTCATGTGCAAAGCACTCTTCTGTTATCAGTAGATAGGCAAACAAACTCATCCCAGAAGAAAAATACACTGAATGAAAGAATCAGCTGCTGAGGATGGAACAGGTAAACATCCTATCTTTCTTCTCCTTTACTCAGGAGGTAGCAGTCGGCCTCTAAGGCAACCACAACAGCTCAGCCACATCGTGGCCACCAAGTAACAGTGAATGTGTGGGCAAGTCACCATCTTACATCTTCTTTGCAGAGCACCTGCCTTCAATCTGCTGTGGTGATCTGCTTCCTGTTGCCCACCAGTTTAATTCACCATCCCACTCTCACACTGATTTCTGTGGCCTCCTAAACTCTTATGGTGAGGTTGCACTGTAGCACAAGTTTCAGAGCATTTGTAAACTTCTACTGAATTTGTCAACATTAGGAAACTTTCTGTCTGTACCGCAATCGGTCACTTCTGCCTATCATCTATTTTCTATTGTCTATCCTGTTGGGAATGCCCCACAATTCTATCATTTGCAGCACATTACACAAATTTAAATTACTAATTAGATCTTAACCATAATTATCAGCCACCCTGGCCTCACCATATCAGTGATATTTCCTTTGATCTACCCATCCCTCTGCCACCTTCTCTGCTACCCACTGTCTTCAATTCCTGAGTTCTGATGGACGTTCCAAACCTGAAATGTTAGCAACATGCAAGAGTCCTGGAGGAACTCAGCAGGTCAGGCTGCATTTATTGAGGGAAATGTTTGGAGTCGAGATCCTTTAACATGACTGGAAAGGAAGAGGGGAGAAAACCAGATGAAAAGGTTGGGGAAGGTGTGGAGCAAGAGATGGAAGGTGAAGTGGATCCAGGTGATTTGGGGGGGGGGGCGCGGGATGGGGTTGTTAGGCAGGCAAGGGAGCAGGAAAGTGGGAATAATGTAAGAAACTGGAAGGTGATAGGTGGAAGTGACAAGGGGCTGAGAAGATGGACTCTTATAGGAGAGGACGGAGGACCATGAGGTGAAGAGGGGAACTGGTGGAGGAATGTGTGCGTGATGGGCAGATCGACAGGTGAGGGGTGATCAGAGCTGGTGGGATAGAGTTTAAAAAGAAGTGGGGAAGTGACTCCAGATTTCCAGCATCTGCAATATCTTATGTCTCTAATGTGAAATGCTGTTTCCCTTTTTTTCAGGTGTTACCAGACCTCCTAAGTGTTTCCAGCATTTTCTGTTGTATTCATCTTTCATGCACTGGCAGATTTTTGATTTTAATTCATAATCTTCTTTCCGCTGTTCAGTGAATAATCTGACCTAAATTCTCATGTTTATACCACACAGTGGTTTGCTAAATTGCATACCAGATATACAAGTCTTTGGAATTAGTGCTGTCTTGTAGATTCAGAGAAAAGTATGAAGATTAAATTATTCATCAATGCTGGAGGACTGAACTAATAATTTTCCCAAAGGCACAATATAATGTATTACACTATTTTCATAAATTATCAAGTTCCAAACCTTTTATAATGCTTATTTTGAGTTAAATTTGGAGTTTAAATGCTTACCCTATCATTCAATAAAATATTAAATTTCACTATAGTATCTTCCTAAATAGTGTTATTGTGTGCTCTGTATAAATAAGCACTGAAGGTTAAATCTAAAAGTTAACAAAGTTAATTAATCACGCATTAGGATTTTGCAGGCCATTCACCCCATTAGTTCTGTACCAGCTTTCAGGAAATCCCTCTCATCATCTAGACTTTCTCTGCGATCTATATTCTCCTTCCATTCTACGAGTCAATTTACAGTTGCAACTTAGCAAACTAACCTGTATGCCTTTGGGATAAAAGGATTTTCAGAAGGCCTTTGACAAGGTGCCACACATCACGCTGCTTAACAAGATAAGAGCCCATGGTGTTACAGTAATGATAATAGCATGGATAAAGCAGTGGTTGATTGGCAGGAGACAAAAGGTGGGAATAAAGGGAGCCTTTTCTGATTGGCTGCTGGTGACTCCTGGTGCTCCACAGGGGTCTGTGTTGGGACCACTTTTTACATTATAGGTCAATGACTTCAATGATGGAATTAATGGCTTTGTGATCAAGTTTGCAGACAGTACAAAAATAGGTGGAAGGGCAGGTAGTGTTGAGGAAGCAGGGAGGCTGCAGAAGGACTTAGACTGATTATGAAAATGGGCAAAGAAGTGACAGATGGAATACAGTGTCAGGAAATGTATGGTTATGCACTTTGATAGAGGTAATAAAACTTCTTTCTAAGTGGAGAGAAAATCCAAAAATCTGTTGTGCAAAGGGACTTGTGAGTCCTTGTACAGGATTCCTTAAAGGTTAATTTGCAGGTTGCATCTCTGATGAGGAAGGCAAATTAATATTAAAATTTATTTTGCGAGGGCTAGAATATAAAAGCGAGGATATTAATGCTGAGGCTTTATAGGACACTGGTAAGGCCTCACTTGGAGTACAGTGAGCAGTTTTGGGCCCCTTATCTAAGAAAGGATGTGCATTGGAGAGGGTTCAGAGGAGATTCACAAGCACGATTCCAGGAATGTGTGTTACCAAATAAGGACTGATTGATGGCTCTGGGACTGTACTCACTGGAATTCAGAAGAATAAGGGGAGACATCATTGAAACATATCAAATATTGAAAGGCCTCAATAGAGTGGATATGGAAAGGAAGTTTCCTATGGTGGGGTAGTCTAGGATAAAGAGGCAGAGCCTTGAAATAGAGTGAGGTCCATTTAGAACAGAGATGAGGGATTTCTTTGGCTAGAGAATCTGTGGAATTTGTTGCCACAGGCAGCTGTGGAGGCCAGGTCATGGGGTATATTTAAGGCAGAGGTTGATAGATTCTTGATTGGTCAGGGCATGAAGGGTTATGGGAAGAAGGCAAGAGATTGCTGCTGAGACAGAAACAGATCAGCCATGATGAAATGATGGAGCAGACTTGATGGACCAAATGGCCTAATTCTGCTCCTATATCTTATGGCCTTCTGGATATTATGGGAAAAGCTACAAGACCATGGGGAGAGTGTGCAAACTCAGCATTGATATCATAGTAGATCTTTGTTTCAAAAACAAAAAGAGGAGATCTATTGAAGATCAAGTCCTTACTGGACTTGTGCAGATTTGATACATCTCCTTGCTGGGTATCCTGACTCAAGCATGACAATCTCAAAGTAATTGGTTTGCCCTTCAGGAGTTAGATGACAACTGGACCTTTACCTGGAGATTTCTGGAATTCTCTTTTCAAAAGCGTTGTGGAAATTTAGTCCCTGACTATAGTGAAGATACAGAGTGACTTTCAGATATAAAAGGGTTCTGGGGTTAATCCAGGGAAGAGGCTCGAAGATAAAATATTAGCCCTGGTCTTGTTGACTGGCAGAGAAACATGGGGGGGGGGTGTAGACTCTTGTGTCTATTATAGCACATAATATGATAGACTGGCATCACTGAGTCATGGCTGAAAGAAGATCAGAGCTGAACATCCAAGGATACACATTATATTGAATGGACAGGCAGGTAGGCAGAGTGGGTGGGGTGGCACTGTTGGTAAAAAAATAAATCTAATCCTTAGAAAGAGGTGACATAGGATTCGAAGATATGAATCCTTCTGGGTAGAGTTAAGAAACTACAAAGGTAAAGAGACACTTAGGGGAATTATATACAGGCCTCGGAGCAGTAGACAGGATGTGGCATATAAATTACAATGGGAGATAGAAACGGCATATAATAAGGGTAATGCTACAATAGTTACAAGGGATTTCAATAGTCATAGTCGTACTTTATTGATCCTGGGGGAAATTGGTTTTCATTACAGTTGCACCATAAATAATAAATAGTAATAGAACCATAAATAGTTAAATAGTAATATGTAAATTATGCCAGGAAATAAGTCCAGGAACAGCCTATTGGTTCAGGGTGTCTGACCCTCCAAGGGAGGAGTTGTAAAGTTTGATGGCCACAGGCAGGAATGACTTCCTATGACGCTCTGTGCTGCATCTCGGTGGAATGAGTCTCTGGCTGAATGTACTCTTGTGCCCACCCAGTACATTATGTAGTGGATGGGAGACATTGACCAAGATGGCATGCAACTTAGACAGCATCCTCTTTTCAGACACCAACGTCAGAGAGTCCAGTTCCATCCCCACAACATCACTGGCCTGTGAATATGCAGATAGATTGAGAAAATCAGGTTGGTGCTGGATGCCAAGAGAATGAATTTGTACAATGCCTGCGAGATGTCTTATTGGAGCAGTTTGTGGTTGAGCCCACTAGAGGAAAGGCAATTCTGGATTGGGTGTTGTGTAATGAACCAGATTTGGTTAGAGAGGTTAAGGTAAAGGAACCCTTTGGAGGCAGTGATCATAATATGATAGAATTCACCCTGCAGTTTGAGAGGGAGAAGCTAAAGTCAAATGTATCAGTATTACAGTGGAGTAAAGGGAATTACAGGGGTATGAGAGAGGAGTTGGCCAAGGTTGTTTGGAAAGAGATACTAGCAGGGATGATGGCAGAACAGCAAAGGCAGGACTTTCTGGGAGAAATTCAGAAGGCGCAGAATAGACACATCACAAAGATGAAATAGTATTCTAAAGGGAGTATGATGCAACAGTGGCTGACAAGAGAAATCAAAGACAGCATAAAAGCAAAAGTGAGTTCATATAATATAGCAAAAACTAGTGGGTAATTAGAGGATTGGGAACATGAGAACATGAGAACATAAGAACATAAGAAATAGGAGCAGGAGTAGGCCATCTGGCCCATCGAGCCTGCCCCGCCATTCGATAAGATCATGGCTGATCTGGCCATGGACACATCTCCACCTACCTGCCTTTTCCCCATAACCCTTAATTCCCCTACTATGCAAAAATCTATCCAACCTTGTCTTAAATATATTTATTGAGGTAGCCTCCACTGCTTCATTGGGCAGAGAATTCCACAGATTCACCACTCTGGGAAAAGCAGTTCCTCCTCATCTCCGTCCTAAATCTAGTCCCCCGAATCTTGAGGCTATGTCCCCTAGTTCTAGTCTCACCCACCAGTGGAAATAACTTTCCTGCCTCTATCTCATCTATCCCTTTTATAATTTTATATGTTTCTATACGATCTCCTCTCATCCTTCTGAATTCCAGTGAGTACAGTCCCAGGCGACTCAATCTCTCCTCATAGTCCAACCCCCTCATACCTAGAATCAACCTGGTGAACCTCCTCTGCACCGACTCCAAATCCAGTATATCCTCCTTCAAGTAAGGAGACCAGAACTGCATGCAGGTCTCCAGGTACAGCCTCACCAGTACCCTGTACAGTTGCAGCATAACCTCCCTGCTCTTCAATTCAATCCCTCTAGTAATGAAGGCCAACATCTCATTTGCCTTCTTGATAGCCTCCTGCACCTGCAAACCAACCTTTTGTGATTCATGCACAAGCATTCCCAAGTCCCTCTGCACAGCAGCATGCTGCAATTTTTTAACATTTAAATAATAATCAGCTCTTTCATTTTTGTTCCAAAATGGATGACCTCACATTTACCAACATTGTATTCCATCTGCCAGACCCTTGCCCACTCACTTAACCTACCTATATCTCTCTGAAGGCTCTCTGTATCTTCTGCACAATTTGCTTTTCCACTCAATTCAATATCATCAGCAAACTTAGATACACTACACTCGGTCCCCTCTTCCAGATTGTTAATGTATATTGTGAACAGTTGCGGGCCTAGCACTGACCCCTGTGGCACACCACTCACCACTGATTGCCAACCAGAGTAACACCCATATATCCCATCTCTCTGCTTTCTATTAGTTAACCAATCCTCTGTCTATGCTAATACATCACCCCTAACTCTATGCATCCTTACCTTATGGATAAGTCTTTTATGTGGCACCTTATCAAACACCTTCTGGAAATCCAAGTAAATAACGTCCATCTGTTCCCTTCTATCCACTGCGCTCGTTTTATCCTCAAAGAACTCCAGTAAGTTTGTCAAACAGGACCTGCCTTTGCTGTCATGTTGCATCTGCCTGATGGATTCATTTCTTTCCAGATGCCTCGATTTTTCTCCTGTCATGATAGCTTCAAGCATGTTCTCAACTACAGATGTTAAACTAACTGGCCTATAGTTACCTGCCCTTTGCCTACAAGCTTTTTTGAACAGTGGTGTGAAATTCACCATCTTCCAATCCACTGGGACCTGCCCAGAGTCCAGAGAATTTTAGTAAATCATCATCAAAGCCTCTACTATAACCTCTGCCATTTCTTTCAGTATTCTGGGATGCATTCCATCAGGACAAGGGGACTTGTCTGTCTTCAGGCCCACAAGTTTGCTCAGCACTACCTCTTTAGTGATAGTGATTGTATTGAGGTCCTCACCTCCTATTGCAGCAATATCATCTCTCTTTGGCATGTTAGATGTGCCTCCAACTGTGAAGACTGACACAAAATAGTCATTCAAAGTCTCAGCCATTTCCTCATTACCCAATCAATTCACCCTTCTCGTCCTCCAAGGCACCTACATTCACTTTAGTCACCATTTTCCACTTCATATAATTATAAAAACTTTTACTATCCATTTTTATATTTTGTACCAGTTTATTTTCATAACCTAGTTTCCCTTTCTTTATTGCTCGCCTAGTGGTACTTTGTTGCTTTTTAAAGTTTTCCCAATCTTCCAGTTTCCCACTACTCTTGGCAACTTTGTATGCACCAGATTTAGAAGATTGGCTGACTGGCAGGAGGCAAAGAGAGGGAATAGAGGGGGACATTTCTGGTTGACTGTCGTCCGAGTGGTGCTCAGCAGGTGTCGATATTGGGAATGTTGTTTTTCACGTTATATGTCAATGATTTGGATGACAGAATTGATGGCTTTGTGGTCAAGTCTGAGGTGATACAAATATAAGTGGAGGAGCAGGTAATGTTGAGGACACAGGGAGTCTGTAGAAAGACTTGGACAGATTAGGAGAATGGGCAAAGAAGTGGCAGATAAAATATAGTGTGGGGAAGTGTATGGTCATGCACTTTTGCAGACAGAATAAAGGCATAGACGATTTTCTAAATGGAGAAAATTCAAAAAGCAGAGGTGGAAAGCATCTTGGGAGTCTTCGTGCAGGTTAATTTGCAGGTTGCGTCGGTGGTAAGGAAGGCAAATGCAATATTAGCATTCATTTCCAAGATATAAGAGCAAAATGTGATGCTGAAGCTTTATAAGTGTGCCAGACCACACTAAAGTACTGAGAGCAGCTTTGGTTCCTTATCTAAGAAAAGATGTGCTGGCATTTGAGAGTGTCCATTGGAGGTTCACAAAAATGATTCCAGGAATGAAAGGGTTAACATGTGATGACCCTGTACTTGCTGGAGTTTAGAAGAATGAGGGGGGAATCTCATTGAACCCTATTGCATATTGAAAGGGCTAGATAGAGTGGATGTGGAGATGATGTTTCCTATAGTGGGGGAGTCTAGGACCAGAGGGCACAGCGACCGAATAGAGGGATGTCCATTTAGAACAGATGAGGAGGAATTTCTTTAGCCAGAGTGTTGAATCTGTGAAAGTCATTGCACTGGTGGCTAGTGAGGGCAAGTCTTATCAAACACTTGCTGACACGCTATTCCATTTGCCACTTCTTTGCCCATTCTCCTAATCTGCAGACCCTCTGCTTCCTCAACACTACCTGCTCCTCCACCTACCTTCGTATTGTCTGTAAGCAGCTATGAATCCATCAATTCCATCATTGAAATCAGTGATGGAAGTGGTCCCAACACCGACCCCTGCAGAACACCACTTGTCATCAGCAGCCAATCTGAAAAGGATCCCTTTATTCCCACTTTGGGTCCTGCCAATCAGCTAATGCTAATATCTTGTTAAGTAGCCTCATGTGTGGCACCTTGTCAGAGGCCTTCTGAAAATCCAAGTACACAACATCCACTGAATCTACTTTGTCTATCCTGCCTGTTATTTCCTCAAAGAATTCCAACAGATTTGTTAGACAAGGTTTTCCCTTAAGGAAACCATGCTGACTTTAGCCTATCCAGCTTAATGATATCATTTCTATGATAGGGTGATCGGGTGACTAAACCAGCTTCGCTAATATCTTATACAAATGCAACATAACTCCCAACTTCTATAGTCAATGCTGTGAATGATGAAGATCAGAGGCCTTCACCACCACCCTGTCTATCTGCTACCAATCTTGTTTCCTCTGAAGCCAAAGTATTTGAAGTCAGTCATTAAATGCATTTTTTTCTTCACTGAGATAACTGACTATCACCACATATGCCCTGACTGCTTTGCCCATGATCTTTTTCAGCTTCCTACCTCAATCATTCTAGATTCTGTTGCTGTTTCTGCCATTTCTCCTCACTACATTAGGGAAACCACCAAAATTCTCCATTGAGGGGACTTTGACTACTCCACACGAATAGGCACTTCACTAATTTTCCCACAAATTACAGGTATTCATTAACGCCTCTTTGGTCATCTCCCTGGCAATGCTGCCCTGGAAGCAGTCTTTAGCTCCGTGCATTAGGAATATAACATCTACAGCTTCTCCAGCTCTCTCTGGACCCTAGGGGCACATTCCCACAATCCATTCACTCATCATTGGTCCATCTGGTTTGTGGTAACACTCTCCTTGCAGCTGCAAGAATGTTGCATGGATTATTATGGATTATTATGCTTGCAAAATAATCTGTCACCTGTAAGAACTGCAAGATCATCACTAAAGAATGCTACTTGAAACCAACATCATCAATTTCAGTGTGTATTACACAGGTAAGCCCAGCCACGCTCCCACTGGGTGACTCTTGAATTTAAGACCCCTTGAGTTCCTTTTGGAGCATCTCAGCCTCATTTGGCTCAGGAGTTCCAAAGGTGATCATTGCTGGTTGGTACTGGGATAACCTGAGCTTCACAGAGCTAGATTGAGAACCTTGTCTGCCAAGTCCTTAAATTAACTTTCATACTTCTGTCTCCTCTCCCCCATTCCCAACCCCCAGCTGACATAGGTTCCGTCCTCTTTCTCCTCCCAAGGCTCAGGCCTACATCCTCCTGAAGACCCTCATATTAATCCAATCCAGTATTTACATTTCAAAAATCAACTTTATTTGCCATACACTTACATGTATTAGGCATTTGTTGTGATGTGTTGGCGCGACATGCAACAAGAAACATTCAATTATTATAAAGAATAAAGATTATATAAAAATAAATGGAATAAAATGTGCATAACTACAATGAAACCAGTTATGAAAATTGGTTTAAAGTGTTTACAGTGCATTGCAGTGACTGAGGTAATAGAGGGGGGTGGCTAACTGGAATGATTGATCAGATTAACTGCTTGCGGGAAGAAGCTTTCAAGATGGTGTTGAGTTTTTGTGTTTTAATAGCCCTATCCCCTCCTCCACCCACCTACCAACCAGTATCAGCTCCACTGATACATCACCTAACTGGGCATCCTACAAAAGTGTGAACACAGGCAGATTGCCACCAAAACTTCCCAATGATGTTAGTCCACATCATTATCCATTGCTTGTACATACTCATTAAGTGGCAACCAAGTGAGTCAACCTTGGGATTTGATCCATAACAAACTCAACCCTCCTTTTCATTCTCTTGAGAATTACTAAAAGACAGAGGAGTGTCGGCAGAGAACTCGGCTGATGGATTCATGTTTACCGAGGATACAATTAAAACTGAGCATTTGCAAGAGTTTGAGGCTGGCAATAGTCTTGGAGGGCTAAAGTCCATTAGAGAAACAGTGTGTGAGATCATAAAGAGAGTTGAAGTTCAAGCTGTTGTTTGCCTTGGAGATCATATGGAAACTGAGCAAAGGAATGGAGTTTGCTGCAAATTGGGCAATAGTATTTTTTAATTAGCTCAAGTTTATGTAGACTGGAGGTCAATTGGAACTGCTTTGGTCTAGAGATTGAAGACACATTTGGAGCTTCAGTAGCAGTTGAGCTGTGGCAGGTTAAGTTGAATAATAATACAAAAAAAGAAAGGTAACAATCATAAACAGGTGGATATGGCATGGAAGCTGGCAGGTACGAGACTGCACAGCTCAAAGTTTTGACCTAAAGCCCTTATTAATCTGTAAGCCCCTTAAAATAATGGGGGTGAAGGGGGAGCTCACAAGCAATGCCTTGCTGTCTATTACTAAATTTCACCCTCACCTGCTCTCACCTATCACCTGCCCCTTGTACTTCTTCCTGCCCCCCCCATCTTACCCTTCCTTTCCAAGTCCTGATGAATGGTCTTGACTGCAAATGTCAACTGTTTATTACCCTCCATAGATGCTGCCTGACTTGCTGAGTTTCTCCAGCATTTTGTGTGCTTCTCAAGATTTCCAGCATCTGCAGAATCTCTTGGGCTTATTTTCCAGTTTCAGTACAGTGTAAGAAGCTTTTATAAATACTACCTTATAACCCAACATTGTAGATTGTATCATAGAATAGAACACAGAACAGTATGGCACAGGAAGAAGTCCTTTGGCCCACAATATCTGCATGATATATTTCTCTCTCAAGACCATAGACATAGGGGCTGAATTAGACCATTTGACCCTCTTGAGTCTCCTTCACCATCCCATCATGAATGATATATTATCCTGTTCAAGCCCATTCTCCTGCCTTCTCCCCATAACCTTTGATGCCTCCACTGATCAAGAACCTGTCAACCTCTGCTTTAAACATACCCAATGACTTGGCTTCCACAGTCATCTGTGGCAATGAATTTCACAGATTCACCAGCCTCATCTTTGTTCTAAAGGGATGTCCTTCTAATCTGAGGCTGTGCCCTCCGGTCCTAGACTCCCCCACTATAGGAGATATTATCTCCATGTCCACTGTACTTAGGCCTTTCAATATTCAATAAGTTTCAACAAAATTACCCCTCATTTTTCTGAACTCTCTTCATTTCAACTGTTGACCAACAAGGAGAAACGCCCTTCGTCATCATTGAAGTATGAATGTTCCCAATATTGAACAAATTTAACACTTTCAGCAAGGCCTAGGCCACATCAGATATCATAAGATACAGCTGGGAAATAAAATCTGCCCCTGAAAACTAGCTGTCCTGTCCTCCCCAATAATGCTGTGATGCTAATGTTGGATTTTGAACGCAAAGTATCCTATGAATTAAGATACATTGGATTTTGGTTCATTGGGCAATTGACTAGTCAGGGCAGCCACTTACTAGGGACAACTCTTAAAGAAGAAAAACTAATTGAGAAAATTGCTGGGATTCCCATTGTCTATTTGGGCCCCTATACCACTTAATTGGGACAGGAGACTGTTGCTGAACAGGTTCTAACTAGCGTCAGCCACGCGCTCTTGTGTGGTCATTAGATCAAACAGCTTTTAGATAGCATCAGTTCCATATGTTTGTGTTCAAAAAGCAGTGATTCTTCTCATTGGTTGTTGGCGAGAAATAAGCAGTAAGACAATTCCGAACTGTTTTGCTCACTGTGGTTTCAAGCATTCTGGCTTGGAGATGCCAGCAAGAGTGGGGAGTGAAAATGAAACAATTTCTCTGCTTCAACAAGTTAGATACTATGAAGAATTCGAAGGTATCAACAATCATCTTGAATGTTGCAATTAAAATGAAGATTTAAAGGATGCAACTATCAACAGCACTGTATGAAAGCAGTCCTTTATCTGCACTAGGTGTCTGTGCTAATTTTATTCATTACATACATTAGATGAATCTCTCTGTCGATAACTATTAGGAAATAATAGTTTTATAGTACTGTAGTACTATTGGTAGTGTTCTAATTTGTTCTGTATTTCACTGAAACACATTTGTTACTCATTTTGTCTTTTTTATACCTCTTAACCTATTTCTACAAAACTTCAGCTAATTGGGCAGCCGCTTAATTGGGCCAAAATGTACTGGTCCCAATGTGTCCTAACTAACCGGAATCCACTGTATTTAAAAATATTCCCTCCCATCTGGTTTCCAGCCTTAAACCTCTATCCTTGCATTCAAAAGGCTAACAACAGTACTCGTAGAAATGAAATTATACCTGCAGAAACTACACCATTCTCACTATTTGAGACAATCTCAACGTTTCTATATACAAGCTTTTCTTCTGATTTTTAAAATGTAAAAAGTGTAACAAGTTTTAGATGTTGATAGGCACATGGATGTAAGAAACATGGAGGGTTATGGGCTGTGTAGCAGGGAAGGGTTAGATTGATCACGGAAAAGGTTTATATGGGTTAGCACAACATCGTGGGCTAAAGGGCCCGTACTGTGTTGTACTGTTCTATGTTCTAAAACTGACTCCCCACAGCACTGTGCTTGCAGATCGCTTTCCTAAATAAAACATAGTTTTCTTGCAGAGAGTGAGATTTCACAGGAAGGCATTGCAGAACTTTGTAAATCTTGAAAATGAAACATTTTAGTCTTGCTATCTAAACCTTCGAGCAGTAAAATAAGCAGGTACTGTATTTGCCAGAGCAGACCACAAAACATGCAGGCATTTTCTAGGAGAGAGAGCAAAACTGTCATTTGCAGTCCATGGGTACATTTTCAAACTGGGCCCTTTGCCACCTACCAGTTCGATTCTCAGGCTGTTTTCTTTCTGGGATTGCATCATTACTCTGTATTTTAAAACTGAAGACATTAAGACTCCCCCAAGCTGAATTAAAATACTCTCCCCCTCCACCTGAATTTAATGTGTTGCATCACTCATCTCAGCCAAATTGGTTCTGTAAAGATTTAACAGTGCTGCTGCATTATTTAAAACTGTAGCATTTAGGATCAGCTAAATTTAGGAGGAGAAAAAAATACAGGTAGCTAGAATTTTGTCAGCATTCTGCTTTATAAAAATCACCAAAATGCAAAAGGGAGAAAACTGTTACTCACAAGAGCCTGTGGTATTTTCAGCAATAATCAGCCTGAGATTTCAATGAGCTTTGTACATCACACAGTCACAGTAAAGTGAAATAAATCCTCCTGTGTATCTATCCCGGGTAATTAGTGAAATCTCTCTGCTTTCCTATAGGAAGGCATCCTCATCTGAGAGGGCTGGGTCGTGGCCACGAGAACAGCTTACTACGTCACAATCTGACTTGTTATGGCAGGAGCTAATGTAGCATTTCTACTCTGCTGTTTACTGTAACACAGTTTAGCACTTGTGCAGTGTTAACCCTTTGAGGTGCAAAGCACATTATGCAGAGAAGGCTAATTAACTGTTTTAGCACAGGTATGTACCCCCCCCCCACTGCCCCAGTTAGTGTCTTTTGCATTTGAAACCTTGTTGATTAAATAAACATTCTTCATTTTTCTGCTACGTTTAACATTCAATTTGGGCTGGGAGATTGTGAAATTTTGCTTGCAATGATGCACTCTCAATTACAAGTAATTTTCTTGTCTGTTTTCTCCTCTGTTCTTCCTGTTGTTTCCCCCACAGCAGGAGCACTTGGGCAACTGGCTGCTTTGAGTGAAGATCGTTTGCTCAGGAGGAGGGAAGAAGTCATCGTGACCCGATCGAATTTTGCAAACATCTCAGAACACAAGGGAAATCCTGGCTGATTTGTGGTCCCTATTAACAGGGGAAATGTTCTTTCTGCACTGCTGTTCTCGCCCAGGATTAGCCAGATCTTGATATTCAATGGTTTCAATGGCTCCACTTAATATCAGAAAATATATACAATATACAGCCAGAAATTCTTACTCTCCGCAGACATCCACAAAACAAGAAAAACCCCAAAGAATGAATGGCAGAAAAAAATCGTAAGAACCCCAAAGCCCCCTCCCCCCTCCCCCCACATATTCTAGTATAAAGCATCAGCATTCCCACCACCCACCATGCACACAACAGCAAAGCCTCCAAACAGAGATCGTAGTCTGCAGTACATCAAAAACTAACTGTTCACTCCAACATTTTTGACATCCCACAGGCCCCCTCTCTCTCACTAACAATGGAGTGACAGATATCGCTCCTTCCACAGTAAAACGGAAGACAAGCAATCACTGTTTTGATGTTAGTCAGCCTGAAGCATTGCTTTTATTTCGAGTTCCCCGACTTGTGAATTCGCAGCAAACTCTCAGTCATCATCGAGAGAAAGAGGGTGATTGATCAACTAGTGCAGAGGCCTCCAACAGCCACTCTCACTGTCTTGGATGCTCTGGCTCCCTCTATGCATCAGTTTACAACATAGAACCCTTTGCCGAGGCCATCAGGAGGGATGAGGGCATAAGAGGGGTAACGCTGCCTGGCAGTGGAGGGACCCAAGTGAAAACCTCCCTGTACATGGACGACGTCACCGTCTTCTGCTCTGATCCGAGGTCAGTTCGCAGGTTGATTAGCATCTGCGAACAGTTCGAGCTAGCGTCAGGGGCCAGGGTCAACCGCACGAAGAGCGAAGCCATGCTCTTCGGCAACTGGCCCGACCGATCCAGTGTCCCCTTCACCATCAGGTCTGACCACGTGAAGGTGTTGGGGATCTGGTTCAGAGGGGCTGAGGCGTGCAACAGGAACTGGCAGGAGCAGATTGCCAAGGTGAAACAGAAACTGGGACTGTGGGGAGGGCGCTCCCTATCGATAACGGGCAAGAACCTGGTCATCAGGTGTGAGGTGCTCTCAGGGCTGCTGTACTTGGCACAGGTGTGGTCCGTCCCCTGCTCCTACAGCTCGAAAATCATCCGAGCTGTCTTCAGATTCGTCTGGGGATCCAAGATGGAGCGGATGAGACGGACCGTCATGCACAAGTCCCTGGACAACGGGGGCAAGAACGTCCCCAATGTCGCCCTCACCCTGATGGCCAGCTTCGTATGTGGCTGCATCAGGTTGTGTGTAGAACCCAGGTATGTGGGCACCAAGTACCACTATGTGCCCAGGTACTACCTGTCGCCCTGGCTACGAAGGATGGTTCTGGCCCCACTCCCGTGCAACGCCCCAGTCAGCTGGTCGTTGCCGCCATACCTGTCCTACGTAGAAAAGTTCTTCCAGGAGAACGCCTTTGATCACAGGGCCATCAGGCAGTGGTCGGCACGTAGTGTCCTGCAGGCACTGCAGGAGAAGGACGTGATGGACACAGTGGGGTGGTTCCCTGAGCAGACCGTCCAGTTCATCTGGCAAAATGCCTCATCGTCAGATCTCACCAACAGGCACCAAGACCTCGCCTGGCTGGCGGTGAGAGGGGCCCTCCCAGTCAGAGCCCTCCTGTACACCCAGAACGTCGTCTCCGCACCCCACTGCCCATGGGAGGACTGCAATGAGGAGGAGACTGTGACCCACCTCTTTGCACACTGCCAGTTCGCAAAGAGGGTGTGGAGGAGGATGGACGGGTTAGTGTCACGTTTCATCCCCAGCAGCCGCGTAACAGAGGACTCTCTGATCTACGGGCTGTTCCCGGGGACGCACACAGAGACCAACATCCGGTGCTGCTGGCAGATTATCAACTCGGTGAAAGACGCCCTTTGGTCGGCCCGAAACTTGATGATCTTCCAGCACATGGAGATGTCCGTGGGAGAATGCTGCCGACTGGCAAATTCTCGGCTGCAGGAGTACGTGCTGAGGGACGCACTGAAACTTGGTGCAGCCACTGCAAGGGCCCGGTGGGGAAGGACCACGGTATAGGTTTCTCCACACACGGGAGTGTGAGGGGTCGGGTGGTGGGGAGTATACCCCTCAACAATGATGTGGTAAGGTGAACAACTGGAGTGCCATGTGGGTGGCTATAAGTATGGATATGTAGTGACTATAATGGAAATGTATGTAAAG
Organism: Mobula hypostoma; assembly: GCF_963921235.1. Taxonomy (NCBI): domain Eukaryota; kingdom Metazoa; phylum Chordata; class Chondrichthyes; order Myliobatiformes; family Myliobatidae; genus Mobula; species Mobula hypostoma. The sequence goes on from NC_086128.1 coordinate 39,630,918, forward strand.
GATGGAAAGTTATTGAATGGTGTATTGTATATAATTATATTTTTGAATAAGGTATATTTTGAAATATATAAAAAAATAAGTTTACAACACAGGCAAGAATTTGTGTCCACAGGGCTGCGCAAGACCGCACCGCGAAGGTGTCTGACTTCAGTCTGAACCTGGACATATCGAAAATGCAGCCGATTGGCGAGCTACAAGAATTGGTACACAACGCAGTTTAAATGCCACTGTAGATCAAAGATCCCAGTAGGACCCCAGCCACCTTGAAAAGGAAAATTGAGACATTAGAAGAAGAGTTTAACTGTTTTGCTGAATGGGCTGGGAGAAGTCGCCCTCTGGCACTATCTACAACTCCACCCCTCCACCTTCTCTCCCCACCCACCACCCTCGACCTCAAAAAAAAACTCATTTGCCCATCTTTTTTCTCTGCCTCTTAAGGACCAGCAAAACTCGTATGTGTTGGACAACAGGTTTAATTTATGAAATTGATACACTGAGTATCTTAAATCATATGAAAACTTCTGTGAATCTGAAATTAAGTTAGAACACACGGATCAGGCCACATAGCACCTTCCTCAGATTTGGCTCCAGGGTCCCCACATTCAGTATTACCCTTCAGCCATCAGGCTCCTGAACCCAAGTGGATGAGTTCATTTACCTCTACCCTGAACTGATTCCACTCACTTTCAAGACCCTACACGAGGGATCATTATTTTTCTTCCCCCCCCACCCCTTCGTCAGAATGCTGCCATCTTGAGAACTTCTCCCATTCTGGAGCCCCAGTTTAAAAAAAACAAACTGGCAGACATAAGAATATCATGGTAGAGTAATGGTCTTCGTCCAAAACATCAACTGTTTATTCCCCTCCATAGATGCTGCCTGCTTTGTTGAGTTCCTCCAGCATTTTGTGTGTTTTATATTGATTGCACATTGAATGTGTTTCTTTGGCTGGAGAGGTTTGGGATTGGCTGAATGTTTTAAAGAAGTTGCAAAATTGCCTTTCATCTTCCTGTTTAATGTTTTTTTTTATGGCATCAGGCACTGGGTCCCAATTTGAAATATTACAAAGAATTAGGTAATTAACACTGAGAAGAATCGTCAGCTTTCTTCTTTGATCTTAACACCTTATTTAATGGAAATTTCAAAATAAAATCAATTGATGGCCTCACTGGGGGAACTACCTTGAAAGAGATGATTATGTGAGGGAACTAAATAAAACTTGAACCACATCTCTCCTATTTAGCACATGTCTACCCTCACCTCATCCTCCCAGCACCTCACTAGGGATAGGGTTCCTCTTGTTCTCACCTACCATCCCATCAGCCTCCGCATCCAGCACCTTCTCAGTTTGGACAGCTCCATAACTGGATGACAGCTCCAGAGATCCAGGTGCATCATATGCCAGTCAAATAGCTTCTGGGCTTCACTGGTCCATATGGTCCCCAAGTCCAATGGTGGTTGCCGCCCATGTAATTACCAACACCTTAACGAGGTCACCACCCCCCCCCGCCCCCGATCATTACCCGGTCCATTCACATTCAAACCTTGTTGGCACATTTAGCCAGAAAGTTAATTTTTTCCAAAGTTGATTTAGTTAGGGACCACCATCAGATGACTATGTGCTCACGGGTCATATCACCTACAGTCCAATGGCCTACGTGAGTGGTTTCACCGCTCCTTAAAGACTGCTCTGAGGGCTTCCTTGACCAATCGTCTCTCACGGGTCTTGGTGGGGCTCAGAACTGCTCCAAAAAGAGGACCTGTGGTCATGCACAGCTAAATTAGTATAAGGGCAGCTATGAAGAGTGCCAGGTGATTTCATTCCTGACGCCATGACCACCTGTTTGGCCTCTCAACAGTATTCCACCCTCCTCAGTAAATTCAATTCCTTTCCACCTATTCCTACCTCCCATCATGGCGTACAGTGCTCTTGGGTTTCTGTTGACCAACATTCTGCCCCGTTTGTTTTTGTCTGCTATGATGCACCCCAGCGTTCCCTTAGGCCCCCATACAATAGTCCGTTCTGTGTTTTGGAACGGGGATAAGACTTTAGTCATCGATAAAAGGGGTAAACCTGAATGTATTTCGGTAGATCATCTTAAACTGGCCCAAGATTTGAGATATTCTGCTGCCAAGTCTTTCCATGTTGGCAAACTCAGCTTTCACGGTTGTCAGCTTTTCTGGGTCCAGTCTACGTGTGCAGGCATGGACTGTTGGGCCAGTTGTGGTGCTCAACCCCATGCTTTGTGACTGTGGTGGAGAACGTGGGCTTGGTGTGGTCTGGGAATTTTCCCAGCAGTCAGATAAACTCACATGTAGTGGTGCATGCGCTTGAGGGAGCCGTTGTAGGGAACTTACTGGGGGAGCAGGGAAATGACCCAAAGTCCTTGAACATCCACAAGCCGGCAGTTCTTAAGATTGGCTAACATTTCCTGGGCACACAGGAAACCTGCACCGAGCAGAGGTCTCGCCACTTTAGCCAGGACAAAGTCCCCATGTGTAACATTGCCCACTGAAGCAGAGCGTCACCCCTTGTGTCCTGTAAGTTTGGATCTTGCTGCATTGGCAGCCTCCAGCGAGGTTTCTTTGCCCTTTACCTTTTTAATCAATAGGCAATGCTGGCAGCACGCTCACTTAAGCACCCATGTCACACAGGATACGTCACCCTGGAAGGGTGCCCGTAATGAACAGTAGGCAACCCTGGTAGCTGGAACCCACGGTGTTCACACACCTTTGATATTCTGATATGCTGGCACTTATTTTTTAAATATAATTTTTATTAAATTTTCAAAAAGATTACATAGAAAGATAATATCTAATCTCCCCCTCCCCTTAACCCTTCCCTCCGATATATACCCCTACCTGGAAGAAAAAGAAAAAGAAAGAAGAACTGCCTGGATATTGGAAAGTTTCCACATGCTCCATGGGATTCAAAATAAATTTAGTATATTTATTTATTACTTTCCCCAAGGGACCAACATCTTTATCATCGGAGCAACTAAATGTGCCATCCTATCTTTTGTAAATATGGGCGCCAAATATTCAAAAATGTGTCATATTTATCTCTTAAATTATAAGTAATTTTTTTTGAGTGGAATACAACTAGAAATTTCATTATTCCAATGATCCATACTTAAATAGGAATCCGATTTCCAAGTAACTGCTATAGCCTTCTTGGCTACTGCCAATGCAATTTTTATAAATTCTTTCTGATATTTATTCAGTTTAAGTTTTGGTTTTATCCCTTCAATATCACCTAATAGAAATAATATAGGGTTATGTGGAAGTTGAGTTCCAGTAATTTGTTCCAATAAAACTCTTAAATTTATCCAAAAAGGTTGAATTTTGGAACAAGACCAAATAGAATGTAAGAAAGTACCAATTTCTTGATTACATCGAAAGCATTGATCAGATAAGTTTGAATTTAATCTATTTATTTTTTGGGGTGTAATATATAATAGGTGTAAAAATTATATTGTACTAATCTAAGTCATATGTTTATTGTATTTGTCATCCTGTCAAGACACAGTCTTGACCAATTTGTTTCATCATTATTAATATACAGATCTGTTTCCCATTTTTGTTTTGACTTGTGGATTCCTTGTTTAATTGTCTGTTTTTGAATCAAATTATACATAAAAGAAATAATTTAAAAAATTTTTCCTTTTTGAATTAAAATTTCAATTTCATTGGGTTTTGGCAAAAACATTGTTTGACCCAGTTTGTCTTTTAAATAAGCCCTTAATTGAAGATAACAAAAGAAAGTGTTATTTGATATTTTATATTTATTCATTAATTGTTCAAATGACATCAATATACCTCGTTCATAACCGTCTCCTATGGATCTAATCCCTTTTTGGTACCAATTATATAAAAATTGATTATCCATTGTAAAAGGAATAAGTCTGTTTTGAATCAAAGGTCTCCTTGCTAATAAAGATTTCTTTATTTCATTATCAACGTTTATCTTATTCCATAGATCAATCAAATGTTTTAATATAGGAGATTCTTTCTTTTCCCGTATCCATTTAGATTCCCATTTATATATAAAATCTTTGGGTGTATTTTCTCCTATCTTATCTAATTCTATTCGAATCCATGCTGGTTTTTGTTCGTCAAAGAAAGAGGCAATAAATCTAAATTGATTTGCTTTATAATAATTCTTAAAGTTTGGAAGTTGTAACCCTCCTAACTCAAATTTCCATGTCAATTTTTCCAATGATATTCTTAACATCTTATCTTTCCAAAGAAATTTTCTCACACATTTATTTAACTCTTAAAAAAATTTCTGTGGCACTTGTATTGGTAATGTTTGAAACAAATACTGTAATCTGGGAAATATATTCATTTTTACAACATTGACTCTACCCACTAATGTTATTGGTAGTATCATCCATTTGTCAAGATCTTCTTGAATTTTTTTCAATAGTGGTAAATAATTAAATTTATACAAATTCTTTACATCATTATCAAGTCTTATACCTAAATACTTTATACCATTTACCGGCCATCTAAATTGGGTTACTAATCGACATTGGCTATAATCTCCTTTAGTAAGAGGAAAAATTTCACTTTTATCCCAATTTATTTTATACCCTGATACTTTCCCATATTCATCCAATCTAGAAGATAATTTATGTAACGAATGCTGTGAGTTTGTTAAATAAATCAAAACATCATCAGCAAATAGATTAATTTTATATTCCTCCTGATTAACTCTAAAACCCTTAATATCGGAATCAATTCTAATTAGTTCTGCTAATGGTTCTATCACCAATACAAATAAAGCAGGTGATAATGGACAACCTTGTCTAGTTGACCTTTTTAACTGGAATGGTGTTGAAATTTGACTATTTGTCACTACTTTAGCATTAGGGTTAGTATTTAAAGTTTTAATCCAGTTTATAAATGGTGTTCCTAACCCATATTTTTCTAATACTTTAAATAAAAAATCCCATTCCAATCTATCAAATGCTTTTTCTGCATCCAAGGCTACTACTATACTCATCTCCTCCCTTTTTTGTGCCAAATGAATTATACTGAGTAGCTGAGTTACATTATCTACTAATTGTCTATTTTTAATAAATCCTGTTTGATCCATATGTATTAATTTTGGTAAATATTTAGATAAACTATTCGATAAAACTTTTGCTATTATTTTATAATCCGTGTTCAACAAAGAATTAGTTCTATATGATGCTGGTGTTAAAGGATCTCTATCTTTTTTTGACAATACTATTACAATCGCTGTTGAGAAAGATTCTGGGAAATTGTGTTTTTTCCGCTTGATGTATTAACTCCATAAAAGGAGAAAATAATAAATCTTTAAACTTTTTATAACATTCAGGTGGAAAACCATCGTCTCCTGGAAATTTATTACTTTGAAGTGATTCTAAAGCTTCTTCAACCTCTTTTAATGTAAAAGGCATATCTAATCCCTTCTGTTCTTCCGAATTCAATTTTGGAAGAGTTACTTGTGATAAAAACCTTTCTATCTCATTAACATCATTTTGTGATTCCGATTGATACAATTCAGAGTAGAAACTTTTGAAGGTTTCATTAATTTCTAAAGGTTTATAAGTAATTTTATTTGCACTTGTTCGAATTGCATTTATCGTTTTGGAAGCCTGTTCTGTTTTCAACTGCCAAGCAAGAATTTTGTGTGCTCTCTCACCTAACTCATAATACCTTTGCTTAGTTCTCATGATTGCTTTTTCCATTCTATATGTCTGAAGCATATTATATTGTAACTTCTTATTGACAAGTTGTCTTTGTTTTTCTTCTGTCGTATGCCTTTGAGATTTTTTCTAATTTTGTAATTTCAGCCAAATTCAAAAAAGCTTCTTGTAAAAATTTTGCATCATTTTCATTTGGTGTATAAATATTCATGTGAGATATGCTGGCACCGTTGAAGCTGCAAGGGGGTTGGCACTTCCTAGTGTTTGTACCAAAGTGAACATGGTAAAAACACAGGCAACACACATCAAAGTTGCTGGTGAACGCAGCAGGCCAGGCAGCATCTGTAGGAAGAGGTGCAGTCGACGTTTCAGGCCGAGACCCTTCGTCAGGACTAACTGAAGGAAGAGTGAGTAAGGGATTTGAAAATTGGAGGGGGAGGGGGAGATCCAAAATGATAGGAGAAGACAGGAGGGGGAGGGATAGAGCCAAGAGCTGGACAGGTGATAGGCAAAAGGGGATACGAGAGGATCATGGGACAGGAGGTCTGGGAAGAAAGACAAGGGGGGGGACCCAGAGGATGGGCAAGAGGTATATTCAGAGGGACAGAGGGAGAAAAAGGAGAGTGAGAGAAAGAATGTGTGCATAAAAATAAGTAACAGATGGGGTACGAGGGGGAGGTGGGGCCTTAGCAGAAGTTAGAGAAGTCGATGTTCATGCCATCAGGTTCACCAGCAACTTTGATGTGTGTTGCTTGAATTTCCAGCATCTGCAGAATTCCTGTTGTTTATGGTAAAAACACAGGCCTGCCATCATCTGTTTCATAGCCGCAGGCATCCTTATGGTGGGGTGTGGGGGGGGGGTGGAGTCTTGCTGACCAGGCTTATTGAGATAGAGAAAGGAGGAGGAATGATGCAAGTGTAGACTATCAGCCATTTTAGCAAGCTCTATATAGGTACATTAGCAAGGATTATATGAACTTGCTCAGGCATTTACTGCATGAAGAGTTATTTAAAAAAAGGGTGGTGATTTCTCAGGAGAGACATCATGTGGTCCATTAGCTCCAAAGGCCTAGCATTGCCGAGACTGGGTAAGGACAGCAACTGTTTGGCACACTCAGACTCCAATAGTCCAAAAGTCTGTAAAAGGTGAGTTTTCAGCGATTGGTATTTATCATGTTCAGCTGGGTGTTTAAGCAGACGCACCACTGTCGTGCACCATGGAGTTGCTGAGTAATACCACCACGTAGTAGAATTTGGTGTCGTCAGTGGAGATCTCTCGCAGAGCGAACTGAGCTTCGGCTGGTATGAACCAAGCGAGAGCATTTTACTTCCAACACTCCGGCAGTTTCAGAGCAACTGCATGGGTTGACAAGTTCAATAACTCCGGAATCTGGAGCATCAGGGTCACCAACGTAGGTTTACACAAATAAAACCACGTGAGACGTTTTATGTTTAATGAAACCCATAACATTTTATGGAACTGCACAGCCTACACAACCCAAGCGCACTACAAATCCTTATGTAGCAACGTCAACACGTCAGACTAGTCCCTTAAAACGAAGCCCCAACTCAATGTCGGGGGTTGTGAATTATGTACATTTCCCCCAGTTATGTTACCCTCCACTATTTATGCTTTTCATGCTGTATTGAAATGCAGTACAATTGAACAAAAACTTGACTAAAATAAGATACTCATCTTGCTCTTGATTGCTCAAAGGTTCCCTAATGTTGTTACTGGGCACCATGTTTATCATTTGTGTACCCCTAAAATATTTTGTAGCTTAACCAGCAGTAATTATTCTTGTGGTGGATCTTGATCTTTGGCTGTTCGTCCCTGGCCAACACTGGCCTGGGCAAGGACCTACACAGAGCGTCCAGTCCCAGAACTTTGACCAGCTGAGAGCACCCCAGCTCAATATTCAGCCTGGATATAATAACCCCCCTGTCTGATCTGTACCTTCTATGGAAAGCAGTGGGTCCAGATTAGACAGCATAATCAAAGGCCCCACCCACACTTGACATTCTCTCTCCTCCGTTTCCCATCAGGCAGAAGATACAAAAGCCTGGAAACCCATACCATTGGGCTCAAGAACAGATTCTATCTCGTTGTTATCAGACTTTTGAACAGACTTCTAGGTATGATAGACTCTTGGCCTCACAAACTACTTGATTATGATCTTTCACTTTATCTGCACAGTAGCTTTTACACTTTAGTCTGCATTTTTATTGTTTTACCTTATTGTAGCTCAATGCACTGTGTAATCATTTGATCTGTGTAACCATTATACGTGACAAGATTTTCACTGTATCTTGGTGCAGGGAACTATAATAAGCCAATACAAATACCCAGCCTGGTGTGTTATTCAAGACTGAAACTGGCAGGCTGGGTTTTCCCATTGAAAACTGCAGTGTTCCACTCTGAGATCTGCTCCTCTTAGCTCCTGCTCCAGCAAAGGATCTGGACAATTATGACACTGTCATAATTGAAACCATTATTTGTTGGTTTTTGGCTTTGGTTATTATTTCTATGGCGGTATTGTTGATACATTCTGTTTCCAGCACTGCAGTCTCTTCTAACGAAATGGTCTGGTGAACGAAAATGCACAGACCAGCTTGTTTTGTTCTCAGTTTAGTGCTATTACAGATCAGATCGGCCACAATACAAAGCACTGAACACAGAGTTATTTAATCGGCTGAGGAAGAAAACTATTATTGAATTGCTGCAGTCTTAGTGAAATTGTACACTAAATGCCCATGTTTGATGTTCCTTTTCATTCCTTCAGCTCCATTCAAAGAGGGAAAGAAAACGCTATTTCATTATGTCTTGCAAATCGGAATATGTGAAATACGGCTGCACATCTGAAATTGTCTTATTGACTATTTTGCGAGTTCTATAAAAATAAGTACATTTATGCATAATACTTTTCAGTGAGTAATGAAAATTCAGATGCATTAGGACTCACCCAAACTCTATTATTGCCTGCAAATATCAGCGTGTCAGTGCTAAAGCCACTTAGCCTTTGAAGGTTCATCCCTTGGGCTTGGTCCTTCTAAAACTGCCGAAATGTTATCTCTGTGGACCAATCAAACTGTATTTCTAATAAATACCAATGTTGCTAAATAATCCATAGACTCAGATTGTTAGTACTTAATTCTCACATTGTGTAATTTGCTTTTAAATAATTGAATAATTCAATATTTCTTGGAGCAAAAATGTTCAGTGAACCATTGCAATTCTGTCTTATTAGTTATTTTTGTGTTTGATGAAATTGGAGTCACAATTAACTTATCCAGAAGACCAAAACAGGCTGTCCCCGATTTGTTGACAACTACACATAATGAGTGAGCTCCCTAATATAATTAAATTCAAAAGTCTAATTTTTCTCCAATGAATGGTAAAACTAGTTTCTTCTCTTCCCTTCACTTTTAGTAATTGATCTTTCTTATCAGTCTTATGTACTTTTGATACAATTTCTTACAATATGGTGGAAGTATGGTTACCATATCAAGTAATTTGGGTATATTTTTTTAAACTTGCATATAAATTGACTTATGGATGCATGATAAAACAAAACCATGTGTAACCCTTCATGGTCAATATATGCTGGACATCTGCTTTGGGAATCCACTAAAGCATGGACATGCTTGTAATTCATTCAATGTACTTACGTGATTTTGTCACTTAATCTGAAATTTGTGTTGCTTTAACACAATTTATAAAACATCTACAGTTTGAAGAGAATATTCTTCCATTAATATTTACTGCAATGGAACAATTTTGTGCTTCAAATACCAGTGTTGCACACCTACGAATGTTTTAAAACTGATAGAAAATAGGATTGAGAAGTATGACGCAATGATGCTTTGGGATGGGCTGCAAGTTGAAGTTGCATAAGATGTTCGTGTGGGCCAATTTGGAGTACCGTGTGCAATTTTTGTCACCTACCTATAGGAAATGTGTAAATAGGATTGAAAGCATACAGAGAAATTTTTTACAAGTATGTTACCAGGACTGGAGGACCCAAATTGCAAAGAAACATTGAATAGGTTGGGACTTTAGTCACTAGAACATAGAAGATTGGGGGGAGATTTGATAGAGGTATCCAAAATTATGAGAGGTATAGATAGGGTAAGTGCAAGTAGGTTTTTTTTCCACTTAAGTTGTGTGGGACTACACAGGTCATGGGTTAAGGGTGAAAGGTAAATTTTCTTTACTCTTTCAATCTTATCCACTTTAAGATTTGAAGTGCTGTGCATTCAGAGATGCTCTTCTGCAGACCACTGTTGTAATATGTAGTCATCTGAGTTACTGTCACCTTCCTGTCAGCTTGAACTAGTCTAGCCATTCTCCTCTAACCTCTTCCATTAACAAGGCATTTTCACCCACAGAACTACCACTCACTAGATTTTTTTTTGTTTTTCACACCATTCTCTATAAACTCCAGAGACTGTTGTGCATGAAAATCCTAGAAGATCAGCAATTACTGAGATTCTCAAACCACCAGCAATCATTCCACAGTCAAAGTCACTTAGATTACATTTCTTACCTATTCCACTGTTTAGTCTGAACAATTGAACCCTCCTGACTATATATGACTGCTTTTATCTTTTGAGTTGCTGCCAAATGCTTGGCTGATTAGATATTTGCAATAATGCGTGGTGTACAGGTGTACCTAATAAAGTGCCAATGATTGTAGATCAGCTGATCTAAAAAGCCATTTGTGCAAGATGGATTTCACCACAAATTATATTTGCCAATGAGTTACTTGACTTAGTGAAAACACTGTTAATGCAATTTGCTATTAATGTCATTAATAAAATGCTGAGAGTTTGTATGACATTTTTTGGCTATTAAGTGAATAATTTCTCTGCCCAACCATTGGTGTGTGTGTGAGAGAGATTGGGTGAAGGGATTTAGAATGTATGTCTAGTGCACATTCTGGAGCAGAGGGTGGTGGTAATGCACCATTAAGTTGGATGCCAACCGCCGTAAAACAAGATACAGACAGACAGAATAGAGTAGAAGGGTAGTTGGTGGATGCAGCATCTATTGATGGGCCTGGGGGTGTGAAGTTTGAATGATGAGTGGAGGGAGTTGGCTTGACTGGAAGCTGGCTGTGTTTTGCTTGATGTGTGAATGTGTTTTGGAACCTGTTGAGGGAAAGAGAGTGGGGAAGGAATAGAAATTGCTGGGAGGGGGTTGTGTGGGTTTGGTAATGGTGGACAAGATAAGAGGTGGGGTTGAGGGAAAGAAAGTGGAGAAGGAGAGGGATAGAGACTTGGGACTAGAGGTAGGCAGCTGGGGAGAGGTGGATTATTGTGAAGGGAGAAATAAAGGGAATGAGGAGGTAGTGAGGGGTTGGATGAATAAAAACCAAGACAAAGGGAATAAAAGAATAAGAAATAATAGTGGAGAAAGCTCTGAAAGTGAGGAAGATGAACAAGCTCAGAGAGGAGGTGTTGTCATAATTAGGTTTAATGAGAAGGCTCAGGGACATATGAAGAAAATTAACCTGTTTGCTAACAACAACTCTGACAAATAAGATAGGGGAAATAGTATTTGCAAAAGTCCTTAATGATGGCAACTTATTGGTAAGATGTGTGAATGAGGAACAACTTGAGAAAGCACTCAAGCTAAAAGAGATAGGAAAATGCAAGGTGGAATACACTGGGAGGGTGGGAGCACAAAATAGTGGTTGTAAAGGAGTGATCACGGGGATACCAATGAGTATAAATATGGAGGAATTAAAGAGGAATATCAAAGGAGGGAAAGTAATGAATGTTCAAAGACTGAAAACAACAAAGGAGAGAGTGAAAAAGGAAAGTGAATCTGTATTGATTGAATTTGAAGAAGAAAGAATGCCAAGGAAGGTGTTCCTGGGTTTCATGAGTTACCCAGTAAGGGTGTATGTGCCAAAACCACTGAGGTGCTATAATTGTCAAAGGTTTGGACACGTGGCTAAAAACTGTAAAAGGCAGAGGAGATGTGCTAGATGTGGGGGGGATCATGAATATGGAAAGTGCGGAACAGGAGTTCAACCAAAATGCTGCAATTGTGGAGGAGCTCATAATGTGGCATATAGTGGGTGTGAGGTTGTCAGATAGGAGACTAAAATTCAAGAAATAAGAGTGAAAAGAAAGATCACTTATGCAGAAGCTGTAAGAATGTCAAGAGAACAGAATAATGCTCCTAATGAACAGGGAGCAATAGGGATACGAGAGATGCAACAAAGAACAAATGACAGGATTTATGTAGACAAAAAGGCTCTAGTAACATTCATTGCAGGAGTGATTAATAGTACGGCTGAGGTAAAGTCAAAAAGTGACAACATTCAGCTGGTGGTAAAAGCAACAGTAAACCATTTAGGGTTAGTAGGACTGACATGGGAGGAAGTGAGGGAGAACCTCAGTAATCAGTCAAGCCAGGAAGTGTCATGTGTTGGTTAATACTAATTATGGTGATTCTTTTACAATAGAATGCAAGGAGCTTACTGGCCAATAGCCAGGAATTCAAGCACTTTGTTAAAGAAATGGTTGTAAAACCGGATGTAGTGTGTATTCAGGAAACTTGGTTGAAACCAACTTTAGACTTTGTGGTATATGGGTATACAATGATAAGGAAAGATAGAAATCTAGGGGGAGGAGGGGGTTGTGCTATGTTAATCAAGCAACGGTTGTGAGACGGGAGACTAAAATTCTCTAATATAGAATTAATATAGGGTACTGGAAAAAGGAGATGATCAGGAATACATAGTGGTGGAAGTGTGGGAGAGAGGGGAGGGGGCGGTTATAATTAACTACTACAATCCATGTAAAAGGTTGGATTTGGACAGCCTATTGAAGATACAAGGACAACACAGACATAAAGTAGTGTGGTGTGCAGATTTCAATGCTCATAGCACAATATGGGGGGATCAGATTACAGATCCAAATGGAAAGGTAATTGAAGATTTGATGGAAGAAAGGGATTTGGTGTGTATGAATGATGGTAGCGGCACAAGGATAGATATAACAACAGGAACTGAGTCAGTGTTAGATATTACGTTAGTGTCTAATACCTTGGCTGGCGTTAGTAACTGGGGGGTTTGGACTGCTTCAACAGTAGGCAGTGATCACTACCCAGTTTTGTGTTCAGTGGGTGAAAGAGTTGAAGTAAGACCAGGAGGCGGAACCCCAAAGTGGGTGTTTGAAAAAGCAGATTGGGGTAAGTTCCAGAAGTTGAGTGAAGAAGGGTTGACAAAGATTGATATTTCTGGAAATGTAGATGAATTAAACAGTCAGGTGACTTCAGCAATTATCATGGCAGCAGAAGGATCTATACCTAGAAGTAAAAATAGGATGAATAGAAAACTGGTACCATGGTGGACAAAGGAATGTTGTCAGGCTGTGAAAAACAGAAATAGAGCATTCAGGCTAGTTAAAAGAACCCATAATATGCAGCATTTGGTCCAATATAAGAAAGCACAGACAGTGGTGAGAAGAACTATATGTCAAGCTAAAAGGGCAAGTTGGAGGAGTTTTTGCGACAAGGTAGGAAGAACAACACCTGTGGGAGAGATATGGGGAATGATTAAGAGGATGGGAGGAGATAGAAGGGAATGGGAATATCCAGTAATGATATCTGAGGAGGAAACTGCAGTCTCCAGTAGGGATAAGGCTGAGGTCATGGCCAAGTCATTTGTACTGATACACAATTCAGAAAATTTGTCTGAAGAAGGGGGAAGAAGAAGGGAAAGAATAATGAGCCAACACCCAGGTGTGTTAAGCAGGAGGGAAGGAACAGATGATATAATTGATGATCCATTTACATTAGCAGAAATGATGAGAGCAATAAAGAGATCGAGACCAACCTCCCCAGGGAAAGATCTGATATGCTCTGTGATGCTAAAAAATCTAGGAGAAGGAGCGCTCTTGAAGTTGCTGCATTTTTATAACAGAGTGTGGGAGGAGGGAAGATTACCAAGTGCATGGAAAGAAGCAGTAGTAATTCCAATAAGGAAGCCTGGCAAGGATCTGTCAAAACCCACTAGCTACAGACCAATTGCATTAACATCAAGTATATGTAAGATAATGGAAGGGATGATAACAGAAAGGTTATCATATGAGCTTGAGAAAAGGGGAACGCTGGCCAGTTATCAGAGTGGTTTTAGAAAGGGAAGGAATTCCATGGACTCAGTGATAATGTTAGAGACTGAAATAAGTAAGGCCCAGGCAAATAGAGAGTCAGTAGTGGCAGTGTTCTTTGACATTGAAAAAGCCTAAGATATGATGTGGAAGGAAGGATTATTAATTAAACTGCACAAGATGGGGGTTGGTGGGAGAGTTTTTAATTGGATTAAAGATTTTTTGTTTGGTAGAAAAATTCAAGTTCGGATTGGATCAGAATTATCAAAACAGTACATAGTGGAAAATGGCACACCTCAAGGTAGTGTGATTAGCCCGTTACTTTTCATCATTATGATCAATGATGCCTTCACAAAGGTACCAGTGGATATAGGTAGGTCACTGTTTGCGGATGATGGGGCCTTGTGGAAAAGAGGCAGGAACATGGACCATATAATCAGGAAACTACAAGAAGCAATTGATGAAGTGGTGGAGTGGGGTTATGATTGGGGATGTAGATTTTCAGTAGATAAAACTCAAACTGTATTTTTTACCAGGAAAAGGGTTGAGGTAGGGAAGAAGTTAAGGATGTATGGGGTTGAATTAGAAAGGGTTGCATCATTTAAATTTCTGGGAGTTATATTTGATTCACGATTAACATGGGCAGACCATATCAGGAAAGTTGAGAAGAAATGTAAAAAAGTAATAAATGTGATGAGATGTTTGACTGGTAGGGAATGGGGAGCAAGTTGTTCAGCTTTGAAGAGAATGTATGTGGCTTTAGTGAGATCTGTATTGGATTATGGAAATATAGTATATGGATCAGCAGCTAGGTCTCTTATAAGGAAACTGGATGTGATTCAGTCTCAGGCCTTGAGAGTGTGCAGTGGGGCTTTTAAAATGTCACCAGTGTCAGCCCTACAGGTAGAAATGGGAATAATGCCTTTGGAACTAAGAAGGATGCAACTGATGGCAAACTACTGGGCTAACTTGCGGGGGCACAATGATTCTCACCCTACTAAAGGAGTGTTGCAGGAGTGCTGGGAAAATGGGAGGTTTCAGAGGGATACCTTTAGTCGGGTAGGGAATGACATTGCGAAAGAATGTGGAGTATTTGATCTGAGGATAAGTCCTTCAGTAGTTTATCCGGTTGTAGCTCCATGGAAGCTTGTATGGCCTGACATAGACTGGCATTTGTTAGAGGTAAAAAGGAAGATATAAAACAGATTTGGTAAATGCATTTAACTGTCATGTGATGGAAAAGTATAGTGATTATACTCACATTTATACGGATGGTGCGAAGGAACCTGAAACAGGAGTGACAGGGTTTGGGGTGGTAATACCAGCAAAAGAAATTGGAATCAGCAGAAGAACATCTAATAAGTTACGGGTGTATACAGTGGAGATGCTGGCAGTGTTGGTTGCGTTGCAATGGGTGCAGAAAGCCAGACAAGTCAAAGCATTGATATGTTCAGATTCATCCTCAGTTCTAGCAAGTTTAAGGTCTTTTCACACAAACAGTCGGCAAGATGTACTTTATGAAGTCCTTCAGTTAGTTACAAGAATTGCAAATCAGGGAGGTCAGGTAAAATCTCTATGGGTTCCAGCACATGTAGGGGTGAAGGGGAATGAGAGGGTGGATGAGTTGGCAAAGAGGGCGTTAAAGAAAGAAAATGTGGAAATGCACATTAGTATCAGTAAAGCAGAGGTTAAGTGTGTAATCTGGGAAAAAGTCAACCGAATGTGGCAAGAAAGATGGGACAGGGAGGGGAAAGGGAGGCATTTATATCAAATACAAAAGAGTGTTGCAGTTACTAGGGTAGGTAATGGAAACAGAAGAGAGGAAATTGTGTGGACTAGGTTAAGGCTGGGGCACTGTGCATTAAACAAAACATTGAAAATGATAGGGAAACACCAGACAGGATTGTGTGAGGAATGTCAGGAAGAGTCAGTAGAACATGTAGTTTTGTGTTGCAGGAAGTATGGGATACAGAGAGAGATGATGAGAAATAAATTAAGGGAGTTGGGGATGCAGGAATTCACATTAAAAGGGTTGCTGGGAGAGAGCACAAGTCCAGGTATTTTTAGCGTTTTTAAGGGGTACAGGGTTTTTTTTTATAGGATATGACGAATAAACAGGAATAGGACACTAGGATGGTCAAAGATGGGAGGGTGAAGTGTAGGTTTGTGTGTGTGTGTGTGGTTGGGTGAAGGGATTTAGAATGTATGTCTAGTGCACATTCCGGAGCAGAGGGTGGCGGTAATGCACCATTAAGCTGGATGCCAACCGCCGTAAAACAAGATACAGACAGACAGAATAGAGTAGAAGGGGAGATGACTGGAGTTCTGCCTGCAGTGTTTTGCTTTGGATTTTTGCTGGTGTTTCGGAGGACGACGGCGGCTGGCTAAACAACTAGACTGTGAATGGACGGAGAATGGCAGGAGGAAGTGACAATTTGGGAAGTGAGTTAGAGATGGAAGATGGTGGGAAAGAGGAATGGAGTATAAAGAGTAAGAAAAGAAAACAGGAGTATGAGCAGTCAAATTCTGAGGGGTCAGGGGATGATCAAAAAAGGATAGCAAAAGAATGGAAAGAAGATGAGATTAAAGCAATTATAAAACTGAGCGAAGATGGGGCATCTTTTGGGGATTGGAACCCGATTCATTTGACGAAGGTATTCAACAAACTTATAGGTGAAGTCAAAAGAGCCAAGGTATTACGAAATGGATCGCTATTAGTGATATGTCGGAATAGCGCTCAGCAAGGCAAAGTGATAAGATGAAATAAAATAGCAAAAAAGTACTATGCTTAATACTCGACAATAGAAAGTGGACTAGAGGAGTTATTTCGGGGACACCAACAAAAGTTACAATGGATGAGATTAAACAACATAAAAGGAGCAAAGATTATTGAGGACAAATGTTTGAAAGTTACAAGAGATGGAAAAAAGTGTAATAGTTTATCGGTGATGATCAACTTTGATGGAGAGATTGCCGACTAAAGTTTATTTAGGGTATATGTGTTATGAGGTCAGAATATATATACCACCGCCTTTAAGATGTTTTAAATGTCAGAATCTTAGGCATATTGCGGCGGTCTGCAGAGGGAAACAAAGATGTGGGAGATGCACTGGAGAACATGAATGCGGGAAGTGTGAGGCGGGAGCTAGGCTGAAATGTCGCAATTGTGGCGAGGACCAACAGTGCAGCTTATCGAGGGTGCATTATTAGCAAGACGGCAGCTGAGATACAAACACGAGGAAATCTGCAGATGCTGGAATTTCAAGCAACACACATAAAAAGTGCTGGTGAACGCAGCAGGCCAGGCAGCATCTATAGGAAGAGGTACGGTCGACGTTTCGGGCCGAGACCCTTCGTCAGGGCTAACTGAAAGAAGAGCTAGTAAGAGATTTGAAAGGGAGAGGGGGAGGGGGAGGGGGAGATCCAAAATGATAGGAGAAGACAGGAGGGGGAGGGATGAAGCTAAGAGCTGGAAAGTTGATTGGCAAAAGGGATACGAGGCTGGAGAAGGAAGAGGATCACGGGACGGGAGGTGGTGTGTATTTTGAAATTTTGGCATCTCAAATAGCTTTTGGCCAAGACTTTGATCTGTTTATCTCTTCCCTTCTCAAATATCTTCTGATTATCATTAAGCAGCTGTGACAGTCTCTGGTCAGTGCCATCATTCTCTCTATTTGACCTTGTCTGTGACGAGGGATATCCCTTTTGCCAATCAACTTTCCAGCTCTTAGCTCCATCCCTCCCCCTCCTGTCTTCTATAATTTCGGACCTCCCCGTCCCCCTCCCACTTCCAAATCTCTTACTATCTCTTCTTTCAGTTAGTCCTGACGAAGGGTCGCAGCCCAAAACATCGATTGTACCTCTTCCTATAGATGCTGCCTGGCCTGCTGTGTTGACCAGCATTTTTTGTGTGTAGCTGAGATACAATATGTTAAAGTACCTCAAGGGATTAGTTATGCTGAGGCAGTGAAAGGTTTCGCTGAAAAGGAGAAAGCTACTAAGCAAACAAATACAGGGAGTAATAAACCGGTAAACTGTGAGGGCTGTAATACGATAAATAAGGACACACTAATAATGAATAGAAAAGGTTTTGTACTGTTTATGGTAGATGCAATTAACTGTTCAGCGCTGTTACGTACCCCGTAACTGGGTTGCCAAACCAGCAGAAATGGACCACTTAGTTGGAGTCTGGTTTAACAGAAACTAGTAAAGTTTTATTAAAGAAATAAGTAACACAGGAACTAGGGTAATAGGAATCAACCAAGCTCTATCACAGTCTAGGGGTAAAGTGATCAGTCTCAAGTGATGCCGAGTTCAGTTCAGCTTAGTACAGTTCGCAGTAATCGCTGTTGTGCCGTTGGAGAGAGAGAGAGAGAGAATGCAAATTTTGATTCAAACAGACCTTTGATGTTCTTCGCAGTTAGCTTTCGGGCGGACCTTTTTTTATGTCTTCTGTGGTCACCGACTGTGACCGCTCCGCTCCAGATATGACCGTTCTTCCACGGTGAACCCAGCATCCAGGCAAGGGCGGACACACACACCAGGTTCCCGCCAATCGTACCCTTTCACCCCGTGCGTCTATGGTTGGTTTCTGCGACCAGACCTCCAAACTCTCACCAACTTGTGGGGGCACACCACTCTTCCAGGGTCCCGTTATCTCGTGATCTTGTGGTGTGTGTCGTGCCTTAGCGAACCTGTTCTTTTTATCCCCCTGCTGGGGTATCGCCTGTCCATCAAACTTCAAACCGTTCAGGTTCAAAGCAACCGGTCTGTCAATATTCTGAAATGTGTTTCTTCCTCGTTAATCTCTGTCTTCTCTCTCATTAGCATTTTGAATGTTTCTGCATTCTCCCTTATATTTCTCATCAGCATCAATCTTCTGATAACTTGGTTTGTTGTCACAGCGCAAACAGACAAAAGAACAGAAAAAATTAAAATTGTAGTCAAGTCTGCAGAAAAATACCTTGGTATTACAGGGCTTAGGTGGGAAGCAGTTGAAAAAACGCTGAATGGAGGATCAAACAGATCACAGGTAGGGGAGGCGGGATCTTAATGGCAATATATATATATTGCAATGGAATGCAAGGAATATTATTGCAAATGGTCAAGAATTTAAGAAATATGTATCAGAACTTAAGGGAAAACCTCAGATTCTATGTATACAAGAAACATGGTTGAAACCACAATTAGATTTTGTTTTACAAGGATATACAGCAATTAGGAGGGATAGAAGCAATGGCAATGGTGGAGGAGCAGCAATATTTATAGCCAGTGGGATGAGATATAATATAGTCAACATAGGGCAGAAGTATGAATCAATAATAATCAAAATATGGATAGACAGAGAAAGCTTGGTAATAATAAATTATAATCCATGTAGAAGACTAAGCAAGGATACATTAAGCAAAGTGGGTGGTAGGATGCAAGGGAAAATAATATGGTGTGGGGATTTCAATGGACACAGTAGACTATGGGGATGTAAAAATGTGGATGAAAATGGATTAGTGATACAAGAATTTCTAGTTAATGAAAAACTGGTATGTATAAATAATGAAGAAGGTACGAGATATAATATATCCCAAAACACAGAAACTGCAATAGACTTAACATCTGTAAGTTGAGAATTAGCAGGAATCAGTACTTGGAACGTATTAAAACAAACTACAGTAGGAAGTGATCACTATCCCTTACTCACAAGGATTCCGGTTAAAATAGAAGAAAATATAGGATCTAGAGTGTCAAGGTGGAAACTAAATAAGGCAGAGTGGGAGATATTTCAAAAAAGAAGTGAAGTAAGATGCACAAAGATTTTAGATGAAAATATATCAGATATAGAAGAAATGAATGATAAATTGGTCACAGCAATTATAAATTCGGCAGAAGAAACTATTCCGAAAAGTAAAGGTACAGGAAAGAGGAAAAATGTTCTATGGTGGAATTGTGAATGTAGTAGAAGTATAAAAGCAAGAAATAAAGCATTTAAAATGTTAAAAAGACAACATTCGGTAGAAACATTAATACAATATAAAAGAGCACAAGCAGAAGTTCGGAAAACAATCAGACAAGCAAAGCGAGCATTTTGGAGACAGTATTGTAACAAAATTGGAAGAAGAGAAACTCAACTGTCCAAAATATGGGGCATGATAAGGAAAATCAATGGTATAAGTAGTAGTAAAGAGATTCCTGTGCTAAAAAGTAAGGACAAAATGACAATTAACAATGTAGAAAAAGCAGCAATATTGGTAAAAACTTTTGTAAACGTACATAGCTCAGAGAATTTGACAGTTGAGGCTAGACAGCAAAGGGAGGAGAGGCTTAAGCAAAATTCAGGAATTACAGACAAAATAGCAACCTCAGAAGTAGTGCTGGATACACCTGTTAGCATAGCAGAAATAGAAAGAGCCATTATGAATGTGCGGCCCACTTCTCCTGGGAAGGATCAAGTATGGGGTATAATGCTGAAGCATTTATCAAGAAGTGCACTTCTAGTTCTACAGAGACTGTTGAATAAAATATGGGAAACAAGTAAACTACCAACTACATGGAAACATTCTGTTATTGTTCCAGTATTAAAACCTGGTAAAGATTCATCAGACCCAACAAATTATAGACCAATTGCACTAACTTCACAGCTAGGTAAACTTATGGAATGAGTAATAACTGATAGACTTACATACTTTCTAGAAAAAAGAAAAAAAAGAAATCTCATTTCTCCCTACCAAAGCTGTTTTCGTAAAGGAAGAACTACAGTAAATTCAATACTTAGCTTGGAATCTGAAATTAGGAAGGTTCAAACAAATAAAGAAATGGTCCTGGTGGTATTGTTTGACATAGAAAAGGCATACCATATACTCTGGAAAGAGGGAGTGTTAATTAAATTGAAAGAACTAGGGGTGGAAGGAAAATTGTATTATTGGGTTCTAGACTATCTTTTTGGTGAAACAATTCAAGTCAAGGTGGAAACGGAGTACTCCAGGACATATTTGGTTGAAAATGGAACACCACAAGGTAGTGTCTGCAGTCCATTACTATTTTCTATAGTGATAAATGACATATTTTCTGCAAGTTGAACATAGTGTGGGGAAATCCTTATATGCAGATGACGGGGCTTTATGGGTGAGGGGAAGAAATTTAATTTGTATACTAAGGAAAATGAAAGATGCAATAACTAAAGTGGAGGAGTGGGCAAATAAATGGGGTTTCAAATTGTCTACAAGTAAGTCGCAAGTGATACGTTTCTCAAGAAGTCACAAAACAGTTTCCGTGAAATAATATGAACAAAAATTAGAGCAGGTAAAGGTAATTCGGTTCCTTGGTTTGTTATTTGATGAGAAACTTACATGGAAAAAGCAAATTGAGAAAATTACAAACAAATGTAAAAAAATAAATAACTTACTGAGGGGTCTTGCCGGGTGCGAGCAGGATATCACTATTAAATATTTATCAAGCTTTAATGAGGGCTACATTGGATTATGGAAGTGTAGCGTACATGTCAGCTGCAGAAAGTAATTTAAAAATGCTGGATATTGAGCAAGCCCAGGCCCTCAGGATATGTAGTGGTGCATTCAGAACATCACCTATATCAGCTCTTCAAATCGAAATGGGGTAAATGCCATGAAGACTTAGAAGAATAAAGCTAATGCTAAATCACTGGGTTAACATCATGAGACATAACCACTCACATCCAGCTAAAGCTATATTAAAAGACTGCTGGGAACATAATAAGTCAAGTTATAATAGCTTTGGATGGATTGGGGATGCAGCAGCACAAAAATATGGTCTACACGAAAATGGAATATAGCCCTACAGTTCCAATATCCGATGTTCCTCCATGGCTCTTTACAATGCATACAGTAGATAAAAACCTGCAACAACTTTTAAAAAAGAAGTCTAACTATGGAATCAAACAGATAGAACAAGAATATATAGACTCACATTTTAGAAATGAACTTGTAATATTTACGGATGGATCAAAAGACCCTCGATCTGGCCACACAGGTATTGCAGTCTATATGCCTCAGTGCAAAACTAGTATCAGGAAAAGAACATCAAACCATTTATCAGTGTATACAACAGAATTAATGGCAATATTGAGTGCATTATCTTGGATAGAAGAAAATAATATCAATAAGGCTGTAATCTTTTCAGACATTTTATTTGCATTAACCTCGATCAAATCAAGAAAATCAGAAAGTAGACAGGATATTTTATTGGAGATTTTATACAAGTTATATACACTGACCAAAAATGGGATAGAAGTAAGCTTTCTTTGGGTTCCTGCTCATTGTGGAGTGGAGGGTAATGAATAGCTAAATAATCACTGAAATCGTCTATAATAGAGGTCCAGATCCCTCTTAGCAAAGCGGAAGTCAAGAGCATTATTAAAACACGTATTGAGGAGACCTGGCGGAAGCATTGGGATGAGAGTGAAACAGGGAGACAACTGTACAAAATACAGAGGCAAGTCAGATACAAAAGATTGTCAAGTGGATATAGAAAGACAGAATCGATCATCAGTCGTTTGAGAATTGGACACACTAATCTTAATTACACATTACACAAAATAGGGAAACATCCAACTGGGTTGTGTGAATACTGTAATCAACCAGAAACAGTTGAACATGTATTGATAAAATGTCAGAAGTATCAAAAAGAAAGAGTGAAGATGATAGGAGTACTTAAGATAAACAAAAAAACTGATGTGGGTATAGAAGACATTTTAAGTGGGAATTCAAGAGAAATACAGATCCGTATCATGAAGTATCTGAAAGACTCAGGTTTATTATATAGAATATAGGGAATGCAATTCTTTTCCCTTCTCCTGTTGATCCAACGATCCACACTCCAGTCTAGCAGGTGGTGGTAATGCACCTTAAAGCTGGTTTGCCAACCGCCATATAACAACACAAGAAGAAGAAAAAGAAGAAGAATAGAGTAGAAGTGAGTGTGGTTCACAGCAGAATTTATGCATTGTAACCCAGTGCCAAAAATAGGTTCAATTGAAATCAGTGAAATATCATTTTTGAAACAGAATAATGTGCAAATGCAACAATATTTCGCATCTTAAAAACAGAAACTACCAGAAGCACTCAGCAGGTCAGGCAGCATTTGTAGAGTGGGAATCTGTTTAAATTTGTAGGTCGATGACCATGAGATATGTGCCCTTCGCCCATATTCCAACTGTGATGCCTATCCACCCATCTACATCTCCCATTTACCATCATTAGGCTTGTTTCCCTTTTATGTATTTTTGCTCTCTTTTGCACTATTTTTTAAAAATATATTAACTTATAGTAACTTATAGTAATTTTTTACGTACTGCTGTGTACTACTGCAGCAAAACAATAATTTTTACGATATATGCCAGTGATAATAAACATGATTCTGATTTTGATTCCCTAAATAAAACAAATAAAACAATTCAAACAAGCATCAGTTCCCCTGCAAGATACCACAGGATTTTTAAAAATTATTTTGCCATGTAGGCCTTTGTTAAGCTATGAAGCTGTGTTAGAAATACAGAACTTCACACTTGCGGCAATAAGTAAGAAGGTGTGAAATTATACAATGACTATCCACTGCATATTCTAATTTTAAAATAAAAAAAACAAAAGTTTGCAGAACTGCAGTGTGATTAAGTCTGTGCTTTTTAAAAATCTTGTTAACCAGGCAGCAATGAGGAGTGTATGCTTAACTAATTATCATGGTGGAACAAACAAACACTGTTCAGGTGATGCCACTAAATCGCTTGGGGTCATTTGTGTTATCTGACTGTATAATTGCCTTTAAACTGGAGTTCTTCTGCTGTAGTCCACATGAGGGTGCAGATGGCTACTTTATCAGATGAAGCAATAACTAAATCCCAGCTACTAAATTAAATCTTCCAGTCCAATCTTGTCACTAGATTCATATCCTTGCAAAGGCTCAATGTTATGCGCTGTTTTTAAAGAAAAGAATTCTGGTTCTGAAAATTGAATTTGTACTATTTTTGGATAATCTATTAGCTAAAGAAATATTTTGATAAATTATTCTCTTACAGTCTCTTGTGTAAGATCCAAGGTAATTTTAAATACAAAATATATGATAACATTGTCCACAATTTATTTAGCTAGAGGGTAGGGAATCAGTGGAATTCATTGCT
The DNA here is from genome assembly GCF_963921235.1 of Mobula hypostoma. Classification (NCBI taxonomy): domain Eukaryota; kingdom Metazoa; phylum Chordata; class Chondrichthyes; order Myliobatiformes; family Myliobatidae; genus Mobula; species Mobula hypostoma. The sequence continues at coordinate 39,654,861 of NC_086128.1, forward strand.
GCAGGTGGCTGTAGAGGCCGTCATTGAGTATATTTAAAGTGGGGTTTGATAGGTCTTGAGTAGCCAGGGCGTTAAAGGTTACAGAGAGAAGACAGGCGAATGGGGTTTAGAGGGACAACAAATCAGCCATGATGGAATGGTGGAGCAGACTCAATGGGTCAAGTGGCCTAATTCTGCTCCTACATCTTATATTTTAGATGCATGCAGATGTCAGACTATTTTTTTTGTGTGGAAAAAACTATTACAGTACCACAATTCTTGAAGGAGTACCAACCTTTCAGAACTGCTTTTGAAATATATTTTCTGTATGTTTTCTGGGGAGTAAATTCACTTTCAAATGATAAGTCAACAGGAGCAGACAAAAAGCATCTTTGAAGAAGGCTTTCCAGCAACAAGACCTCATTAATCATTTAGTTAAGTTTCGATGACTTAAATGTTTTTTGCATATTGGAGAAACAATATGATTCTCTTTTGCTTATGGAGGCATTAATCTAATTCTGTGAAGTATACCACTATCAAAAACAAATCCTGGTTGATAATATTTAAGTCAATAGATCGGGTAGATGCTTAGAGACTGGCATAGATAGGGCAGGCAGTCAGACTCTTTTTCCCAGGGCAGAAATATCAAATACTAGAAGGCACTAGTTTAAGGTGAGAGGGATAAAGATTAAAGCAGATTTATGAGGCATTTTTTTTATATACAGAGGGTACTGTCTAGAACCAGCTGTCAGTAGAAATACTAGAATCACATAGGGTAGAGTTACGGACAGGCAGGTAGTGCCAGATGTTGAAGGCTGTGAGGGAAGAGAAATGAGTTCAGTTACTATTACAGTGGAGAAAGTGCTCAACCAGCTGAAAGGCCTAAGGGTACATAAGTCACCTGGACCAGATGAACTACACCCTAGGGTTCTGAGAAAGGTAGTGATAGAGATTGTGAAGGCATTAGTAATGATCTTTCAAAAATCATTGGACTCTGGCATGGTGCCAGAAGACTGGAAAATTGCAAATGTCACTCCACTCTTTAAGAAAGGAGTAAGAAGCAAAAAGGAATTTATAGACCAGTTAGCCTGAACTCAGTGGTTGGGAAGATGTTGGAGTCAATTGTTAAGGATGAGGTGATGGAGTACGTGGTGACACAGGATAAGATAGGACAAAGTCAGCATGGTTTCCTTAAGGGAAAATCTTGCCTGACAAACCTGTTGGAATTCTTTGAGGAGATTAGAAGTAGGATAGATAAAGGGGATGCAGCGGATGTTGTATATTTGGACTTTCAGAAGGCCTTTGACAAAGTGCCACACATGAGGCTGCTTATCAAGTTAGGAGCCCATGGTATTACAGGCAAATTACTGGCATGGTTAGAGCATTGGTTTATTGGTAGGAGGCAGCGAGTGGGAATAAAGGGATCCTTTTCTGGTTGGCTACCAGTTGTTAGTGTTGTTCTGCTGGGTTCGGTGTTGGGACTGATTCTTTTTGTGCTGTATGTCAATTATTTAGATGATGGAATAGATGGCTTTGTTGCTAAGTTTGCAGATGATATGAAGATTGGTGGAGGAACAGGTAGTGTTGAGGAAATAGGTAGGCTGCAAAAGGACTTCGACAGATTCAGAAAATGGGCAAGAGAGAGCCAAATGAAATGCAATGCTGGAAAATGCATGGTCATGCACTTGGGTAGTAGAAATAAATCTGCAAACTATATTCTAAACAGGGAGAAAATCCAAAAATCTGAGATGCAAAGGGACTTGGGAGTCCTTGTGCAGAATACCCTAAAGGTGAACTTGCAGGTAGAGATGGTGGTGAGGAAAGCAAATGCAAAGTTAGCATTCATTTTAAGAGGTCTAGAGTACAAGAGCAGGGATGTGATGTTGAGGCTTTATAAGGCACTGGTGAGGCCTCACCTTGAGTATTGTGAACAGTTTTGGGCCCATCATCTTAGAAAAGATATGCTGGCATTGGAGAGGGTTCAAAGGACATTCACAAGGATGATTCCAGGAATGAAAGGGTTAGCATAAGAGAAATGCTTGGTAGCTCTGGGTCTGTACTTGCTGGAGTTTGGAAGGATGAGGGGGTGGGGGATCTCATTGAAATCTCTTGGATGTTGAAAGGCCTAGACAGAGTAGATGTGGAAAGAGTGTTTCCCATGGTGGGGGAGTCTGGGACAAGAGGACGCAGTCTTAGGCTGGAGCGGTGTCCATTTAAAACAGAGATGTGGAGAAACTTCTTTAGCCAGAGGGTGGTGAATTTGTGGAATTTATTAGCACAGGCAGCTGTCGAGGCCAGGACATTGGGGGTATTTAAGGCAGAGCTCAAAACATTCTTGATTGGACATGGCTTCAAAGGTTATAGGGAGAAGGCTGGGGAGTGGAGCTGAGGAGGGGAGAAAAGGATCAGACATGATTGAATGGTGGAGCAAACTCAATGGGCCATATGGCTTAATTCTGCTCCTATGTCTTATGGTCTATGGTCTAAATTTAGATTAGCATCATAGCTAGGGCTGTCATCACGGGCTAAGGGACCATACCTGTTCTGTACTGTTCTGTGTTTAGTAAGAACAATAAATTGGTGTGTTCTATGTACAACAGACTAGAATAATGGAGTCACAAGAGGTAGTGGAATTTGGAGCAACACATAAATGCTGCAGGACCTCAGTGGGTCAGGCAAATGGAGGGAAATGGATGGTTGGCATTTCAGGCTGAGAACTTTCATCTGGACTGATATAATGGCCAACTGTATAAATATTTTAGTCCTGAGGATGGCCTTTAAATATACAGCAAACCGATGAATGTTTAGTGTGAGGGACTTTATTCCTGTAGAATGTTATCGGGTTTGAGGGCCTGAGCATTATTTACAGCAGAATAGGCCTTGCCCCTTCAGGATATGGGGACTGGGCTAAGTCTCAGTAATGAAGCAAGGTAAAGGGTATTGGGACATGGAAAGGGATCACAGCATCAGGAAGGGCTGCGATACTACTGGCAGGCATTGGACACATGATGAGATGCAGGTGATGGTCTTGGGCTTAGCTTAAAGGGCACCTGTCTGCTGTAGTTTCCCAGAAGCAGGATCTACAGCCTGGGGCCTGCTCAGATGGGGCTCCTTTGTGTTTCACCAGCAAAGCTGCTCATTGGTTGTAAAGGGCTTCGTAAATGTGAATGAGCTGCTGCTCCCTTCCTGGCCGCACATACAGAAATGAATTTTGTAGAAGGGGCTTATAGGTACTTGGTGCACATTGTTGAATACCATTGTAAACTGGCAGGCCCTTGCGTTAGCAGGTACGAAGCACTGAGGACTTGGGAGCAAAATTATAGAATCAAGTTCAATGCAGGAATTTCCTCACTTTACACCGCACGCTGTCGGAGCAGTGCTGCCAAGATAATCAAGGACACGACCCACCCAGCCAACACACTTTTCGTCCCTCATCCCTCTGGGAGAAGGCTCAGGAGCTTGAAGACTCGTATGGCCAGATTTGGGGACAGCTTCTTTCCAACTGTGATAAGACTGCTGAACGGATCCTGACCCGAATCTGGGCCGTACCCTCCAAATATCCGGACCTGCCTCTCGGTTTTTTTGCACTACCTTACTTTCCATTTTTCTATTTTCTATTTATGATTTATAACTTAAATTTTTCATATTTACTATCGATTTGTAATCCAGGTGCGGGAAGCACAGAATCAAATATCGCTGTGATGATTGTACGTTCTAGTATCAATTGTTTGGCGACAATAAAGTATAAAGTATAATATTTATAGAGTCATAGAGCCACAGAGTTAAACAGCTTGGAAACAGGCCCTTCAGCCCAACTGGTCCATACTGACCAGACGCCCATCTAAGTTATTCCTATTTACCCACATCCTTTTCAACCTTTCCTATCCATGTACCTGTCCATCTATGAAAGCTTGTTAATGTACCTTCCTCTGGAAGCTCATTCCATACCACCCTCTTATTTAATTACCTCTCAAGTTCCTCATAATTCTTCCCCCTCACCATAAAGGGATCAGTTAATCAACAAAATGTTATTGTGTAGAATATGTACACATTGTACAATGATTAGAGTTTCTCAGACAGCAAGTCCTTTTTAAAAATTATTTTCAGTTTTATTTAATACTTGGGACACAAATGTAAGGTATCTGCAGTCAAGAATAATTTCTCTGGTTGTCTCCTCTATAACGTTTTGGCTTTGTCATTAATTCTCATTAAAATTAGTATGAACAGCTCTCCGGAATATATGCACTGCTTTCCCCATTCCCAAATCGGTATTAATAATACTGACTTGGGAATGAGGGATATGCCCTTTACAAACATTTCAGTAAAACAGAGACATAAATCTTGACTCTGGTAGCACTCCAGCATTGGAGGCAGTCAGTCGATGGTTCCACTCTAGAGACTTGAGCAGAAAATTTAGGCTGACATTCCTCCTTAATCCTGAGAGTGCTGCTGTCACTTGTGCAAACTTTTTGCTCTTTTAGGTAGATAAAAGATCTTGTGACTATTTTGAAGGAGCGGGAATGTTTGCCCTGAAGCACTAATCAGTGTTTATCTCTCAGTCAACACAGGAACAGTTTATCTATCCACCACACATGACCTTGACATGTACAAATGGACTGCAGTTTTTCCTACATTAGGACAGGGATAACATTTCAAAAATATTGACTTAATTAGCTAAGGAGTGTTTAGGCTCTGGTTCCTCACCCAGTCTTCTTGTCATTGCATCAGAAAACTAAGTATTCCTCAGATGTAATGGATAGGAATGTCTATCTAATGTGTGGTGTGACAAATCATACCAAAACAATATTATATGCTGTCAGTATTCTAATCCTTGTAACATTTAAGATGTTGTTATTCATGAAAGAATCAAGAATTTTCTAAGTATGAAGAACTTTAAGTTAAAGGAAAGTTTAAGGAAGTTTGTTTTTCACTTTGAAAATAGAGGGAGGAGGGGTGTTCAATGGAATCTAATTCAAGAGAGCTGGTCATTTTTGTACATGGTTCCAATTCCTAAAGGCAGAAGTTTTCAAATTAGAATAGGACATTACTTGGATGTTTTCTCCAAAGGTATGGTAAAGTTTTGTCCCAAGCACCTGGGGAATGCTTCTAAGCAAGTTAGGTTCCAGCAACATTTGAAGACATCTCTGGAGAATGATCTGAAAATTAGTGCAATTAATGGGGACAAAGGTTCCACTGTTCTAAAAACTGTTTGCCAAGATACTCATCACTAGCAAAGTTCAAAGTAAATTTATTATCAGAGTATGCACAGTATATGTTATGATATAATATCTTGAGATTCATATCCTTGCAGGCATTTACAAGAAAAAAACTACAGAACTTACAAAAGCTAAGCATAAACAGACATTATCATCATCATCAGGTTCCGTGCCCAGTTTGAGCTTTGACTGCCATGGCCCACGCACTCCTGTTTCGAGTCAAGTGGATCAATTCATTGGTATTCATTTCCAGTTCTCTGGCTGCTAAACAGACAAAGACTGACAAATGACTAAAGTGCAAAAAAAGACAAACTGTACAAATAAAAAATATTACTAAGAACATAAGCAATAAACACACCACATGGTTATTTAGTATGTTCTACCTTAATTCAACGACTACAACACACTTTAAAGACAGTGTGCAGTTCACTAACATGAATAAATATTATATTTAGTGCCATTGAACAGAGATGAAATTCTAGACAGTGGTGAATAATTGTGAGACTAAAGAAATCCTGTGATTACATGTAATATTCAAATTCATATGATTTTGTTACACAGATATATATTTCATTGTAACTTAATGCAGTAAACTGGAAAGACTGGAAAAAGTGCACGAATACATACTCCGATGGGAAGTTAGGTTTATTCATGACTTTTCTATCACGTATGTTTCTTGCTTAAAAACCCTAGAGCCCATTTGTGATCCGAGACGTGATGTTATCACAATCAAATACACATTCTGTGAAACTTCCCACATCCATTTACTGTCACATTTACAATGCCCAATGGAGGACGTGGTACTGGCATGGAGGGGCCACCCGAAAAAGCTGCAGAAAGTTGTAAACTCAGCCTGCTCCATCATGAGTACTAGTCTCCCCAGCATTGAAGACACCTTCAAAAGGCAACGCCTCAAAAAGGCAGTATCCATCATTAAGGATCCCGATCTCCTAGGATAGGGGTCACCAACCCATCGATCGCGATCGACCGGTCGATCTTTGAGACTTTCCCAGTAGATCCCAAAGAAAAATTAAAAATAAATACACAAATACAGTTGTAATGTGAGCATTATAAAAGTAATGCTAATTAGGATAATGGTAATATAGCAATACTTTCGCTATAAAGCTGTTTGTAAAGAGAGATTGTTTCTGGGTTGCGGGGGTTTAGTTCCGTTCTTTCTGCCCAGTGCGCATGTGTGTAGTTCCCCCACCATGCACCGCATTCTCAGCGTAGCCTGGGTTGCATCAAAGTGACCAATCAGGTTAGATAAGAGTACAGACTGTCGCAAACATCAATACACTGCAGTGTCCCCAACCTCCGGGCCGCGAAGCATGCAGTGGTGCAGTGATAGTCAGGATGCACACAGCAAATTTTTAAGAAAAAAAGCGGAAATAAACAAGCTAATTAATTAAGTGCCGCCCAGCATGTAAATGTCGGCCCAGATCAGAGGCGATGCGATCGGCAATCGCTCGTGATATCCTGATAGCATGGCGGAGGCTCCACGAAAGAAGGCGAAAACATACAAATTCCATCCAGAATGGGAAGAGGAATTTCTATTTACCTTGGTGAAAGACAAGTGTGTATGTATGTTGTGCCACCAAACGCAAGCACTGACTAAAAGAGGGAATCTGGAGCGGCACCACAACACCAACCACCAGGAATTTAAAGACACCTACCCCCCAAAGAGCGCAATTCGTGCCTGGAAAGTTGAGCTGAAATCGGGGTTGAAGGCCCAGCAATCGTTTTCCACAAAACATGCTGTTCAAAATAAGGCTGCTATTGAAGCATCATTTCGTGTAAGTCACCTTTTGGCTAAACACAAGAAGCCTTTTACAGATGGCGATTTATTCAAGGAAGCAATGGTCATTACCGCAGAGACTGTTTTTAATGATTTTAAAAACAAAAATGGCATCACAACTGCAATACGTAATACACCGCTTGGCCCTGCAACAGTGACAAGGAGGGTAGAGTCACTGTCAGAGGACATGGATATTTTTCACTACAGTTCGATGAATCCCTGGATGTAATGCAAACAGCTCAGCTTCTTGTATTTGTCAGAATGGCTTTCCAGGATTTTACAATAAAGGAGGACTTCCTCACTCTTTTGCAATTAAAGGAAAGAACGAGAGGTGAGGATATTTACAATGAGTTAAAAAAAAGTCAGTGAAAATGACAACCCCATTCATAAACTGGTGGCAATTACTACTGATGGGGTCGAGCAATGTGCGGTGTGTGCGTTGGTTTATAGCAATAGAAGTCAGTGCCTACTTCGGGTCTACTTATCTATATGAAAATGCATTTTCACAGATGAAAATTATTACATCTAAGAACAAGAGCTGACTTACTGACAGACACCTCACTAGGGTTGCCAACTTTCTCACTTCCAAATAAGGGACAAAAGTAGCAGTCAAATCCCAGGACATTTGTGTTTACCCCGAGAAAGACTACCATGACCATGAAGCCTTGCGCAGGCACCTCTGTGCACATGCGCGTACGTGCCAATTTTTTTTTTACCCTACGAATCGGTCTTGGCTTAATCTTCATTATTTCAACTTTATGTAGGCTGTGTATTTATCATATCATTCCTGCTTTTACTATATGTTAGTGTTATTTCAGGTTTTATGTGTTATTTGGTAGGTTATTTTTTTGGGTCTGGGAAAGCTCAAAATTTTTTTCCATATAAATTAATGGTAATTGCTTCTTCGGTGTAAAGCATTTCAGCACGAAAGGTTTCATAGGAACGTTCTACCTTAGCAGGGGGAATACGGGACAGTTGGCAACCCTACACCTCACAGACTGTCTCAGACTGGCTGTCTGTAGTTATGAGCCAAATTTCAGGGAACTAGCAGAGTATTCAGCCCAGTCATCACACTGAGTGCAACAGTCAATTTTTATTCATTTATTTTTCGTGTTGAAATAAAATTAAATAATGAAACTTAGAATTAAACGTGTGAAGTATGTAATATTCTTAAAGAAAGATAGCTATGGCCTGTTTGATATGCTAGTTACCGTGTTTTCTTGTTTGAATTAATTTGAAAGTTTGACAAAGGTATTTTGTGTAATTCAAATACAATTCGCCCAAATAATAGGCCTCAAATTGGAAGTACAATCTGAGCTGTTTTTTCTCTAAACGATTTAGTAGGTAGATCTTGCCTTTCACTGAGGTCAAGATAGGGGATCTTGGGTTTAAAAAAGTTGGTGACTACTATCCTAGGACATGCTTTCCTCTCATTGCTACCATCAAGGAGATGGTACTGGAGCCTGAAGACACACACTCAATATTTCAGGAGCAACTTCTTCTGTTCTCCCCTCCACCATCAGATTTATGAATGGACAATGAACACATGAACACTACCTCAGTACCTTTTTGCCTCTCTTTTTTTGCATTACTTATTTGATTTTATGTGTATACATATATAATCAATTACATTCCTCATGTGCATATGGTCCTTTGCAATTGTTGTGATCTGTCAGAGTACTGAAATGATTGTGCCTTGCCACACACAGGAATGTGTGGCAAGACACAATCATCTCAGTACTCTGGTGCATGGTTAGGGCGTTGGACTAGCGATCTGAAGGTCATGGGTTCGAGCCTCGGCCGGGGCAGCGTGTGTGTCCTTGAGCAAGGCACTGAACCACACAATGCTCCAGTCTACCCAGTTGAGAATGGCTACTGGCAAAAATGCTGCGGGTTAACCTCATGATAGACTGGCGTCCTATCCGGGGGGGAGTCTCAGTCGCTTCACGCCATGGAAACCGGCATAAGCACTGGCCTGATAAGTCACAAGGCTCGTGACAGACTTTAATCTTTAATCTTTAATCCTATGACCAACAGTCTCAGTGCATTGTGCACATCTGAATGGGGTCTGTGTATAGCTTGCAGGGAGATTGTGTGGGTCTCCTCCTCGTACCCTGGTTTCCTTGCCCATTGACATACATGAGCTGCCCCAGTTGAGAGGAGAGTCAGTGGGCATGTGAAAGGGAAAGTAAGTGGTGGAATGGGAACGGATGAAAATGGCCCAAGAGACTTGATGGGCCGAATGGCCTTTTATGTTTTTCACCGTGTTGAGAAAATATGAGATATGCTAAATAAAACCGTGCTGAAAGCTTGTAATGCAATCTTGGTATGTTTTGTAACAGTACACATTAGATAGTCTTTCCTATTCGTTGCATTTGAGGAACACTTAGTTTCCTGATGCAGGGACAATAAGACTGGGTGAGGAATCAGAGCTAAACCCTCACTAACACAAGAACTATGACTGTCTTAACTTAATCTAACCATATAATCATATAACAATTACAACACGGAAACAGGCCATCTCGGCCCTTATAGTCCGTGCTGAACTCTTACTCTCACCTAGTCCCACAGACCTGCACTCACCCCATAACCCTCCATGCCTTTCCTGTCTATATATCTTTCCAATTTAACTTTAAACGACAACATCGAACCTGCCTCAACCACTTCTGCTGGAAGCTCGTTCCACACAGCTACCACTCTCTGAGTAAAGAAGTTCCCCCTCATGTTACCCCTAAACTTTTGCCCTTTAACTCTCAACTCATGTCCTCTTGTTTGAATCTCCCCCATTCTCAATGGAAAAAGCCTATCCACGTCAACTCTACCTATCCCCCTCACAATTTTAAATACCTCTATCAAGTCCCCCCTCAACCTTCTACGCTCCAAAGAATAAAGACCTAACTTGTTCAACCTTTCTCTGTAACTTAGGAGATGAAACCCAGGCAACATTTTAGTAAACCTCCTCTGTACTCTCTCAATTTTATTGACATCTTTCCTATAATTCAGTGACCAGAACTGTACACAATACTCCAAATTTGGCCTCACCAATGCCTTATACAATTTCAACATTACATCCCAACTCCTATACTCAATGTTCTGATTTATAAAGGCCAGCATACCAAAAGCTTTCTTCACCACCCCGTCCACGAGATTCCACCTTCAGGGAACTAATCACCATTATTCCTAGATCCCTCTGTTCTACTGCATTCTTCAATGCCCTATCATTTACCATGTATGTCCTATTTTGATTAGTCCTACCAAAATGTAGCACCTCACACTTATCAGTATTAAACTCCATCTGCCATCTTTCAGCCCACTCTTCTAAGTGGTCTAAATCTCTCTGCAAGCTTTGAAAACCTACTTCATTATCCACAACTCCACCTATCTTAGTATCATCTGCATACTTACTAATCCAATATACCACCCCATCATCCAGATCATTAATATATATGACAAACATCATTGGACCCAGTACAGATCCCTGAGGCACACCACTAGACACCGTCCTCCAATCTGACACACAGTTATCCACCACTACTCTCTGGCATCTCCCATCCAGCCACTGCTGAATCCATTTTACTACTTTGATATTAATGCCTAACAATTGAACCTTCCTAACTAACCTTCCGTGTGGAACCTTGTCAAAGGCCTTACTGAAGTCCATATAGACAACATCCACCGCTTTACCCTCATCAACTTTCCTAGTAACCTCATCAAAAAATTCAATAAGATTTGTCAAACATGACCTTGCACACACAAATCCATGTTGACTGTTCCTAATCAGACCTTGTGTATCCAGATAATTATATATACTATCTCTAAGAATACTTTCCATCAATTTACCCACCACTGACGTCACACTCACAGGCCTATAATTGCTAGGTTTACTCTTAGAACCCTTTTTAAACAATGGAACAACATGAGCAATACGCCAATCCTCCGGCACTATCCTCGTTTCTAATGACATTTGAAATATTTCTGTCAGAGCTCCTGTTATTTCCGCACTAACTTCACTCAAGGTCCTAAGGAATATCCTGTCCAGACCTGGAGACTTATCCACTTTTATATTCCATAAAAGCACCAGTACTTCCTCTTCTTTAATCGTCATACTTTCCATAACTACCCTTCTTGTTTCCTTTACCTTACACAATTCAATATCCTTCTCCTGGGTGAATACTGAAGGAAAGAAATTGTTCAAAATCTCCCCCATCTCTTTTGGCTCCGCACATAGCTGTCCACTCTGATTCTCTAAGGGACCAATTTTATCCCTCACTATCCTTTTGCTATTAATATAACTGTAGAAACCCTTTGGATTTATTTTCACCTTACTTGCCAAAGCAGCCTCATATCTGCTTCTAGCTTTTCTAATTTCTTTCTTAAGATTCTTTTTACATTCTTTATATTCCTCGAGCACCTCCTTTACTCCAAGCTGCCTATATTTATTGTAGATCCCTCTCTTTTTCCAAACCAAGTTTCCAATATCCCTTGAAAACCATGGCTCTCTCAAACTTTTAACCTTTCCTTTCAACCTAACAGGAACATAAAGATCCTGTAGCCTCAAAATTTCACCTTTAAATGACCTCCATTTCTCTATTACATCCTTCCCATAAAACAAATTGTCCCAATCCACTCCTTCTAAATCCTTTCGCATCTCCTCAAAGTTAGCCTTTCTCCAATCAAAAATCTCAACCCTGGGTCCAGTCCTATCCTTCTCCATAATTATATTGAAACTAATGGTATTGTGACCACTGGACCTGAAGTGCTCCCCAACGCATACCTCCATCACCTGCCCTATCTCATTCCCTAACAGGAGATCCAACACTGCCCCTTCTCTAGTTGGTACCTCTATGTATTGTTGCAAAAAACTATCTTGCACACATTTGACAAACTCCAAACCATCCAGCCCTTTTAAAGAATGGGCTTCCCATTCTATGTGCGGAAAATTAAAATCTCCCACAATCACAACCTTGTGCTTACTACAAATATCTGCTATCTCCTTACAAATTTGCTCCTCCAGTTCTCGGTCCCCATTAGGTGGTCTATAATACACCCCTATAAGCATCACTACTCCTTTCCCATTCCTCAATTCCACCCAAATAGCCTCCCTAGATGAGTCCTCTAATCTATCCTGCCAGAGCACCGCTGTTATATTTTCTCTGACAAGCAATGCAACACCTCCCCCCTTGCCCCTCCTATTCTATCACACCTGAAGCAACGAAATCCTAGAATATTTAGTTACCAATCACACCCCTCCTGCAACTACGTTTCACTAATAGCTACAACATCATATTTCCAGGTATCAATCCATACTCTAAGCTCATCCATCTTTATTACAATGCTCCTAGCATTAAAATAGATGCATTTAAGAAACTCTCCACCTCTTACTCTTTGTTTATCCTCAATGGAACAAACAACTTTGTTATCTTTTTCTTCCTTCTCCCCTACATCTTTGGTCTGAGTGCTCTAGATCTCTGTCCCCTGCCTATCCTCCCTCACACACTGTCTACTAGCTTTCTCTATTTGTGAACTGACCTCCTCTCTCCTAGTCTCCTCAATTTGATTCCCACCCCCCCAACCATTCTAGTTTAAAGTCTCCTCAGTAGCCTTCGCAAATCTCCCTGCCAGGATATTGGTCCCCCTAGGATTCATATAGGAAAATATTGTCCTTTTTGTACAGGTCACACCTGCGCCAAAAGAGGTCCCAATGATCCAAAAACTTGAATCCTTGACCCCTTCTCCAATCCCTCAGCCACGCATTTATCCTCCACCTCATCGCATTCCTACTCTCACTGTCGCATGGCGCAGGCAGTAATCCCGAGATTACTACCTTTGCGGTCCTTTCTCTCAACTTCCTTCCTAACTCCCTATATTCTCCTTTAAGGACCTCTTCCCTTTTCCTACCTATGTCATTGGTACCTATATGTACCACGACCTCTGGCTCCTCTCCCTCCCACTTCAGGATATCTTGGACGCGATCAGAAACATCCCGGACCCTGGCACCAGAGAGGAAAACTACCATCCGGGTCTCCTGACTGCATCCACAGAATCACCTATCTGACCCCCTAACTATCGAGTCCCCTATTACTACTGCCCTCCTCTTCCCTTCCCTACCCTTCTGAGCCACAGGGCCGGACTCTGTGCCGGAGGCATGGCCACTGTTGCTTCCCCCAGGTAAGCTGTCCCCACCAACAGTTCTCAAACAGGAGTACCTATTGTCAAAGGGCTCAGCCACTGGGGTATTCTCTAGTACCTGACCCTTCCCCTTCCCCCTCCTAACCATAACCCACTTGTCTGCCTCCCGTGGCTCCGGTGTGACCACCTGCCTATAACTCCTCTCTATCAACTCCTCACTCTCCCTGACCAGACGAAGGTCATCGAGCTGCAGCTCCAGTTCCCTAACGCGGTCCCTTAGGAGCTGCATCTCGGCGCACCTGGAGCAGATGTGGACGTCTGGGAGGCTGGCAGACTCCAGGACCTCCCACATCCGACATCGAGAACAACAAACTGCTCTCACGCTCATACTTACCCCTCTCCTCAAATAACAGCAAAAAATGAATACCAAACCTTCCTCGCCTCGCCCGTTTCCGCCTAAACCTGTTGAGCCAAAGCCCTTAAGCCTTAACTCTGCTCCCGGCTCACTCCGTAGCCCATAAATGACGCTGCCCACTGTATAAGGCTGTGTTCCTTTTAAATCTTCCGGTGCTTCACTACCCGACGTCACACGCCTGCGCAGTCCCGCCTCTCTGAATGCTGATGAAAAAAAACGGAGTTCAGAGAGCTAACTCATAGCCAACACTGATACCCAAAGTACACAAAACACTTTGTCTTAATATTACCCCTGAAGGTGACAAATGATTGTACTTGAACACATAAATTGGAAATTGGAGGCAGAATTGATACACTGCCATAAGATAATGGAATTAGTCTATGATACAAAGAAATCACCAGCTTTTTGTGTTGTGAGTTATTATTAAATGACTGAGAGGTCAATCAATATTTTGAAAGTGGTGCCATAAAAAAATTGGCTGACGAATAAACAACAAGAAACTGAGCATTGTGACCTTGGAAGACTTTTAACCATGGTAACATGCCCAAGATGCTGGAGGAACTCAGCAGATCAGGAAATATCTATGGAAACAGTTGACGTTTCAGGCGAGACCCTTTTTCAGGACCGGAAAGAAAGGGGAAAGATGCCAGAATAAAAAGGTGGGGGGAGGGAAAGCAGGATTGGTAGAAGGTGATAGTTGAAGCTAGGTGGGTGGGAAAGGTAAAGGGCTGGAGAGGAAGGAATCTAATAGGAGAGGAGAGTGGACCATAGGAGGAGGGGAAGCAGAATGGGCACCAGGGGTAGGTGATAAGCAGGTGAGAAGAGGTAAGAGGCCAGACAAAGTAGTCCTGCAATTTAAGGTGGGCTTCTCCAATGTAGAGGAGGCCGCATTGGGCGCACCAGACACAATTGACGACCTCAGCAGATCCGCAGGGAGGGAGATTAGTAGGGAGGGACAAATGGACAAGGGAGTTGTGGATGGAGCAATTCCTGTGGAAAGCAGAAAGAGGGGGAGAATTAAAGATGTATTTTGTGGTAGGATCCCAGTGAAGATGGTAGAAGTTGCAGAGGATGATGTGTTGGATGTGGAAGGTTATGGGGTGGCAGGTAAGGACCAGAGGAACACTATCACTTTTGAGGCAGTGGAAAGATGGAGTGAGTGCAGATGTCAGGAAATGGAGAAGATTCAGGTGAGGGCAGCATCAAAAGTGGAGGAAGGGAAATCCCGTTCTTTGAAGAAGGAGGATATCTCTCAGGGAAAGCCTCATTTGGGAACAGATATAGCGGAGACGAAGGAACTGAGAAAAGAGAATAGCATCTTTACAGAAGACAGAGTGGGAAGAGATATAATCAAGATAGCTGTGAAAATCGGTTGGTTTATAAAAGATGTCAGTCGACAGTTTGTCTTCAGAGATGGAGACAGAGAGATTGGGAGGGAGATGTCAGAAATGAACCAAATGAATTTAAGGGCAGGGTGGAAGTCAGGGGCAAAGTTGATGAAATTGATGAGTGTACGTCCACGACACTTATGCTCTCAATCACCTCACTAGCTTTCACTTCCCTGGCCCTGACCATCTCGTGTTCACCTTGGATGTCTAGTCCCTATACATTTCTATCCCCAATCAAGAAGGCCTTAAAGTTCTTCACTTTCTCAATAAAAGAACCAACCAGTTCCCTTCCACTACCTCCCTCTTCCATCTGGCAGAACTGGTCTTCACCCTCAACAATTTCTCCTTTGGCTCCTCCCAATTTCTCCAGACTGGAGGGGTAGCCATGGGTACCCACATAGGCCCCAGCTATGCCTGTCTCTTTGTTGGCTACGTAAAACAGTTCCAAGCCTTCCCCAGTAATGCTCCCCTACACTTTCTGCTCTACATTGACGACTGCATTGATGCTGCTTCATCACCCATGCTGAGCTCATCAATTTCACCAATTTTGCCTCCAACCTCCACCCTGCCCTTAAATTCACTTGGTCCATTTCTGACACCTCTCTCCTCTTTCTTGATCTCTCTATCTCAATCTCTGGAGACAAGTTGTCGACCAAGATCTTTCATAAACCGACAGATTCCCAGTTATCTTGACTATACCGCTTTCCACCCTGTCTCCTGTAAAAATGATTTTCCCTTTCCTCAGTTCCTTTGTCTCCACTGCATCTGTTCCCAGGATGTGGCTTTCCTTTCCAGGACATTTGAGGTGTCCTCTTTCTTCAAAGAATGGAATTTCCCTTCCTCCACTATTGATGCTATCCTCACCTGCATCTCCTTCTTTTCCGGGACATCCATGC
This sequence comes from Mobula hypostoma, assembly GCF_963921235.1. NCBI lineage: Eukaryota > Metazoa > Chordata > Chondrichthyes > Myliobatiformes > Myliobatidae > Mobula > Mobula hypostoma. Next base: position 39,670,682 of record NC_086128.1, read on the forward strand.
TCACCCCATCTTCCCGCTGCCTTAACAGGGATAAAGTTCTTCTTGTCCTCACCTACCACTCTATGAACCTCTGCATCCAACACATTGTTGTCTGCAACTTCTGCCATCTTCAATGGGACCCCACCACCAACACATCTTTACCTCCCCACCCTCACTGTCTGCTTTCCACAGGGATTGCTCTCTCCATAATTCTCTTGCCCTTTCATCCCTCCTCACTAATCTCCCTCCTGGCACATATCTCTTCAAGCAATAGAAATGCTACACCTGCTTATTCATCCTCCCTTACCTCCATTCAGGTCCGCAAACATTTCTTCCAGATGAGGCAAAACTTCACCTGCAAATCTGCTGGGGTCATCTGTTGTATCCAGTGCTCCCGATGCGGCCTCTTCTACATTGGTGAAACCTGACATAAATTGGGGGACCACTTTGTCGGGCACCTCCGCTCCATCTGCCGAAAGCGGAATTTCCCGGTGGACAACCATTTTAATTCCTATCCCGATTCCCATTCCAACATGTCAGTCAATGGCCTCCTCTTCTGCCAGATTGAGACTACCCTCTGGGTGGAGGTGCAAAACCTAATATTCTGTCTAGGTAGCCTCCAAAATTGTCTTCTCTTCCTGGTAATATTTTTCCCTCCCCCTTCCCCTTTCTATTTAAGGTCATGTATTTGCTAATTTTTCTGTAAATGTTGCGCAATTTAAATGGAACAGTACATTCTATTGTTCGATTATACAATGGCACCTACACCTTGCTATATATTTAAGAGCACAATAAATGTTACATTTTATTGTATTAGTAAACTTACCACATGTTCCATCATTGAATACAAAGAATACTAAATATTTTATTGAAAACTACAGCAATCTTGAATGTTTATTCTATGGATGCATACTTTATCTCTCAATGCTCTTAAAAATTTTGTGTAAAGTCAGATTTTTTTATTTTTGAAAAGCTTGTTTGACTGTTTATTACTCTCCATAGTTGCTGCCTGACCTGCTGATTTCCTCCAGCGTTGCGTGTGTGTGTTGTGTTTAAATATTGCATTGTCCATGTATCATCCAGTTCTTTACAACCACTGCAACACTGTTTCACCCTCCTATTCTGCATCGTTGCACTTGCCTGAGCTATCACTCCGTATGTTGAAGAGCTGAGCGGGTGACTAGAGGGTTCTGAAGGTTCTCATGTGCAAATCAGTTTTTAGTGCCTTGCTCATTATTCCCAAAGTTAAAGAGTTTGCATGAGTCAAATGTGATTAGAAACTATCTGGGTACTTTTTGTGTTTTTTTTAATAGAGGAAAATGAAATGTTAAATGTGGTTCTGCAAATCACATTTAATATTCAGCTGGTAATGGCGACTGCAGCTGGAGACAAGGTTGCAGTGAGATTTCCTCTGGGTGTTTCTCAACCTTGGGAACTATTTAAAGATCTTGAATTTAAAGGAGGATCTATCATGTACACGCAGGATTAAAGCATTGAACAGAAGTAAAATGTAACATGTAATTATCCCCCCAAAAAAATAGCAGAAACACTGTTGAAATGAATGACTGTTCTCTAGAACTACAGGTCACTGCTGAATCTAGGCAAATGTAATATTGCTTGACTGGACTGTTCATTGATGCTTTATTTTTGACTTTACTTTTGAAATTACTTATAATTAGTGTGTGAACTAGAGATTGGAACAATGTATTCCAAATGGCTTCTGCAACCTCCTACAAATAGTGATTTATTTATTACAGCACTTGAGGAAGCTGTTCAGCCCACTAGGTCCATACAGACTCCCAATCGAGCAATCCATCGGTTTCATTACCCCTAGATGCTGACTGACTTGCTGAGTTCTTCCAGCGTTTTGTGTGTGTAACTCTGCACAGATCATGTTGACATGCTGAGTTTTTCCAGTATTTTCTGTCTTTTTACAGATTTCCATCATCTGTAGATTTTTTTAAAGTTTAGTTTTATGACATACCTGTCAGTGTTGCCCTCTGGTTTTTGCTCGGTGCTGCCCTCCAGCGTTCACTTGGTGGAAGAACAAGCTAGACCAGGACAACTTACCATGCCAAGCCAGTCATGCCACTCAGGGTCTTGGGCTATATTTTTTTCCTTTGTGACTGTTATGTTTTTCTGAATTCATAATTATATGAGCTATTTGTGCTATGTGCTATGTGTAGTATGCTGTGTGTAACGTGTTTTTCACCTTGGCCACAGAGGGATGCTGGTTCGTTTAGCAATATTTATGTACAAATGTATGATTGAATGATAATTAAGCTTGAACTTGAAATTTTACAGTTTTAAAGACGAGTTTTTGAATGCAAGTTGTTCTTTTTGAACAAACAATTCATCAATGATGGAGATGAGAAATTAAACATAGTGTTAAATCCAAGTAAGAAATTTGTAAATTTGACAGAATTAATAGCAGGTCTGTGGATTGGGAGCTTTTTGATTCTCAGCAAAAGAAGGCCAAGAAGTTGATTTTAAAAAAAGACAAGCTAGAACGGTAGCGTAAGTAGGGGAAAAACATTAAAAATATGAAAGATTTTATAGGTGTATAAAATGGAATAAATTACCAAGAGTAAGTGTGGGTTTGTTACAGTGATAGAATTCTTAATGGGGAATAGAACTCAATGATTACTTTATGTTTTCAGGGAAGGCGCATAAACCTGTCTAGTTAGAGAGTAAAGGTCTAACAAGAATAAGGATCTGAAGAAAATATTGTAAATATTATTCAGAAAGTAGTACTAGCAAAGTTAGTGAGTTTTCAAGCTGACAAAACCCAAGGATCTGATTGATTACATCCTAGAGTTTTGAAAGTGATGGATTTAGAGATAGTGAATGTTTTGGTTACCATCTTCAGGAGTTCTATAGATTTTGGAATTGCTCCTATGGATTTGATGAGGGCAAGTATTAACCACATTTAAGAGAGGAGGCGGGGGAAGATAGAGAAAGACCTGACCTGTTAGCCTCACATCAGTGAAGGATCTAATAACAGAATATCTTAAATATGTTCCATTATTGTTTTGGGGATTTAGTAATTGCTTTAACTTTAATGTTCATTTTACAGCCTGTCTATTAAACAGTTAAATGTTGATTGCACACGTAGAAGTTTCTACAAGGATGTAATCTGAAATTCTTTTGGAGTTGATGCTGTCTGGTATGTTCACCTTGGCTCACTGGTGGCAGCTTTACTACTAAACCAGAAAGTTATGAGTTACTGTTCTGCTGTAGAGCCCAAAGCAGATCAGTCAGGCACCTCCAGAGTTGTCCTGAGATGAAGAAATTAAAATGGGTCCTCTTGTACATCTGTAAAAGGTCCAATAGGCACGGTAGCTTATCAATTAGCATAACGCTTTACAGCACCAGTGACTGGGGTTCAATTCTCACCGCTCTCTGTAAGGAGTTTATACATTCTTCCCGTAAGCATGTGGGTTTCCTCTGGCTGCTCTGGTTCTCTCCCACATTCTAAAACATACGGGTTATGGTTAGTAAGTTGCGGGCATGCTACGTTGGCGGTGGAAGCATAGCGACACTTGCGGGCTGCCCCGCCCCCCAGTTCACCCTTGGACTGTGTTGGTTGTTGATATGAAATGATGCATTTCACTACATGTTTCATTGTTTCAATGTACACGTGATAAATTAATCTTAATCTTAACCTTCATAACATTATTCAACAAATAGCAAAGAAGTTCTTCCCAATGGCCTGAAAATACTTATCCTTTAGTCGCTGTAACTCAGACAGATAATCTTGTTATTGACTGTGATGTTGAAGTTCCTTGTTCTTTCACTGTGATTTGTACTTTGCTGCAATGACTATACCTCAGAAGTACTTTATTTAGCAAGGATTTGAAGTAGTGCAAGGCTCTGCACAAATTGCTGTCTTGAGGTTTGGTCCATTGCAGTGCATTAAGAGTTGAATCCATTATGTCTCTGCAGAGTGGCAGAATAAATCTGAGGGACCGATTTTACATACCTGTTAGCTGCCACTCACAATGCAAGATAAGAGTTGATAAACAAATCCCCTTGTGTTCTCACTTGAATCTACACCAGAGCAAATGGATTACTTACTGTTTCCAAATCTATCTTGCACTCAGAGTCCAAAGCACCATTGAATGTGTTTGAATTTAGTTACCATTAATGGCTAACATTCTAACTGATACATAAAAAATACTGAGCATATTGATTCCTAGTCTCCATTACAAAATTTTGTCTTTGTTAATTAATTAGTTCTCCGATTACAGAAGTTTGTGCAGTAGGAGTTCAGTTTGAAAATAGTCGCAGTGGACGACAGATTCCTTAAGCTACGCTCATTCTGTTGATTTCATGACCCATCTTTGGCCCTGGGCCTGTAATCGATTGTTTGATTGTTTAATATTTAATGACATTTCCTGTACACAAGTGTAAGGAGAACAAAATAATTGTTACTCTGGATCTGATGCAGCCCAAAAAATACAAAAGATAAAGAGCACAATAATAATAGTAATAAACACACAATAAATATAAATATATAAAAAAACAACAGGAATTCTGCAGATGCTGGAAATTCAAGCAACATACATCAAAGTTGCTGGTGAACGCAGCAGGCCAAGCAGCATCTATAGGAAGAGGTGCAGTCGACGTTTCAGGCCAATAGCTTCTATAGATAGATTGATTGTATGTCCATAAAGTGACGCTAGGCTTTACATAAGATGACTGACAGGAAATAATATAGTAGTGGTGGAGTTAGTGAGTAGAGGTGTTGATCAGCTTTTCTGCTTGGGGAAAGTAACTGTTTTTGCGTCTGGTGGCTCTGGTGCAGATGTTATGTACGTAGCCTCCTCCCTAATGGGAATGGGACAAACAGTCCATGAGCAGGGTGTGTAGGATCCTTCATGATGTTACTGGCCCTTTTCTGGCACATTTCCATATATATGTCCTTGATGGTGAGTAGTTGATGCATTGGGCAGTTTTGGGTACCCGTTGTAGAGCATTCCAGTTCCCCACAGTGCTGTTTCCATACCATGCAACAATGCAGCTTGTTAGGATGCTCTCTCCTGCACATCTGTAGAATAACGTGAGTGTAGATGTGCATAGTCCAGCTCCCTGCAGCCTCCTCGGAAAGTAGAAGCATTGGTGAGCTTTCCTGACTGCGTAGCATGTGTTCTGGGACGATGGGAAGTTGTGTGTGCACTTCCCGAAGTTTGCAGTTTCCATTACTATGCTGCCAATGTAAAGGGGGTTATGAGTGGTGCAAGTTCTCCTGAAGTCGATAACCATCTCCTTCGCCTTGTTGACATTAAGGAAGAGGCTATTTGCCTGTCACTAGGCCTCAAGCTCTTCCACCTCCTCTCTGCAGGCCGTCTCAACATTGTTGGTGATGAGCCCACAGCTGTAGTGTCATTGACCTCAGCTTTCCCTCTGATGTCCTTGCAACCCTCTCCATTCCAGTAGCCTCCTCTAGCCTGCCTCAGGCATAAAACCCTGGAATTCTTTCTTCAAATAGCACCACACCCCCACCTCCCTTTTCTTCTTTAAGACTCAATGAAATTTATTGCGGGCCACATTTTCAAGCATTTTACCCAATGTTGTCTTCCAGTCTACACCAGGTAATGTACGTTAAAGGAATTTGTTGCAGATTTTATGAAGAACCGTATTTAAACATTGCTGATAAAACAATTTAATCTAATATGATTATGACACTGCCTCCATTAAAATGATATAACATGTTGTATAAGAGTGTACTACCATTTACAGGTAAGCTTTTTATATTTTGCCCATCAAATGTTATAACATCTTAAACATCACAATTGAATTACCCCTTAATGTCTATCAGTGAATAAGATGAGCAAAAGTCATTGCATTTGTTTCTTGCTGAAAGGTAATTGACCTGAAACATTTAACTCTGTTCCTCCCTGCACAAACCCCACTGAGCTCTTCCAGCATTTTTATTTCTTTTCTAGCATCTGTGGTATTTTGGACATTTATGATTGATCCATTAAATGTTCACATCAAGAAAAAATGTTCAATAATGGATATGGATTTGGCATACAGTTAATATTGCGGTACTATTCCCAATCTGGCATTTGTTACTGTGTTTTTTGTGTGATATTTGTATTTCACTGAAAGCTGATAATGAGCTGTTGTCAGAATAAACTGCAGCAGTATATGAAGGTTTACAGCAGATGGTGTACTGTGAAGCATGAAAATTATGTTCCAATGAGACATCCACATTTTAATAATTAACATTGTTTTTAATTAGCTTTATTCACACATTCTTCATATTCAATATTAATGTTTTGGAAGAGGGCCAATATTCACCATTATACCCCATACACCTATTTCACTTTCATCACATACACTAAAAATTTGAGTCCATTAGGAGAACTGGCTTTAAAAGTCTCAGACTGATTTTTAAGTTTGGGGTGGGTAGCTCTTGCTGAGGAGATTTGTGCATCCAACTTCTTGAACTTTGAAACAAAGGAAAAGCCATCTGCTGCCCCTTACTAAAAGATTCCACTACATACAGTATCTCCAATCTCTCCAATCACAGAACATAAGAATCAAACAAAATAAGAGCAGGAGTAGCCTACTGGGCCTCATGAACCTTTCAATATAATCCTGGTTAATTTAAACTGGCCTCAACTCCTCTCCATAACACTCGATCTTTCAAATATTTTCTATCTCCGTCTTAAATATATCTAACGATCTGGCTTCTGCCACCCTACAGGTAGAAAGCTCCAAAATTCACCACCCTCTGAGAGAAGACGTTTCCATGCATCTCAGATATAAATGATCACTCCCTTATTTTGTAGCTACTGTATGTCCCTTTGCTCTCAATAGTGGGAGACTCACGAAAATGTCAATGTCCACCCTGTCAAGATGTCAAAAGTGTTTTTATGCTTGAACAAAGTCACCCCTCTTTCATCTAAACTCCAAGGAATACAGAACCAGACTGTCAACCATTTCTTGATAGGACAATCCTCTCATCCAGATATTATCTTGGTAAATCTTCTTTGGTTTGTCTCCAATGCTACTATATTCCTTTCTGGATTATGGCAAAAATACTGTTCACAATATTCTAGGTGAAGTGTCCTTCTTCTTGGCGAATACCAACAAGAAGTACTAATTTAGGATTTTGGCCATTTCCTCTGGCTCTACAATCCCTTTCCCTTGCTCCAATTTTTTTCTGAATATATATTTAAAATGCATTAGATTCTCCTTGATCCTGCTTGCCAAGAACATTTCATGAACACCTTTAGCCATCTTAATTCCTTCTTTAAGTTCTTTCCTGCTTCCTTTATACTCCTCAAGGGCTTGTATGATTGATCCTAACCCCAACCCTAAACCTTACACGAATGCTTCCTTTTCCTTTTTGACTAAATATACAATGTCTCTTGTCTTCTAAGGGAAATGGTGTGCCAAAAGTTCTCAGTTATTTTCTATTTTTTTAAAATTTCATTTGACATGTTGAAGTGTGATGGAGAACCATTCAATGGTTAAGAATTTGCCTTGCACCTCAAAGCCTTCTTTAGCTAATGATGTTACTTGAGCATCAACAGCTGTCCACAAGAAGCCTTCAGGACCTTTGTCTCTTCATTGACATTCTGTCTATGTCTGCCTATCACTACCTTACTTGTTTTATTTCTTTCATTTTCCTATCTCTTTCTGTTTCTTTTTCTCCATCTCCTCTCCATTCCCTCTTCCCTCTTTCTCACTCATCATCATCTCTCTCTCTCTCTCTCTCTCTCTTTCTCTATGTGTGGGTGTGTTTGTGTTGTTTGTGTGTTTCTTTACATCATTGGGTTTTAGTTGGCCTGATTGTTTTTTTAACTCCACATCATACTGCACTTGTACATTATGGCGCATGTAGATAAGTCATCACCATAATTAAGGGCAAGATGGCACTAGCATACATTGGCGACTCTCTGTAGGCTGCAAAAAATTGTACCTGTTTTCCTCTTAAATATAATCCTTTTGAATTACTTTTGCTGCAAACTGTAAACTTCCTCTTAACAATGGGCTACAAAATTACATCAATGATCTTCAGATCTCCAGATCTCATGACTGACAATCGAATAGGGAGCAGACGTCATGAGCTCCAGCAGAGCTGTTCAGTGCTGAAAATGCAGCAGGAGAGGTGGTATTCGAACTAGCCTGAAGCACAGAGGGACGAGGCCTCCTCTACCCAGCAACTTGTTAGTGAATGTCCGTTCGCTGGTGAATAAGATCGACGATCTCAGGGCAAGGCTGTTGTATCAGGGGCAGATGAGGAGATCTCAATTGTTTGTTGCATTGAGACTTGACTAACAGCGAACACACTGGATGCAGGGATACGACCAGAAGGTTTTACGATTTTCAAAATAGATCAATCTGTGAACTCTGGTAAGGAAATAGGTGTATGCTTTTTAGTCAATTCTCATTGGTGTTCAGATGTGGGGTTTATGTTGACCTCTTGTTTCCCTGACTGAGAACAACTAATGATTAAATATAGACCATTCTTTTGGTCTCGGGAGTTCTGACCACAGTTTATATACCACCAGCGGCTGATTATAAGCAAGCGCTCGTGAAATTGCACGATGTTGTCTGCAGGAAAAAATCAGCTCATCCTGATGCATTTCAAACTATAGTCAGTGAGTTTAACCAGGCCAGTTTGGTGAAAACCCTACCCAATTATCACCAGCACGTAACCTGTTGCACTAGAGGTCCCAACAGATTAGACCACTGTTACACCATGATAAGGAATGCCTTCCTGAGACCGCGTTTTGGCAAGTCGGATCTCCTGGCTGTACTCCTACCACCTGCATACAGACAGAGCCTAAACAGCAAGGCTCCAGAGATCAAGGCAACCAAGAGATGGTCACAGGAGGCTGAGGAACGTTTACAAGATTGCCTTGAGTCAGTGGACTGGGCTGTGTTCAAGAGCTCATCCGACGGCCTGAGTGACTACACCAGGGTCGTTACAGACTTTATTAAAAATGCTGTGGATGAGTGTGTCCCCACAAAATCGTTCAGGGTTTTCGGTAATCAGAATCCCTGGAACCTGCTAAGAGCCAGATCAGAGGCATTCAGGTCTGGAGATCAAGAATGTTGCAAAAGGTGTAGGTATGATCTCCAGAAAGCCATCTCATGAGCAAAGTGGAGATCCCAGACTAAACTGGAATCAACGAGGGATGTTTGACAGCTTTGGCAGGGTTTGAATGCCATAACCTCTTACAAGGTTAAATCTTGTGACATAGGAGACAGCAGAGCTTCACTTCCAGATGAGCTCAATGCCTTCTATGCTCACTTTGACCACCAGAACAGGGCACAACCATCATATATCCCCATGTCTCCCGATGATCCTTTGGTCTCAGTATCTGAAGGTGATGTGTGGGCTGCCTTCAAGAGAGTGAATCCAAGGAAAGCACCCAGTCCAGATGGAGTAGCTGGCCGAGTACTGAAGAAATGTGCTGACTAACTAGTTGGTGTACTCCCAGATATCTTCAACCTCCCGCTCTGGCAGTGTGTGGTACCCACCGGCTTCATGCAGGCTTCAATCATACCAGTGCCCTAGAAGAGTGTGGTAACCTGTCTAAATGACTATCGCCCAGTGGCACTTACATCCGCAGTGATGAGGTGTTTTGAGAAGCTGGTGTTGAAACATATCAGATCCTGTCTGAGTGGCGACTTGGATCTGCTCCAATTTGGCTACCGAGGCAACAGGTCTACAGCAGATACCATCTCATTGGCAGTTCACACAACCCTGGAACATCTGGACAGCAAAGATGCATATATCAGGATGCTCTTGGTCAATTATAGCTCAGCATTTAATACCATCATCCCCTCAAATCTAAACAGTGAACTCCAAGACCTGGGCTTCAACACCCCCTTGTGCAATTAGATCCTGGATTTCCTCACTTGTAGACCCCAGTCAGTCTGGATTGGCAAGAATATCTCCACAATCTCCATCAGCACAGGATCATCACAGGGCTGTGTGCTTAGCCCCTGCTCTACTCACTTTACACCTATGACTGTGTGGCTAAGCACAGCTCTGACACCATATACAAGTTTGCTGATGACACCACTGTTGTGGGTTACATCAAATGTGGTGATGAATCAGCATACAGGAGAGAGATTGAAAACTTGGCTGAGTGCTGTCATAACAACAACCTCTCACTCAATGTCAATAAGACCAAGGAACTGATTGTAGACTTCAGGGGAGGGAAACCAGAGGTCCATGAGCCAGTAATCATCAGAAGATCAGAGGTGGAGAGGGTCAGTAACTTTATATTCATGGGTGTCACTATCTCAGAGGATCTGTCGTGGACATACCATATAAATATAATTGCAAAGAAAGCACAACAGTGCCTCTACTTCCTCGGGAGTCTGTGGAGATTTGGCGTGTCGTCAAAAACCTTAGCAAACTTCTATAGATGTGTGGTGGAAAGTGTGCTGGCTGGCTGCATTACAGCCTGGTATGGGAACACCAATGCCTTTGAGCAGAAAATCCTACAAAAGATCATGGATTCAGCTCAGTACATCACGGATAAAGCCCTCCCAACCACTGAGCGCATCTGCATGAAATATTGCCATAAAGAAGCAGCATCCATCATCAAAGATCCTCAGCACCCAGGCCATACTCTTTTTTAGCTGCTGCCTTCAGATAGAAGGTACAGGAGCCTCAGGACTTGCACCACCTGGTTCAAGAACAGTTACTACCCCCCAACCATCAGACTCTTGAACAAAAGGAGATAACTACACTCATTCTACTTCTGGTGTTCTACAACCAATGGCCTCACCCTCACATTCAGGACTCTTGGTCTTGATATTAAATACTCATTATTTATTGCTATTTATTTATATTTGCACTTGCTCAGTTTGTTGTTCATTGATCCTGTTTACAGTTACTGTTTTATAGATTTGCTAAGTATGCCCACAGAAAAGGGATCTCAGGCTTATACGTGGTGACATGTATGTACTCTGATAATAAATTTTACTTTGAACTTCAAACTTTAATTAGGACCCTTGCATAAACAAAGTTGGTGAGCAGAAATAAGCTTTTTCATTTGGAGGCCATTGCAAATAAATATGTCAGATAACTGTTTACAGTGAGTTCAAAGCGTTTGCCATCATCAATGTGTAAAGCCAATACTCTTCTCCAAGAGAAACATGTAACAGGGAAGAGATTTAAAAAAATGAGCTGTGATTTGATGATTTGTGACGTTTCTCTGTGGATTTCAGAAAACTGAAAATTCTGTCAAACTCCTTATTGATATTCACTGAATGTCATGGATTTGCAGCGTGAGTAAGAATGAATTTTACCACAGGCTGGTATTTCATGTCAAAGGTCCATTTTAATGTTGTGATTTAGAGTCCTGACATGCTGTTTAACCTTGAAAGCTCAGAGGAGGAACTGCTTTGATGTTTTTTTTACTGCTCTTCTCTTTTCTTTCCTTCTCTTCATTACACTTTCAATACCCATTATATTTTGTAACTCCAAAACATTAAAACTAATTGAAAGAAAAACAAGGAGACAGGAGATAACTCATGTACGTTATTTATTTTTACTTTCAGCAAGGCGCATGCATATCACGTGGTCGTTTCGTGACATATGCAATTCACTTATTTTAACATATAACTTATAGTGAATGATTTAAATAAGAATGCTTAATCAAGAAAAATATTTACAGTATTACTCAAATGCTACTGAAATATTAAATATACACCACTTCTTCCTATTTAGATATAAACTCCAACTCAATATAGAAAATATAGAATACATCTTAACATCTAAATAAATATATATTCACAGTATACAATATAGGCATCCACAGCATAGTTAATTTTATTTACACAGTATACTATATAATAAAACTACTATATAGACATCCACAGCACAGTAAATTTTAAATTGTCGCATTCAGGCCCAAAGATTTAACCCCTGTGGAAGCTTTCTTACTTGTATGGGGATAAGACCTTTCCTGACAGGGGGTGGGGGGTGGTCACTCCACTGGGCGTATGAGACTTGTGGCTGTGAAACAATCTCAGGTTCTGGGGCCTCCTCCGTGGTGGTTGTAGGAGTTGACTCTGGAGCTGCAGGAAGTGGTTCTGACAGCTCTGGACAGATTTCTACTCTAACAACTGACTCTGTCTCCTTGGCTGATCCCCAGATGACATCAGATGCAATCACCACAGAGTAGGAGAGTGACCTAATTTTGTCCTTAATCTTTCTGAGTATCCACATTTGATCATCTCTGTAGTCCCTCATCAGGACTGCTTGTCCAGGAGTGAAACATTGAACCTCCTTGTTTGAGAAGCCCGAAACTTGTCTCAGCTGTTCGTCCTGCATACTCCTTCTGAGATTGGGTTTGAGGAGATCTAAGCATGAACACAAGGGATGACCCAGGAACAGCTTAGATGGTGAGTTGTTGGTTCTGGAGTTTACTGCATTGTGAAATACAAGGAGGAAATTGGTGAGCTTATGATTCAGTGTCAGAGTAGTGTGTCCTGCAGACATTGCTCGAGGTGCTGTCTTTAAACTCTGGGCAAACCTGTCCACCAAGCCATTCATAGCTGCATGGTACAGTGCAGATGTAATATGTCTTATTCCATTCATTTTCAGGAATGACTGAAACTGTTCTGCCACAAACTGTGATCTATCGTCACTGACTAAGTGTTCTGGAACATCAGTCCTTGAGGAGAGGCTTGTCAACACATCAACAGCGTGTGAGGCTATGGTGCAGGCTATTGGGAACACTTCTGGTCACTTTGTAGCTGCATCCACGACAACCGAGAAATTAGTGTCCATGAATGGTCCAGCAAAATCCACATAAGTCCTCTGCCAGGGAAATGTAAACCACTCCCAGAGATGGAGAGGCACTGTTCTTGGCATCTTCTGGACATGTTGGCATCCCGAATAGTACATGCTGAGCTCCTCGATCTGTTGATCTATCCCAGGGCACCAGACAAATCTTTGAATCAATGCTTTCAATTTAACCATTCCTTGATGACAGGCATGTAGCTCCTCCAAAACAATTTAATTCTCAGCTTGGATGGTACAACAATTCTCAATCTCCACATAAGGCAACCTCCATCAAGGGCAAGTTAAAATTGGGGAACTGGAGTTTCTGCTGCACGTTGCAACTATTTTGAATGGCTTTCTTCTCTAACAATTGACTCTGCTCTCTTCAACTGATCGATGTGTCGTCTCCAGATGACACCAGACTCAATTTCCACTGTGTAGGAGAGCGGTCCAGTTCTGTCCTTAATCTTTCCAAGTACCCAGTTTTGATCATCTCAGTAGACGCTCACCAGGACTGCTTGTCCAGGAGTGAAAATTGAACCTCCTTGTTTGAGGAGACTTCAATTTGTCTCAGCAGTTTGTCCTGCATACACCTTCTGAGATTGGGTCTGAGGAGATCCAAACGTGAACACAAGGGACGACCCAGGAACAGCATAGCGGGTGAGTTGTTGGTTGTGGTCTGCGCTGCATTGTGATATGCAAAGAGGAAATTGGCGAGCTTCTGATTCAGTATCAGTGTGGTTGATGCTCCTAACATTGCTCATAGTCTGTTCTTTACACTCTGGATAAACCTTTTTCGCCAGCCATTTGTAGCTGGGTGGTACAGTGCAGATGTAATATGTCTTATTGCACACATTTTCAGGAATGACTGAAACTGTTCTGCCACAAACCATGGTCCATCGTCACTGACTAAGTGTTCTGGAACACCAGTCCTCGAGAAGAGGCTTCTCAGCACATCAACAGTGTGTGAGGCTATAGTGGAGGCTATTGGGAACACTTCTGGCCACTTTGTAGCTGCATCCACTACTATCAAGAGATTTGTGCCCATAAATGGTCCGGCAAAATCCACATGAATCCTCTGCCAGGGCTATGCAGGCCATTCCCATAGATGGAGAGTCTCTGCTCTTGGCATGTTCTGGACGTGTTGGCATCCAGAACAGGGCGTGGCAAACTGCTTGATCTGCTGATTTATCCCGGGACACCACACAAAGCTTTGAGCCAACACTTTCATTTTAACCTTGCCTAGATGACCGGCGTGTAGCTCCCCCAACACTTCAGCTCTCAGCTTGAATGGTACAACAACTCTCAATCCTCACATAAGGTAAACCCCATCAAGGGCAAGTTCATCCTGGCACTGGTAAAAATGGGAGAACTGGAATTTCTGCTGCACATTCCAGCCATTTTGTGTTGCCATGTAAACCTGAGACAGTGTGGGGTCTTTTCTGGTTTCCCTTTAGATCATCTCTGCCGTAATAGGGAGAGTTTAGATTTGCATGAGGGAGGAATGTGTACATCAAGAGGAGTGTCCTCATTTGTAAGTTTTTCAGGGATTTCTATTTCCAAGGGTAAATGAGACAATCCATCAGCATTTTCATGATTTTGATCTCTTGAATTTGATTTTGTCATCGTGTCCTCCAAGAAACAGAACCCACCTCTGCTGCTGCTGTTCGTGGAACACCCTTCTGTGGATTGAAAACGGACACTAGTGGTTGATGATCAGTAACGAGGGTAAACTCTCTTCCACACGAGTGCTAGTTAAAACATTTTACACCCCAAACTAGACTCAAGGCCTCTCTTGTCAATCTGTATGTAATTTTTCTCTGCAGTGGTAAGGAAACATCATGCAAAGGCTATGGGGCGTTCACTTCCAGAACCCATCATATGTGACATGATGCATCTATACCATAAGGTGAGGCATTACAGGCAAGCTTCACTGGATGATGTGGTCATAATATCTGACATCACCATTTCGTTTACCTTTTGAAAACACCTCACACAGCTTTATCCATTGCCATTTCTTCCTGATCTGTAGTAATGAGTTCAAGGGGTGGAGTACAGTGGCAAGGATGGGCAGCAACCCATTACAGTAATTGACAAATCTTAAAAAGAACTGTAACTGTGACACATCATTTGGTCTTGGAGCATCCGCCACTGCTGGAAAGTTTTCAGCACACTTGTGTAATGCTTATGCGTTGGTGGTGTGACCACAGTATGTGATGTTTTGTTTAACGAATTTACACTTGTTGCGTCATTCTCTAAGCACATAATATTTTAATCTTTTTAACACTGTCTTGAGATTTTGGAGATGTTCCTTGTCATTCTTGCTGGTAACAATGATATGATCATTTAACCATAAGAAAAAGGAGGTAATTAGACCATTTGGCCCAATGAGTCCACTATTTCATCATGGCTGATCCATTTTCCCTCTCAGCCCCAATCTTTTGCCTTCTCCCCGTATCCCTTTATTCCTTGACTAACCAAGAATCTATCAACCACTGCTTCAAATATACCCATTGACTTGGTCTCCACAGCTCCCTGTGGCAGCAAATTCCACAGATTTACCGCTCTCTGGATAAAGAAATTCCTCCTCATCTCCATTCTAAGTGATACCACTCTATTCTGAAGCTGTGTCCTCTGGTCTTAGAGTCTCTCACCATAAGAAACTTCCTCTCCATATCCACTCTATTGAGGTCTTTCAACATCTGATAGGTTTCAATGATGCCACCCCTCATTCTTCTGAATTCCAGTGAATAGAGGTCCTAAGCCATCAACTGCTCCTCATACGACAAGCGTTTCAATCCTAGAATCATTTTTGTGAACCTCCTTTGAACCCACTCCAATGTCAATACATCCTTTCTTAGATAAGGGGCCCAAAACTGCTCACAATGCTCCAGTGAGGCCTTACCATGTTCTTATAATGTCTCAACATTACATTCTTGCTTTTATGTTCTAGTCATAAAATCAATGATGTCATTCAGGTAACACTGAGTGCCTGGACAGCCTTGCAACACCTGGTCTATAGCTTTCTGTCAGAGTGCAGGTGCAGATGCTACTCCAAAAATATGCCTATTATAGTGTTAAAGCCTTTTGTGAATGTTCACATTGCTGAAGTGTTTCCCTCCAGAAAGGTTTGCGATGATATCCTCTATCCTGGGCAGGGTGTATGGATCTACTTTCAGTACTGGGCTGATGGTGACCTTAAAATCACCACAGATCCTGACAGACCCATCCTTCTTGCCTACTAGGACCACTGGCATTACCCATGGGCTCCACTCAACCTTGGAAAGAATTCCATGCAACCTAGCTCACTAGCTACTTTATCACAGACGGTATAAGGAATTGAACAGGCTTTGTAAAACTTAGGTGTAGCATTTTCATTCAGCACTACCTTACCCTTGATATATTTGAGTTTTCCAATGCTGTCCCTCAACATGGCTGTAGCATCATCCAGTACCTTTCTCTATTGCAGGGGACGTGGCATGCAAATGATGGATGGATCTCCAATCAAAATGCAGTTGTTTCAGCCAATCATGGCTCACAATGCTGGCTCTGTTGTTTTTACCATTGTTGTATTTTACTGTTACAGATGTCATTCCTCCAGGAGTTATCTTTTCTCCAGTATAAGTTCTTAGTTGGATATCTGCAGGCTTCAGTTTAATATCTTTGAAATGCTGTTCAAACTCATTTTGTGGAATGACTGAAATAGCCGAGCCATTCCAATTCCATTTAAATTAATTTGCCATTCACTTCTGTTGGAAGCCATATTGCTTGTTGATCGTTAGTTCTCACATTGTAAATCTCAAGGCTACCCAGTCACGTGGCATTCTTATCATTATCAGATTTTTCAGCAACAGCATGCAATTCAGTGCTCTTTTTGAAACTGCAGCTTGACTTTTAGCTTTCTCTCTTCCACTTATTTTTGTCTGCCCAACATGCTCTTTGTATCTGTCCTACTTTGTTGCATTTCCTGCAAGTTTCACCTTTAAATCTGCATTGGTCTTGTATATGTGAGCCCCTGTCACAATAGTACCATCATTTATTCATCCAAGCCTGCTTCCATTTAGACGTTGCAATTTTATTCACGCTTTCTTTTATTCCTGACTACAACTCAATTGCGCCTTTGTCTGCTATTTCTATTGATACAGTGATTTCAACTGTTCTTTTAAATATGAGTTGTACTTCAGTTAGGAGCCATTTTTGAATGCTTTCTTTTAAGATTCCACAAGTTAATAATCTCTCAGTGCATCTTTAAGTCCATTACCGAACTAATAACGCTCAGACAATTTCTTCAATTAGGCCTCATACACTGAATTGACTCAGCTTCCTTTTGATTCCACATGAAACCAAAAGCATTCTGGAATCAACAATAGTTTCAGTTCTAAGTGTTCCTGCATTTGTTGTTGTTGTTGTTTCGTCATTAATTCATGTCCGACTCTTCATGACCTCATGGACCATAGGGTCCATAGGGTTTTCACGACAAGGTATGGAAGTAGATTGCCAGCCCTTTCTTCTGCACACATACTGCTGCTGCCCAGGTTGGGACCCAGCTGGGTTTGAACTCAGGACCATCTGCCTTGAAGTCCAGTGCTGATGCCACTACACCACCTGCATTACTTTCACAATAGCAGCAAAACTCATTTCGGCTGGTTTGGTTGGAGCAGTTAAACTTCAAAGCAACCTGTATGTCTTTGAACACAATACACTCAGCAAATTTGGCACTCACTTCTCATTGGCTATTTCATTTGCTTTGAAATACTGCTCAATTTGCTCAGTATACAATATCCAGTTATCTATTATATAATCAAATGCATCAATCTTTCCAATGCAGCCTGCCATTTCTACTCTTTTTTTAATGATTATTATCAGCCGGTACTCACTGTTTATGAATCTGCAAACTCTTCCATTTTCTTTTATTACTCAATCGTTTTTCCTTTTGCGAGGAAAATGTGCTGCTCTGAAGCCGTGCTTCTCTTAAACTCATAAATCTTGCTGGGCTGTAACAAGTAAGTAGTCATCTTGGGTTCAGTTTAAAAATACCTCATCACCACTGTTATGTTTAGTAACTCCCAAACCATAAAAAACTAATGGAAAGAAAAACAAAGAGATCACTCATGTATGTTCATTTATTTTACTTTATGCAAGGCACGCTCCTATCACGTGGCAGTGTCATGGCGTATGCAATTCACTTATTTTTAGAGAGAGCCCATAATGAATTATTAAAATGAACAAGAATGCTTAATCAGACAATATATTTGCAATATTACTCAAATACTACTGAAATATTAAATACACAACAGTGCCTAATTAGACTTGAACACAGGATTTGTGTACTTATCAGCAGTCACACATTCACATTGGAAAATGCTGCAGTGTAGGAAATCATCATGATCAAACAACATGTAGCTGTCATTTCTGAAGATCAACCAGATTTATATTCACTTACTTTTATCCTTCTTCTCCTGATGTTACTCCATGTGTCAATCAGCTTGTGATTGCTTTTCTGGGAACTGATTTATAAAATCTTCCTTTTATAAAGTGCCTCTTGGCATTGGCCTTCCTTTGTGCAACCTCTTTGAAACCTACTGTCCTTCTATGCCCTTTCTCTCCTCTGATTTATTGGCCTATCATTGACAACAATGTCTTCGGCTACTTTTCCCCTTTATTTCTGGAATTTCTTCTTTGAATCTCTGACTTTTCTCCCCATGAAAACTCATCTGTTTGTCTTCTGTCCTGACTTCCCTCTCTTTGAGCTTTCTTTTTGTGATAAACCTTGTTAAATCTTTTATACGATATTCATCATGTCAGAGGCGCTGCTTACAGGTAACACCTCAAGGAGAATCATGAAGACCATCACAGTCAGAGCTCTGAGGCATGATAATGGTGCTCCCTATGTGGAGTATGCAAGTTCTCCCTGTGAACTTGTGGCCTTCCTCCAGGTGCTCAGTTTTCTCCCACCTTCCAAAGACACATAGGTTGATCATTCAGTTGACCACTGTAAGTTGTCCTGAGTGTGTAGGTGAGTGGTACAATTTGGGGGAGGGGGAGACACTGAGAATGTGAGAAGAATAAAAAATAGAGTTAATATGGATTTATTGTCAACAATAAATAGACTCGGTGGCCAGTGGGTGTGCTTCTGTGCTATAGGGCCCAGTGACTTTCGCACTGCTGTCAGTTTGCAACACTTCAAACTCCAAACTCAATTGTAACACTAAATGTGTTGTATGGCTATTACTGGTCATTTTTGCTAAGTCTGAAATTTATCAAGGCAGTGAATTTCAGGACCAAAATTGAGAGTGCTGGCACGGCTATGCAGTACAGTTAGCATTATAGACTGCGGATATTCTCCTGGGCAATTGACTGGTTCTTTCCATACAGAACTCTTTTGTAAATAAACAACAGAACATTTGTAGCTTGCCTGGTTCATGGCCTCATATTTCTCTGGATTTGATTCATAGTTTTTTGGCATGTGCATCATTGCAAAGAGATGTGCAAAATGAACGCAGTGTGGTGCAATACAGTCTCATCATTGTGATTGCACTATTGAGTAGCAGCTTCCAACAGGATCACTACCAGCAGCAACACTGTGGTCCCACAACTGTTGATTATGAAGTTACATTAATATAATCATCATAATCATCATCCTGGACCACCCCCCCCCCCACTTGGGTTTGCGAATCGGTGAGATTAGAGTTCGAGATCTGGTGTTCGGTTACCTTACGTTGGCGATTCCAGATTTTGAGGCCTGGTGTTCAGTGATTGGCGTGATCTGGAATCAATTCCAACGATCGAGGCCCGAGAATGAATTGGAAGTCTGGGAGTCCAGAGGTCGAGGCCAGAGGATGAATCAGAAGTCGGGAAGTCTGGAAGTTGAGGCCCACTGGCCAGAGCTGAGCCTACAATTCTCTAGGCCTGTCCTGGTGTTCAAGTACTGTGCAAGTGCATGGGAGGGAGGGAGGAACAGGCTTGTTTTTGCTGATATTTTTTTCTAAAAAATTATTTATGATATTCACTGGATCCTTCTGGGTAGTTTACTACAAGGCAAGTAACAAATGGTTGACTGTAAATTCCAAATCATAGTAACATCACAGTGGAACTGAGGAGCAATCTATCATTTTCACATTCATGTCTTTCAAAGCCTGATTCTTTGGAGAAGTTCTTTGCTTTGATATTTTTGTTTCAAGAATCATGAAGAGACAGAAATAGTTGTGAGCTTGCAGAGAGCAGAGAAGGAAATAAGGATTGGGACACCAAACACTCACTATATGCATATTTCATTTCCTTGATCATTTCACATTGTTTCTCACCAAACAATATGCAGTGCAGTTTTAAAATGGCATCCAGAATTACTCAATCAAACAGAGGCCGAGATAGTACCAAAATTCTTCACAAGATCTGTACAAATCCATCTCCACCAATTCACCCATTTTTAAGGGATTATGTGAAAACTGGGTTAATTCCAGAACAACACAGAGAGTCAACTGTGGTTCCAGGTCTTGGCAAAGCAAAAACATTCTACTCATGATCATTAGCAGGTTAGGTCAAGCTCTGATATTGGCAGCCATCTGATGATCTGCACACCTTCAACTTCTCTGACTGGGTCCAGAGGCAATTCCAGAACATTCTGAAATGATGGCCTGAGTGGACTTTGTATCTACCTCCTCAGCTTTACATCAGCTAGAGTTCGATGGAGTACAACTCAAATCAATAAAAAGTGTGAGTAGAGCCAAGTTTTTATTGGCTTATTTTTCCTTGATTCACTTTATTTTTATATTATTTACCAAGATGAACCTTCCAGCTCTTCTAGTAAATTTTCAACAAAATTTTCTGCAATATTGAACTTGTAATTTAAGATGATTCTTTTTGAGACCTATTGAAAGGATAATTAACCTGACACCAGCAATAATACCAGAAAGAATAATTTATGGAGTCATTTCTTTGTGTTTCGTTTCAGCTGTTTGGCTGGATCAAGACACACAGAATAGCACAACCCAGAGCTCTTTTCAAAACTAAGTAAATAGTGCAAATACGATATAAATAATATTTTATATTTTATGCTATTTTATTTTAATTTAAAAAACTATAGAACTACAAAAAGACATAAAATACTGCAAAATCTGTGCAATATGATAGCTTCTGTACTCTTAATAATATTACACAGTTTTAACTCTTAACTTGCATGTTTCTCTCTGACTTTGATCTTCTAACAATTTACTTCTTTGGTTGCACAATGGAACTGCTCCCATCTGAACACATGAGCAATCCTGCTGTCCCTTGGGCTTGCCCCTAGTTACACTCTTCATAACAGAAAAATAAATCAGTTTAATGCAATTGATTGTCTTTTGGCTGTAGCTTCTGTAAGTGCTCGATTTACCTATTGATCAAATTTCACAGAGCATTTCTGTAATGAAAGTTATTTTTCTTATAAACACTTATCAATTGACTCTAGAAAATTCTACGGACAGTCATACCACAGTTGATCTGTTGAGAAAGTAGATAAATTGTGTCCTTGACTTATGTGTGTGCAAATAACTGCTTTCTCAGATTCTTCACTTGAAGTCTGTTTCTTTAAACAAATCCTGTGATTAGATGTGCTGTGTTATACCTTTTGGTCAATTTTTATTCAATGTTAGATTAATTCCTGCCATACCATAAGTTTCTTGATACAGACTTGATAGCACTGAAGAATATCTCTCAAACATTGCATTGGATAAATAGATTGACACTAGAGCTCTCAAATCATGTTTACCAGAAGGGCTTCAATTATATATTATCATAAATGGACTAGTACTATGTCAGAATGACTGCTATTATTTTTGGCAGTAACTTACTATATTTCAAGTTACCAATCTACAAAGCTTCGTTTCAAATTAAACCCGGCCAAGATATTTTATGTGAAGAAAATACATCTTTCCACAAGGGGTCATCATCTGATTAAGAAAAGAGAACTATTTTGAAACTGTTATGAAAATTCTAAAAACAATTCTAGACAATTAAATTTACATCTGAACTTCTCGCAATAAAATTAAAATTATTTCTCTGCAGACCTACATCAGCGCTGTCTAAAAACTCATCATTATTGAATTCGTTAGCTGCCACCTACACCAGAATACTTCAGAAAATATTTTCTCAGTTCCTGTCATCTCCGTTTTCATTAGAATTAGATTATTTATTCTACTTCCACAAGAAAACCACTAAAAGATGTCATTCATTAGTGAGCAATTAATTCATTACATTCAAGCACAAAATCATTAAAAGCTAATAAAAGTGATAGAATGTTGTTATTGTATTTATGTATATTTTATGTAAAAAATTCATTCTTGAAATTTAAAAAAAATCCTCTTGGTAGGTTTCCCTCGAATCCTCCACCAACACCCCCATGTGCTCTTTCTTGTGCCTCCAATCCAATTGCTACTCCACCAGATGTACAGGAAAAAAGAAATACAATAGAATTTTACAAAAAAATATATATATGATGACTAACAACCAATGTGCAAAAGAAGACAAACTGCGTAAGTAAAAAATAACACTGATAACATGAGTTGTAAAGTGTCCTTGAAGGTCAGTCTGTAGGTCATAGTTTGCTGGTCTTCTGCTGAAGGAGGAAGGACCACAATGGTTCATTATCTAGTTCGGTCTTCAAAATCTTCACTGTGGCCTGACTTATCAAAGAAATACACAAATGTCAAAGCCAAGATGAGCAAGTTATGTGTCATAAATCAGGTGTTCATGTTCTAGTTTCTTTCCTAGCATTCTTCAAGATTTGACTGAGAGTCTAGAAGGGATCAGGGATTGAATCAGAGAATGGCTGCACAGCTGTGTTCTAGATTGATGTAGTCAGTGGTAAAGAAGAATGTAAATGCTCTTTCAAAGTACATGGTTGTAAAATAGTAAGAAAATATTTACCAGTATAGAAGACAACAAAATGGCAAACTTAAGGAAAAGGAAGACACAACCTGTATAAATTGAGACTAGGGGTTATCCTTTAGTATTTCTAAAACTTACAGATGCAATAAAGAAGCAAAGTGATTCTTCAGATGTCTCTATTTTATTAATTTGGACACCGCAGAAGAATGTAACCCATTATAGAAGTAATGACTGTACTCTGCTTTAAAGTATCTCATTACTGTTATACTTGAATACTCCAAAGAGGTGACGGAGCTTACAGACGAATGAAAAGTAAGAAAAAGTAGGGCTTTGAATGATGCTAAACCTTACAAAGATTCTATATTATTTAGAGCTGAAAGGAGGAAATATGGTAATATTGACTATGAAAGTTAGAATAGCAACTTAACTCTTCATGCCTGTTTCACTGTTTGGTTATACTGTGCTTGAATGCTCTCTGTTGCCTCTTCTTTGACAGAAAGCCAGGCTATTGAATTATAAAAAGTGGCACAATTGGAGGTTTTGTGCTGGTGCCTTTTTTCTTGACTTCAGCAATGTTGCAGATTTCTGAACGGTCCACGAACCCTTGTTATCACCTACCTTTCCTCTCACATGTCTTCACCTATAACCATCCAGCTTGTACTCCTTCCCCTCTCCCCAGCTTCTTCTTCTGGCTTCTTCCACCTTCCTTTCCAGCCCTGATGAAGGGTCTCGTCCCAAAAGATTGACTGTTTATTCCTCTCCATAGATGCTGCCTGATCTGTTCTGTTCCTCCAGCATTTTGTGTGTGTTATTCTGGATTTCCAGCATCCGCTGGATCTCTTGTGTTTATCATTTACTACCCTGTTATTCTTTGTTTTATACTACTTTTGAAATTTATAAATTTCTATGTCTTTGCACTGTACTGCTGCCACAAAACAACAAATTTCACATCATATGTCAATGATAATAAACCTGATTCTGATTTCGATTCTGAACCGTGTCTGGAGTTTTAAAAATTCTTGAATTAGCTCTTGCCAAAAGAATTGGCCCCTTGCATTATTCATGTAAAAAGGAAAAGACTGATAAAGACAAATGTAGGTCCCCTGCAAACAGAAACAGGTGAATTGATTATGGGGAGTAAGGACATGGCAGACCAATTGAATAATTACTTTGGTTCTGTCTTCACTAAGGAGGACATAAATAATCTTCCAGAAATAGTAAGGGACAGAGGGTCCAGTGAGATGGAGGAACTGAGCGAAATACATGTTAGTAGGGAAGTGGTGTTAGGTAAATTGAAGGGATTGAAGGCAGATAAATCCCCAGGGCCAGATGGTCTGCATCCCAGAGTGCTTAAGGAAGTGGCCCAAGAAATAGTGGATGCATTAGTGATAATTTTTCAAAACTCGTTAGATTCTGGACTAGTTCCTGAGGATTGGAGGGTGGCTAATGTAACCCCACTTTTTAAAAAAGGAGGGAGAGAGAAACCGGGGAATTATAGGCCGGTTAGCCTAACGTCGGTGGTGGGGAAACTGCTGGAGTCAGTTATCAAGGATGTGATAACAGCACATTTGGAAAGCGGTGAAATGATCGGACAAAGTCAGCATGGATTTGTGAAAGGAAAATCATGTCTGACGAATCTCATAGAATTTTTTGAGGATGTAACTAGTAGAGTGGATAGGGGAGAACCAGTGGATGTGGTATATTTGGATTTTCAAAAGGCTTTTGACAAGGTCCCACATAGGAGATTAGTGTGCAAACTTAAAGCACACGGTATTGGGGGTAAGGTATTGGTGTGGGTGGAGAATTGGTTAGCAGACAGGAAGCAAAGAGTGGGAATAAACGGGACCTTTTCAGAATGGCAGGCGGTGACTAGTGGGGTACCGCAAGGCTCAGTGCTGGGACCCCAGTTGTTTACAATATATATTAATGACTTGGATGAGGGAATTAAATGCAGCATCTCCAAGTTTGCGGATGACACGAAGCTGGGTGGCAGTGTTAGCAGTGAGGAGGATGCTAAGAGGATGCAGGGTGACTTGGATAGGTTGGGTGAGTGGGCAAACTCATGGCAGATGCAATTTAATGTGGATAAATGTGAAGTTATCCACTTTGGTGGCAAAAATAGGAAAACAGATTATTATCTGAATGGTGGCCGATTAGGAAAAGGGGAGGTGCAACGAGACCTGGGTGTCATTATACACCAGTCATTGAAAGTGGGCATGCAGGTACAGCAGGCGGTGAAAAAGGCGAACGGTATGCTGGCATTTATAGCGAGAGGATTCGAGTACAGGAGCAGGGAGGTACTACTGCAGTTGTACAAGGCCTTGGTGAGACCACACCTGGAGTATTGTGTGCAGTTTTGGTCCCCTAATCTGAGGAAAGACATCTTTGCCATAGAGGGAGTACAAAGAAGGTTCACCAGATTGATTCCTGGGATGGCAGCTCTTTCATATGAAGAAAGACTGGATGAACTGGGCTTGTACTCGTTGGAATTTAGAAGATTGAGGGGGGATCTGATTGAAACGTATAAGATCCTAAAGGGATTGGACAGGCTAGATGCAGGAAGATTGTTCCCGATGTTGGGGAGGTCTAGAACGAGGGGTCACAGTTTGAGGATAGAGGGGAAGCCTTTTAGGACCGAGGTTAGGAAAAACTTCTTCACACAGAGAGTGGTGAATCTGTGGAATTCTCTGCCACAGCAAACTGTTGAGGCCAGTTCATTAGCTATGTTTAAAAGGAAGTTAGATATGGCCCTTGTGGCTACAGGGGTCAGGGGGTATGGAGGGAAGGCTGGGTTCTGAGTTGGATGATCAGCCATGATCATAATAAATGGCGATGCAGGCTCGAAGGGCCGAATGGCCTACTCCTGCACCTATTTTCTATGTTTCTATGTTTCTATGTTTCTTCGACCTTATGAATACTCTTCCATTCCCATCTCATCAGTACAGTATCTACCCATTAAGTAGCAACATCTGCCTGAATAAACATGTATCCCCTTTAAGAGTAGGTTCCCGTGACTTACCGACAAGCCAATACATTAGTAGAGAACACTGCTGACACTGATCCAGCATGGTATTACACGAGAAAACATGATTACACTGTTCTGTGAATCCCACATTTGAAGGTTTGGATCTTTGTGGTATTTCCATAAATAATTTTAGGGTGACATTTAACACAATTAAAAATAATAAAGCAAATTTGAGGCTATATAATTTCTACTTTATAGATGCTTCTATGTCCTGATGACCCTGGAGTAAATAATAATGGGAAATGATGTGAGAGGACATGCAATAGCTTTCCTTTGCTGTTAGTAGATGGACATATCTGTGACAAAATATCCCATCTCATTAGGCACAGATAGCTTGCTTCTATCTTTAATATCATCAGTCTCCACAATTAAGTGTGTGGGCTAACCCTGACCCTAACCTAATTGAATTCTCTTTTGTTTCTTTTGTGACACTCTTCACCCTGTATGCATAAGACAAATACAATCCCATGATCTTCTCAGCTCAGAAATGTTACATACATATTCTATTCAGAGCTGATGAAGTTTGATGAATAGATTAGCTTAGATTCCTTATTAACAAATGCAAGCGTTAATCAAGAAGCTGCTTTTACTAAAATGATGCTACCACTAATGCCTGGAAATTCTGGCCTTTTTCTTCTAAGGCTTCCAACCAAAAGTAGACACACTGACATTTATTACTGCTTTAGTGTTTCACCTGAATAATCTTCTCCTTCTGTTCCAATATTATTGAGGTATTTCCAATCCTGGGAATGAAGAAACACATGATATTAAATAAAGTGAGCTCTGAGCAATTTAATGCGTCAAGCATACTTGTGCGAGCATGCCTGGAGTGATAATTAATATTTACATTAAATTCACAGAATTGCCCAAAGCCATCCACAATGATCTATCCCTACTAAGCAGATAATTATCAAAATAATCTAAAATAACTAGTGTCAGCAATGGAAAACTGAAAACATCAGAAAAAGATATGACATTAATTGAGTGTTAGTCTCCATAATTTATATTCTTCAGGCAATGAATGAGATAAGAGGATACACTCATTTAAAAAAAAAGTCTGCCCCTTTTTGTTCAACCATATTCCACAACTAAGCTATCGGGTAATCAAATATAATGTGTGTATTCATTTGTGGTTTTTATGGAGTGTTGTTATATAAGAAGCTCCAATTTGTCAATGTTCAGTCTTCTGTCTGTTTCTCCTGCACTCAGTCCATTAATAGTACTTTTCTGGTTCTTGTTGTGTTAGTATTTCAACTAAATAGGAAGTAATGATTCTGAAAAAGGTTCTTCTGAGTAATAATATTAATATACAGCACGTTATATTAAGCAGCTAAATGAAACTTCTTTACCAGTTATGCTTCACAATCAGATTCTTGAAGCTGATTGACAATGAAATGAGTTAATTAGCCTTTTGATTTCCTCCTCACTCCAGTGGGGAAGCTTATTTGGTTTTTCTTTCGTTTACTGTGCTGTAAGGAAATCAAAGATAGGCCATTTATCACACTAAGCTTCAGTGTACCCAAGGCAACATTACACTTATTTCTAGAGAAGAGCACTGAAGAGTTTTACTTATCCAGTGGACACCCAGAGTGCCAGAACAGATATGAAATAGCAGGAATGAAACACTACAATGTCTAATATGATGCCCAGTTTTAAATGTTTTACAGTTTCATGCAAAGTGAAGTCGTTTATCAGTTGCCTGATCCACCAGGCCGAATACTCCCACATCCCACAGTCCCTAGCAGGGACTGCTCTGCCCTAGAGAAACAAAGACATAAGATTACCCAGTTATCTTACTAATCAATGATATAAAACAAAATCAATGCTGAAAATTGCTGGGAATGGAAACTAAAAATTCTTCACAGTATTCATTTCATGTTCTTGTATCCGAGCACCAAAAATATATGCACATAATTTTCCCCTTCATTTCTGCTCTTTATACTTTTACAATAGTACATTGAGTAAGTCATGGCAGATCCACTAGTTCTAAAATAGATTACAATTGAACTACCACATCTGCTACCTTATGGTGGCCACTACATTTATGTGAGTTGGCTAGAAATGAACAGACTGCAATTAGCACTTTGCGAGGTGTGGATTCAGGGATCTTTTTCCCTTAGCAGAAAGACAAGTAGTTAAGGGGCACAGACTAACTGACAGCATTAGAAAAGAACTGAGTAAAATAGCTTTCATGCAAGAGTGATAGGATCTGGAATTCACTGGCTGAAGGTTGATGGAGGCAGGAACTTTCATAGCACGTACAAAATATGTGTTTTGTGTGAAGTATACACAATTACAAATAAGGCAATGGCCTAAAAACTGGGAAGAGGATTAAGCCAGACAGAACCTCCAGCTGGCATGGACTGGATAAGCTGAGTGGCCTCTTGTAGTGAGACAAATTTCTATGATTCCGTGATGTCTGGGCAGGCCACAAAACAGAAGGTGGAGGCACAATTTCATAGTTTCAATTTGTATCTACAGAGAGTTCAGAGGAATCAGTATCAGGCAGACTAGATGACTAATTGCCAATTGACTCAATAGTTAAAAGAACATTTAAAAATAAAATTAAATTTCGTTTGATTTTGGTGTTTTGCATATGGAGAATTTTTTAAAATCTAGATAGTGGTGTTCTTTAATTCTGGAATTAAAACTGTTCCTCTGCAGTTGCCTGGGTAAATGTTGCAGTATTCTTCATAAAAGTTTAACACTGGGTTTCTGGATAAGGCAAGCTATGAACAGTATGATGATGAAGATGAATACCAGTGTTGAATAATGGAAACATTTGCTATGCAATATATTAATTGTTTGAATAATTGCGATGTCTACTGCAAAGGCTGTTGAAAATTCAGCAAATTGTACATTGAAGTGTAATCATCACAATGGCAGGGAGAGATAGACAAATAAAGAATGCAACAAGACTGATGGTATCACTACTGGCTGCTGATAAATTAAATTTGGATATGACGGTATATTGGTAAGGAATATTTGTGACTATGCATTTTGCTATATATGGTATTCTTGGTGACAGATTTCAAATCTGGTCATGCCATTATTTCAAATCCCAGTATGGACCAACATACAAATACAAGAGACTCTGCAGATGCTGGAAATCCAGGGTAAGACACACAAAAATGCTGGAGGAACCCAGCAGGTCAAACAGCATCTATGGAGAGGAATAAAGAGTTGATGGTTTGGGCTGAGATCCTTCATCAGAATCTTGTCACTACCATTCAAATCTGCTTATTGTCAAAATCCCTTTGTCCCTCCTAACCCTCTCCACTCCTCTTCTGTAATCACCTCCATAATGGCTTTCCAGAGCTCTGTGTCCCCAACTTCTCCGCCACATGGATATCTTGCCTCTCTCACCCCTTTACAATCATCTTGCTCCTCTTGCGATCTCCTCTCCACTGCAATCCTCTCTACAATCTCTCAGTGATCTCTCTCCATTCACACTTCCCTGCAATTTCCACCAATCCAATTAGACAGATTTAGAATTATATGTACTTATTTATTTATCACGTGTACATTGAAACATACAGTGAAATACGTTGTTTGTCTTAACAGTCAACACAGTCTGAGGTTGTGCTGGGGGCAGCCTGCAGGTGTCAGCATTCTGGTGTCAACATCACATGGCCACAATGTTCAGTAGAACATGCATCCAACATACAAAATCATCAACAACAAAACAAATCCCTTTCCCACCCCCACCCACACATGCAGATGGGCTTCTAACCCCCAGGAAAGGTCACCTCTGGACCTTTAACCTCCAGACTGTGGCTCCAGACCTGCAGTTATTTGGCCTCCAACTTCCAGACTCACCAACTTAGGAGCTTCAACAGGTCTTTAACCTTCAAACTTGCCAGCCTTGGGCTTCGGACTCACTGACTTTGGAGCTTTGACCTCAGGACTCCCCGATCACAGGCCTTCAACCTCAGAACCTGCCAATTGATCTTGGGCCTCCAATCCCGGTCCTCACTGACCTCAGACATCTGGCTCCAGGTTTCACTGACCTTGGGGATTGCCAACCCATTGTTCTATTATAACCAGTACAGAATTAGAAAGTCTATTGTAATGATTTTGTCTAAATGCTTTTCAGAGAACTTATCGGATATTTGCTTTAGGAAAATTTCCACAAATGCAATACCACGGAAGAAAATTGGGTGAGGCTCAGAGAGACCAATGCCTGACAAATCAGGCATATTTCAGATGCATGAAAAGTAGCCCATGTCCTGACTTCAGATTTGGGATTCAGATGCAGTATGCAGTTTCCTGCGCTTCCCTCATCAGTTATGCAGCCACCAACCCATTTTTCAGCAGAGGAGCACTTAGTTGTCAAGCACCTCCGCAATTATTGTGGAAAATTCATGACGCACAAGCTAGCAAATGTGGCAAATAAATAATTAAAGTCCATCAGCAGAGTCACTGCTCTAATTATAATAAAAAATAATTCACCGTTACCATAACTTCCAGACTATCATTCTTTGTCATATAAAATATAAAATGCTATTTGTTCAGAGACCAACCATGAATATATAGGCACCCAGCTTGATGTATGAAAATAGCAAAGGCATAAATGTGAACAAAATATGGGGGTCCTTTGAACACTCTAAGTTTGTTGTAATGCAACTACATGAGGAGTTAAAATCAAGGGGACTCAATATCCACCTGTGATTCAGCATCAGTTTCTCTGTCTGCATATAGTTCTTGATGAGACATCTGCGATGAGATTTGGTTTTACTTATTTGATCATAAGGTGTGAACATCACTGAGATCACAGGGCAATTAAGAGTCACCCACATTACTGTGTCTGGAGTCGCGTGTAGATTAGATTCAAGATTCAAGATTGTTTATTGTCACTCTTCAGTACACGAGTGTAAAGAGAACAAAATGATTGTTACTCTGGGTCTGATGCTGCATAGAAAATGCACAATAAGTGTAAAGAACACAACTGTAACCCCCAGGTTCTGTCGGCTGTGTAAGTCTGGGGAAGACAATCTCTGGCCCCACCAAACATGGGAGATTGAGGTGGAAAGCCTCCTGTCTGTGTGGATGCTGAGTGATGTGTCACCCTGTTACAAATCAGTACCATGAATTAACAGACAGTACATCATATGCAATTAAATGATTTAGTTTTATAACTCTTAATTTGACTAAAGGGTTAGTAAAGTAAAACAAAAAGAAAAGGGCCCATTTTAATGAAACGTCTAATATGCACAAGTTGGAGCTCACAGTTTCCCTTCCGCTGGTCCGCCATCGATTTCCCCGGGCTTCATCGACTCCCGGCCTCACTCCTTTCTGGTGTCCATGACCTCTCCATTCTAGCACCTTCTCTCCCCATCTTTCGCCGAAGAAAAGACCCAGATCACCTCGGTCGCAGGCACATAACAAGAAAAACACACTCCCTTCATCGGACAGCACACATTCCAAAGCCCCCGTTATCTCTAGCCATAACCCAAACACTGCTGCTAAAAAAAGACCATTAGCAGTGCTTGTACAGAAAAACCATTACATTAGCAGTGAAACCTTTCCCAGGGTGTTACACAATAAATATAAATACATAAGATTAGCTTATATACAGAGATGTATGTACATAAGGTGATGCTAGGTTCCAGAGTATCTATTCATAAGGTGCTGTTTCTGCAAAGTTTGATATTGTAAGTTACTCTGAAGGAGATACTTACTGCATATGTGTGGAACTCCTCAGTTCTATTTTGTTGGAGAAATTAACCAATTTTAAAACTTTTTCCAAAACCATGACAGTAGATGATCAAAACAATATCCTCAGTGCTACCATGTAATATTGGGGCTCTGGCTTTGTTTGATTTTACAGGGTAATGTTTAGCTGTAGGGGGCAGCATCATATCTCATTCACATTTTCATTGTAACCCTTGAGAAACTGAAATTTTGTAAATGATACAGCTATTATAATGCACAAACTCAGATTTCTCTTCCTCTTTATTTTTTAGTTTCTATCAACATTTTAACATTTTCAAGATCTTTTTGAACTATTAAAATTATTTAAGTTGGAATAAGTTTTTATTTGTATTGTCACCATGATTTTTTCTAGTATATTAGTTTAATGGAAAATGGTTAACGTAGTGATATTATATTAATGTTATGAATGTCTGAACTTTGCATTGCTAAAATTATCTATGGTCTCACTGATATTATTTCTGTCAGTGTTTTGGTGTCTCTTTCTCTGTTATTCTGTTTCACTGTTGCTTGTCAATCTTATTTTTATACCATTTTTATTTGCCTGCCTCTTTCTTTCTGTTCACTCATTCTGTTCATCACTTCTCTGAGGGATGATTGCAAGGCAGTAGTGTGCTCCAATTGGTCAGTCAGCTGCCGTGTACAGCTCCTATCTCTAGAAGCATCATGATGCTGGATAACAGTTCCCAGGGAGTCTCCAAGACCACAGCAGCATTCCTGTAACAAAGCTGCACATGCTCCCGAGCCTCCTACCTCTTCTGATCATCACAAAAGCAGCTGAATCGAGGAGAGTCCCCACTTCTCTTCGTTGTCGAGAGACATTAAACTCCCTAGCAACGGGGAAACATCTTTTAAAGTAAAAATCCTAAGCTACCTAGCAACTAAACAATGTTATTTAGTGCCTTTCCAACTTCCAGATTTGAAAGGAGACCTGTGTCAATACACAAAGACTGAGGCTGCTTCAAGGATAAAACGACACTGGACAAGGATTAATGGTACCAGTCTAGTGCTGAAAGGATGTCTGCACTCCGTCGAAAATTCGGTGAAGACTATCAAGTTGTCAATACTTCCAGGGGTTCTACCTACAACGCTCCCATAAAAAAGAAAAGACAAAGGTTTGTTGACAAGAATGGTCGTTGTAACGTACAGCATGGGAACTTAGGCGGAGAGACAAGTAGGTATATTTCTGATCTGTTCACTACTTTAGTGGATCTGAAGTGGAGATGGAACCTTCTAATTTTCATTCTGACTTACACAATAGCCTGGCTGGTGATGGCTTCAATGTGGTGGATCATAGCCTACATCCGTGGAGACATAGATCAAACCCATGGGGAGAACTACACTCCATGTGTGGCCAATGTCTACAATTTTCCATCAGCTTTTCTTTTCTTCATAGAAACAGAAGCCACTATTGGTTATGGCTTCAGATACATCACTGAAAAATGCCCGGAGGGTATCATCCTCTTCTTGTTCCAGTCTTTGCTTGGCTCCATTGTGGATGCCTTTTTGATCGGGTGTATGTTCATCAAAATGTCCCAGCCAAAGAAAAGGGCAGAGACTTTGATGTTCAGCCACAGCGCAGTCATCTCTCAGCGTGACGGCAAAATGTGCCTGATGTTTCGAGTAGGGAACCTTAGAAACAGCCATATGGTCTCTGCTCAGATGAGATGCAAAGTGATAAAGGTAAGCGCTGTCAAATATTAACAAATTTGCCCATAATAGTCTCCTAAATGTGTTTAAGTCAAACCAGGCACTCTAACTAGATTTGTCTCTGTAGATAATTAGTTATACTGTACTGGTTCATTTAAAACAAACCTGTTTTATTGCAAGATATTGTTGCCTTCAGTAGTGGAGATTGTTGAAAATTTAATTTGAAAGCATTTAAGCTCAAACAAGAGAAATATTGTTCCCAAGACAATTCAGCAATGGAGGAGTTAATAAAGTCAGTGTGGGCACAATAAGTAAATCTAACACTTGTGCTTCTTCCTGCATAGACTCCATCAGAATATGTTCAAATACAACAAGTATTTGAATATCTGGATTGATAGTGAAATGATAAGGCAGTAGACTACAATTACTATTGCCATCAATAACACCCCAGTAGCTCATTTGTTAACAGTTTTTTGTTCCTGCTATGGTGTGTGCAATAGTAATATTTCATATCGAGAATTTTACACTGCTGTGCACTAAACATTGTCAATACATAATTTTAATCATTATTTAAATTAAAGCACTGCCCAAAATAAAATCCCAGCAACTGAAATGTGAGTGAGAGATATCTTCATTTCCAAGTCAAATACAAGAGCTATTGGGACATACACTCAATAGCTACTTTTCGGGGTACCTTTTGTGCCTAATGAAGTGGCCACTGAGTGTATGTTCGTGGTCTTCTGCTGCTGTAGCCCATCCACTTCAAGGTTTGACCTGTTGTGTGTTCAGAGACCCTCTTCTACACACCATTGTTGTAACGAGTGGTTATTTGAGTTACTGTCACCTTCCTGTCAGCTTGACCCAGTCTGACCATTTTCCTCTGACCTCTCTCATTAACAAGGTGCTTTTGTCCACAGAACTGCCACTCACTGGATGTTTTTTTGTTTTTCGCACCATTCTCTGTAAACTCCAGAGACTGTTGTGTGTGAAAATCTCAGGAAATTAGCAGTTTCTGAGATACTCGCACCACCCCGTCTAGCACCAACAGTCATTCCACAGTCAAAGTCTCCCCCATTCTGACCACAACTGAACCCCTTAACCATGTCTGCATGTTCTTTTTCATTGAAATGCTGCCACGTGATTGGCTGATTAGATATTTGCATTAACGGGCAGGTGTACCTAAAAAAGTGGCCACTAAGTGTATCTTTGGCCAGTAACTTGACCATGACTGCTGGGAACTCCAGTGCCTGCTAGCAGGTGTTAGTTAGGGGCAATGGGAGTAGGGTGGCACTGAGGGATGCCACAATGAGGGGTAGGTTACCTCTCCTAGTGATAACTCCAAACAAGGGAGACATGGGAAATGTTTGGGGAACTGGGCCAGTTGAGTAGCCTGGCTAATCAACATGTAAAACCCACATAAGTGTGCACTCATGTTGCAGCATCTGATCACTCGAAAGGCCTTGAGAGTCTAAAATGCAATCGGTATTGTAAAGTAACACGCTAGGAAATGGATGCATTGCAAGTTCCTACACACAGTAATGAGGAAAACCACCATTTGAGGTAATGTTGGTAGCTTTATTTGAGAAACAAATGTTGATTACGCAATTAGAGAATTTTCCTAATCATTGTACAGGGTTTTATATATCCAGCTGAAATGGATGGACCAAACATTGGAATTGGTTTATTATTGTCGTATGTACCAAGATAGAGTGAAAAGCTTGTCTTGCAAATTGTTCATACAGATCAGATCATTATACAGTACATTTTATTGCACCATATAACAGATAGTACTTCCACCAACACAAAGGTTTTTGGAACTTAGCAGGTCAGGCAACATCTGTGGCAGGGTTTCCCAAACTTTTTTATGCCATAGACCAATGCCATTAAGCCTGGGATCTGTGGACCCCAGGCTGGGAACACCTGATCTATGGAGTGGAGAAAACAGTTGATGTTTCGGCCCTTTGGGTCTCAGCCCAGAATGTCTGCTGTTTACTCTCCTCCCTCCATAGATGCTGCCCAACTTGCTGAGTTCCTCCAGCATTTTGTTTGTGTTGCTTGGTACTTCCACCAATGCAACTTGACTTCAGAGCTGCTCTGAAACATCAGTTGAAATAAACCTACAACCACTCATCTCAGAAGACAAGAGTACAACCACTAAATCAAGGCTGATACATAGCACCAGAATTGGGTGTATCACTGATGACCACACAGCTAAATAGAGGCAGCAGTAGCAGGAACAGCTGACATGTGGATGTCCACCACACCACATAAGCACAATCACTTATCTCATGTATGGGGCAGATGGAAGCTCTGCATTGTACTCATGGTTGAGAGGGCTGCTGACCTCTGTTAGGGCTGTTGTGGAAATCTGGTGGAATCAGTACAACTTCTGGGCCACAAAATTCAAAATAATATTTGACTGATACAAAAACAGAAAATGCTGGAAAAACTCAACAGGTTATGCAGGATGTGTGGATAGAAAACAGTCAATATTTTGGGTCTGCGACCTTTTACCAGCTACCAATTCTGATGTTGGGCCGCAGACTTGAAATGTTGACTGTCTTTTTTCTACAAACGCTGCCTGATCTACTGAGTTTTTTCCAGTATTTTCTGTTTTTTTTAAAATTTCCAGCATCTGCATTTTAAAAAAAATTCATTTATACTTGGCTGATCTCTTCCCTCAGAACCGTGAGCAAGTCCTATTTTCTATTGCTCAAAGGCATAAATATATTTACTGCACTTGTAGAGAAAATTGAGCACCTTACAGTCTCCAAATCAAGTTATAAGGGAAGAAGGCTTATAAGTAATTATTGTGTCAGTAATTTAATTAAAGTTTCAAATATTAGCTAATGTAAAAACGTTATGTTAAGAAAGTGACAAAAACAAGTTAGGAGACAGGAGGTAAGCATGTTAAAAGAACACAAGACAAAAGGAATAGGCCACCAGACCCCTGAAGCCTGCAATCTAATCCTGCCTCAGCTATCCTGGTCTCAACTCCTCTTCTGTGCCAGTTCCCCATGACCTTTCATATATTTGGCAGTTTTCATCAAAAGCATCCCTAATAATCTGTCCTCCACCACCCTCAGAGACAGGGAATTCATTGTCATTTGAGAGAAGAAATTTCAACAAACCTAATTTTTGAAGGACCAGCCCTTTATTTTGTAGCTATGTCCCTTTTTTTGACTCCCCCTTACTGTGTGACAGAAATACAGAATAGCTCCTAAACCTAAATGAAGATGATAATGAATAGCAAATAACAAATAAATATTCGATTAGTGTTTGCATTACACTGTCAATATAATAGAATGTAACATGATTAGCATGATAATTATATGTCTAAACAAACAGAATCCAAAAAAGCAAAGACTAATAAAAATGTTTTTGCAACTTTCTGTCGGCATTTCTAGTTTCAATTTGTTATAAATCATTTTATAATAAAATGTGTATGATTTTGAAATATATTTGTTAAATCAGTTTTATGGCAAGATGTGCAGCTAATTTGATGTGTACCATGTTGCAGAGGGCATAAAAATAGTTTCATGTCTCAATTCACTTTTATGAATGAAAAGCTTCAAAACTAATGCCAGCACAAAATATGTATTAATCATTGATCTAAAATTAAATTATGCAGATCTCTATATAAGCATAAAATAGCATCTACAAAAGTAGTTATATGTTGTTTTTGATTTATTTTGTGACATTCTTGTAATCTATTTTAGAATTTTTAACAA
Source organism: Mobula hypostoma (assembly GCF_963921235.1). Classification (NCBI taxonomy): domain Eukaryota; kingdom Metazoa; phylum Chordata; class Chondrichthyes; order Myliobatiformes; family Myliobatidae; genus Mobula; species Mobula hypostoma. Next base: position 39,707,412 of record NC_086128.1, read on the forward strand.
AACACTTAGGATTTTTAACTAAAATGTTTTACTTTGAACAATTTTACTGTATCTGTAAGACTGATACACTCACATTTAAAACTTTTTCTGTGCCAAATTATTTACATACATAAAATGAATCATTGCCATAAGACTTTGAAATAAAGCTGATCAAAATTGTTGAAAGCCATTCCTCATTGTTTGTTCATGGACACATTGCTATTTCTATCAAATTTGTTTTTGAACAATTAAAGGTAATGTTAGGTCAAGATGGAAAACTTAGTCTATGGTAACAATTGCAATAAGATTCATGTTCAGTTACCTCTGAATTGACACTGTAATTTCACCTACAAGATACTAAGCTTTTTATTGGCAAGGTAATGTAACCTATTTAACCTTTTCAAAGCTTACATTGACATTTCTGGCTACTAATCAAAAATGGCATTTCCTATTACTTTCTTATTGCCTCATGAACTGAACCATTTCCACTTCTCCATATTTACTTTCCAATTGTGCATTGTAATCTTCTGTGCTGAAAAAAATATAAACTGGGTAAGAATTTATTTCTTAGAATCTGTTTCCAAGTATACAATACATCAAGAAAACAGTGATTTCAAACTAACATCCATTCTGCTTTTCAAATAAAAGCATTGTCCATAAATCATAAACCTGTCCCTTTATTTTCAATTAGTAATATCATGTTGGGGGGCAGTTCTTCAAAGGAGCATAAATATTAAATCTGGAATAGGCCTTTCTCTCCCCCTTGTGCTACTCTGTGATTCAATAACATCATGGCTGATCTTCTATCTCAGTGCCAATTTCCTGTTCTAACCAAATAATACTTGATTCCCTTAATATCTTAAAATCTATCAAACCTGCCTGGTTACATCAGGGTCTGATGAGGCAATTTGAATGTACAGGAATATAGGAATCTGCAGAAAGTAGTGGACACTGCCCAATACATCACATGCACATCCCTACTCACCATCAGTAGTATCTACAGGAAATGTTGCTTTCAGAATGCAACATCTATCATCAAAGATCCACTCTATATAGGCCATGCCATCCACTCGCAGCTACCATTGGGCAGGAGGTACAGAAGTCCCTCACCACAAGGTTCAAAAACAAATACTTCCCTTGAATCATTTGTTCCTTGAACCATTTGTTTCTTGAACACCCATCAGTACAGTTTAGCAACTCTCTGAGCACTTTCACAACATTGCACTAAAATGGACATCATTCTTTTTGTTCTAATTATGTTTCTTGTAAAAAAAAATCATGTACTTATGCTTTTTCTTGTAAATGCTGCTTACATGATGCTATGTGTCAATGCTGTTGCTGCAAGTAAGCTTTTTATTACACCTGTGTGCACATATATTTGTGCATATGACAATAAACTCATCAAACTCTGCCTTGAAGATCTCAATGGAGTGACGGACCCTCCACAGCCTGCTGACATAGTGAATTTTGCACCCGCAGAGCTGACTTCTCAGCTCTGATTTGAATGGACAACCCTTTATTTAAGACTGTGACCATTTATTCCAGGCATTTCCAAACAGAAGAAACATCAATTCCCAAGCTACCCTGTCAATGGTACTTTGATCTCTCTTGCACGTTCAGAAATATTCTATTTCATGCCAAATTTAGGGATAGTTTATTTACTCAATTTTTAGGATGTGAATGTTGCTGGGAAGGCTAACATCAAATGGCCATCTCAAATTTACTTTAAAAAGAAAGATGTGGTGCATTGCCTCCTTGAATTGCTGAAGTCCTTTTGGTAAAGGCTGTTGGGTAGGAAGTTTTGGAATTTAGACTGAATGACAATGAAGGACAGGCAATGGACAGTACTGTGCAGAAGTCTTAGGCACATACTGCATATGTAGATGTCTAGGGTGCCGAAGACTTTTGCACAGTACTGCCGTAATTTTATGTATTGCACTGCACTGCTGCCACAAAAAAAAATAATTTCATGACATATGTGAGGAATGATAAACCTGAATCAGATATGGGTCTCTGTTGTAGACTGAGAGTGGGAAGGGGACAGGGGGAGGGGAATCATGGTTGGGAAAAGGGGAAGGGAGAGTATAGGGAGGGGAAGCATCAGAGACATTCTGTAGTGATCAATAAACCAATTGTTTGGAATCAAATGACCTTGTCTGGTGTCTCAGGGCTGGGCACGTCTGCACCCATGCCACGCCCCTTGGCCTGGCAGTTCTTCTCCGCCACGTGTCCCACACCACTCCCGCGGAGCTCCGCCCTCACAATGCCTAACATCCTTTGCTCCTGCCAGATTTACAAACTTGCTCTCCGCTCTACATTGACAAATACTACATATATGTGCCTAAGACCTCTGCACAGTACTGTACTTCCAAGTCAGGATACAGTGTGTGGTGGCTTGGAGGGGGGAGTTGATTCAAGGTGCTCTTCTAACTATTTGAAATGATTTGCTGAAATGACCTTTCTTAGTACTATTTGGAGTGCGCATCACAGTAAAGTAATTGAAAAAAGACTTTTTTTCTAAATCTGTTATTTCCTAATTGTGACACAGAATAATACCAGACAAAAATTGTCTCCTAACACACAAGAATTTACGATTATTTATAACACACACGTGAGCATATTCTCCATTTGCCTCAATGAATGCAGCTACAACACTCAAACTTGATGCTATCCAGGAGACAGAAGCTGAGAGGAATTCAGTTTTAATTGTCAGTTCAAAATACATGAAGGGGTATTGGCTGTGAATGTTTCATTCCTTGAGCTCATGGAACTTTAGGTGTTTAGTTGACTGCTAACCAAAGGCAAATTGCTCCCCAAGACTTTTACTGTATATGTACTTATGAAGAGCTCAGGGCTTCCTTTAAACATTTCAAAGCCAATGAAGTGTAATCATTGTTGTAATGCAGTCAGACACAGCTTACCAATGTGTGAACTTAAAGGTCTGTGAAGCAGAAATTATATTAATGATCCTTTAACATAGGTAAGAGGCAAAAATTGACCAGAACTTTGAACTCCATAATATCAATATCACTGAATTAGTTCCACCTGACGTCGTCTCAGATGAACAACTCAGCAAGTTTAAACTTTATTTTGTCCCAATTACTGATGTATAGCTGTTGCTATAAGATGCAATTGCAATGACCAGAGGATGCCCAACAGATGTCGGAGTGGACTTTGCTCATGTTGCTTTTCAGGTCTCCTAGACAACCACTGAAATGAAATGTTTGGTCCCTTAGCTGTGCAAACAAAGGATGCAGGTCTGTTTATGGCTTGATCTACCACAGCGGACAGGCAGAGTAGGAGATGGAGCTGCTCTGCCAGGGATGTTCCATGATTCCACAGTTCTCACAGCCAGTTCTTTTGCAGTACGCACATTGATGCTCTGTCCTGAAGGACTGAGACTAATGAGACAAGTGCATTCAATATTATCTCCTCACCAAGTAAGCGTGGCAGCAAGCCTAAATAATATAAGGCTCAACTTTGAACTGGAGTCCACTTCAGACACAAACTCTTCTTAATTTGGTCCGGCCACATTTGGCATGTTTTCTGCTTTCCTCATTACAGTAAGGAGATGGAGTCATTGGAGAGGGTGCAGAAGAATTTCATTTGGATGTTGTAAGGATGAGAAAGTATCAGCACAAGGAGAACTTGGACAAACTTCGATCATTTTCTCTGGAGAATTGGAGGCTGTGAGGAGACCTGACAGAGAGGCAAAGATCGGTCGTTTTTCCCAAGGTAGAAATATCAAATAAAAGGTGACATAGCTTTAAGATGGGGACAGAGGTTTGAAGGAGTGGGAGTACTATTTTTTCACACACAGTGGATGTGCTGCCAGTGGTAATGGTAGAAGCTGATATGAGGCATTTAAACAGACACAGAAACATGCTGGAGGTGGAGGGATATAAGGCAGGTACAAGCAGATAGGATGAGTTTTACTTGACATCATGGTTGACACAGCCATCATGGGCTGACTGGTCTGTTCTATGTTACATGTTCGAATTAGTGTTGAAAATACTCTGCCTGAAGAATAATTAGCAGTTTGTTTAGCATTGTTCTCCTGATGTTGGCCTTGCATGCTGTCTAGCTACATTCCCTTAACATTCAGTGATATTAATATTATAGAGTTCAAAGTTCAAAAAGTACGAAGTACCAAAGTACATATATGTCACCATATACAACCCTGAGATTCATTTTCTTGCCAGCATACTCAATAAATCCAATAACCAACTGGGTGGACAATAAAATGCAAAAAGAAAAAAAATAGTACTAATAGCTAAATATGCAATAAATATTGAGAACATGAGATGAAGAATCCTTGAAAGTGAGTCCATAGGTTGTGGGAACTGTTCAGTGACGGGCCAAGTGAGGTTATCCCCTTTGATTCAGGAGCCTGATGATTGAGGGGTAATAACTGTTCTTGAACCTAGCGGTGTGAGTCCTGAGGTTCTTGTACCGCCTTCCTGAAGGCAGCAGTGAGAATAGAGCATAGCCCTGGGTGCTGGCTGTCCCGGATGATGAACAACATGGTGGTCAAGACTGATTAGAAACTCAGCTAGGCCCTCTGCATTAATACCATGTAGGTCAAAGGCTGGCACACTACCCTGAGTGACTCAGCTCCTGAAACCTGTAACCTTTCAACTATTTACAAGGCACAAGACAGGTGTATGCTGAAATTTTCTCCATTTGCCTGTTTTTCAATCAAAGTCAACACGGTATTTATTGTCATATGAACAAGTACATGTATGCAGGGGTATAATGAAAAAATTACTTGCAGCAGCATCACAGAAACATAGCATCAGAGACAGAAAATTCAACAAGAAAACATAAATTAATATAAACACAAAAAGAAAAACATAACGTAACAACATTGGTTGTTCGTCCATCGTTGACGTCGATGAGGACATCGACACCATTATGATGGTGTCAAGACTAGCGCGCGATTTGGATTTAAGTGAGGGAGAGTTGCGCAGCGTCAGCCTCACTCTCTCTTCCCAATTCCCATCTGCATCCAGTGGCAAGACAGAGTCTAGATGGCTGGAGATGGGACGTCTTCTGTGTCTAATCCTGCTCTACACGTTCCACGACACTTGCAGAGACCGCCTTCTTGACCGTTGGACCTTCCATAGGTCTCGTCCGCTCAATCCGCCGGAGTCTGTCTTCACATGCTGGAATAGACATCTCCCTATCTCACCGAGGGTTTGAGACCCGTCAGCTACCCTCTCCTGGTTTAGCCAGCTTGGCGAAGCCATTGCCCGGGGTGTGGCCGCTGTCGTATGCAAACAGCTATGGGGAGCCACAGGTGAGAGCTGAGTGTCAGGTACGGACCAAAGGTGGACTAACCGCCTTGAAAAGGATGTGACATGTTCCCCCACCAGAGGTGCTACCCCTCCCTGACACCCCATACACCCCAACATAACAACATAACAACATAAATTACACAAAACTATACAAAAATGAACACAATTAGAACAAAAAAAAGAAAGCAAAGTCCATTGCGGTGCAAAATGGTGATAGTGATGCTATACTGAGGTGGTGATTAGGTTTGTGGAGAGTTGTTAAGTAGCTGTTCCTGAACTTAGTGTTGTGGGGCTTCAGGCTTCTGTACCTCCTGCCCAATGGTAGCTATAAACTATTTCAGTCCAAGCCAGGTACTCAAGAAATTTGATTTCATCCAGGACTAAACAGCTGACTTGATTGCCACCCATCCATAACTGGGATTGAGAGTGCAATGTGCACCATCTGAATAAAGTCTGCTGTTACTTAGCTGGAGTACTCTTACAGCAGCTCCCAGATCCACAATCTACACTGCAGTACATCATCGGGAAGGACAAAGGCTTCAGGAGCATGGGAGTAGCACTACCTAGAAGTTTCCCTACAAGCTGCGCAGCATTGTGACTTGAAAATATATTGCCAGTTCTTCATTGTCACTGCACCCTAAATCCTGGAACTCCCTTGCCTTCACCAGAATTCGTTATTTTTATAAATGATCTGGACGAGAATGTACACAGTACGATTTGTAAGTTTGCAGATGATATTATAATCGTAAACAGTGAAAAACGATATCAAAAATTACAGAGGGTCGCGATCAATTAGGTAAGTGGGCTGAAGGTTGACAAATAGCTTTCAGTTAAGCTAAGTGCAAGGTGTTGCATCTTGGGAAGTCAAACCAAGGTAGGACTTGTACAGCAAATGACTAGACCCTGAAGAGCGTTGTGGAACAGAGGGACCTAGGAATACTGCTACATAGTTCACTGAAAGTGGTCTCACAGGTCAACAGGGTGGTGAGGAAGGCATTTGGTTTGGTGACATCAAGTATCGGAGTAGTCGTACAGGACGTTGGTGAAGCTGCATTTACAGGATTGTGTACAGTTTTGGTCACCTAGTTCAATAGAGTGATACAAAAAGTACTGGAGGGGAGGGTGCTGAGGTTGAATGCACTGTTGCAAATGATGAAGACTGACTCTCGCGCTGTATTCTGGGGTTTAGGACCTATAAGTGCCACCCAGTAGTAATTGTACACATCCTGGAGCTGTTGAGTTCTGTGTGTCAAAAATTCTTCACACACCAGTGGAATGGAAACATGAACATTACAGAATAATCTTCGTCTGTCTGTCACATCTTCTACTGCAATGCTGAAGAGCAGGGAAAATCTCCTGGGTTTAGTGTTTCTGTTCTGTGTGTTTGATAAGTTGAGTATTTCAATCTTGTCTGATTTTCTTGCCTTACCGCTATATGTAGGACAAGCAAATCATGCTGAATAGCAAAGAACAGAGAACACAGGGTGGTAAAAGATAACCTGCTTAATGGGTTTAGATATGCTACTGGAATGTTTTATAATGAAGTTTTCGATCCCGTATCCTGAGAAAATAATGCTCTCCTGGGTTTACATCCAAGAGCCTGCAGTGGCTCAGTAAGTACCATATTCCTTCTGTCAGAATGTTATAGATTCAAGTTCTGCTCTAGACTTTTTTTTGTCAAGAACATTGGACTGACATCCCAGAGAAGTACTGAAGGAGTGCCACACTATTTATTGGGAATCCTGCCTTTTGAATTGGATGTTAATTAGGGACACTGTCTATTCTCTCACAGGAATATAAGAATTCTCATACCTCCATTTTAAAAGAAGCACAGAACTAATCGCAGGTGACCAAATCAATAAACACTTCTAATATTTAATTAATTCTGATCGTTATCACTTTGCTGTTTGTGGGAGCTTTCTGTGCTCAGTTTAACTTCCACATCAGTGACATTACTACAGTATCTGACACTTCACAATGACTTCACTGGCTATGTGACACATTAGGCCTTTCTGAAAAAAGGTGCTGCTTGGGCAAATCTTCAATGGATATGGAGAAGGTCCAAGTTGTAAAGGAGTATCTCCTTTATATACTATACTTATTTCATTGTATATACTATACTTACATTGTATATTGTATAACATAAATATTATTAAACATTATACCCAAGGCACAGACTGTGCAAGGCATCCGCTGAAAATATCCAGAAAATAGTAGCAGGGTGCAAGATGCAGGCAGGGACAGCATACACTGAACAGCACAACCAACTGGCTCCAACAAATCCTGGGAACAACGTCTGAGATCTTGGTCCAGAAGTGCGAATTACTAGGAACACCAAGGATACTGCATCAAACCCTCAAGCTCCCTGGCCTCTGGTAGAGGACCCGATATGCACACCACCCACAAGGGGTGAGAGAAAAAAAAATATATAGATATACACAACGGAAGAAACTGTGTGAAATAAAAACTTAACATTTGTGGTCAGTACATTCAGCAGTACAATCTTAAAGGAGATAAAAAACACAAACAGCATTTCCACTCGCATGACTTCCTGAGGTGATACCCCTTTCATTGTTTGAGGGATTTCCCCACCCATCTCTGCTCCTCCACATGCTGTAGAGGAAGAGGCCTGCACTGTAGTCCTTCCCACAAAGCCTTAACATTGGCTGCAGTGAGCTTCATTGCGTCCCTCAGCACGTACTCCTGCAGCCTGGACTGTGCCAGTCAGCACCATTCCCTTACAGACATTTCGCTGTGCTGAAAGACCAACAAGTTTTGAGCAGAGCAAAGGGTGTCCTTCACCAAGCTGATCATCGTTCAGCAGCACTTGATGTCTCTGAGTGTGTTTTCCATGGAATAGTCCGTAGATCAGAGAGTCCTCTGAAACACAGTTGCTGGGGATTGAACTGGGACGTGCACCCTAGCATCCTTCTCCACACCCTCTCAGCAAATCCATGTTCGGCAATGAGGTGGGTGACTATCTCTTTCCCACCGCCGCCTTTCTAAGGGCAGTGTACGTTGTGGGTGATAAGTCGCTAGTGTTCTGGTTGTCTTGACAGTTTCTGAGTCAAAAAATCAGCTATCTTTGCACAAGAGAAAACCTTCCCAGATCCTCCTGCCACCCACTTACGGAAAAAGTCACCAACAGTAGCCAATTAACCTATAAATCTGCATGTAAACGGGACACAGGAGGAAACAGGAGCACAAGGGAACATATATGTAGATGCAGGGAATCATGCAGCCAGGCAGCACCAGGAGTCAAGATCAAATCCAGGCTGCTGGAGTTGTGCTACACTCACCAGCTCTCAAAGGCTTCCACAGCAAAGCATCTCCTGAATGCCATTTCTCAAAGGTTAAGGGCAGTAGACCATGTGCACGTTCCCATCCTTTTCCAAAGCAATACCCTGACATGGAAGTACAATCACTAGACCATAGACCATAAGAACATAAGACATAAGAGCAGAATTAGACCAGTCTGCTCCACCATTTGATCATGGTTGATTTATTTTCCCTCTCAACACTATTCTCCTGCCTTCTCTCCGTATCCTTTGCTGATCATACTAATCAAGAACCTATCAATCTCTGCTTCAAATATACCCAATGACTTGGCTTCCACAGCCGTCTGTGGCAATGGATTCCACAGATTCTCCACCCTCTGGCGAAAGGAATTTCTCTTTATTTCTGTTCTTGTATTCTGAGGCCCTTTCCCCTGATCCCACTAAGAAAACATCCTTTCCACGTCCACTTTATATAGGCCTTTCAATATTTGGTAGGTGTCAATGAGATCCCCCCCACCCCACCACATCATTCTTCTATAATACTGGGCAAAATCCTCGAGGCTCCGACCAGAAACTACCAGGAGGAAGTGCCTCCTTTACAAAGACAGGAAATGATTAAGAATGAAAATCACTACCCTTTCTCCAGGTACAAAAGAGAAGGACAATAAATTCCGGCTTTTCCAATGATTTTTATGTTGAAATGAATAAAAGGTTGTCAATCTAGGAACAACAGCATGTGGCATCCAGTTTTCATATTCTGAAGACAAAAGAGGTTGCAGATGCTGCAATCTGAAGCCACACACAAAAAGTTGGAGGATCTTAGTAGATTAGGCAGCAGCTATGGAGCAAAATGGACAGTTGGCTTTTCAGGTCGAGGTACTTCACCTTAAATCCAGATAAAGATTCTCAACCAAAATGTCAACTGTTCATTTCCTTCTATAGATGTTGCCTGATGTACTGAGTTCCTTCAGTTTTTGTATGTAAAAGTGTTTTTCCTGTGCGTCCCGCTTTTTGCTTCATTAATGGGAGCTTTTGGTGAGACTGAATTTAGAGTATTGTGTGCAGTTCTGGTCATCTACCTACAGGAAAGATATGAATAAGCTTGGATGAGTGCAGAGAAAATTTATAAGGATGCTCCTGAAGCTTAAGGTTGAATAGGTTCGGACTTCATTCCCTGGAGCGTAGGAGAATGAGGAGAGTTCTTATAGAGATATACAAAATTATGAGTGGTATAGACAGGGCAAACACATGCAGGCGTTTTTCCTTGAAATTGGGTGACAATAGAACTAGAGGTCATAGATTTAGGGTGAAAGGTGAAGTATTTAAGGGGATACTGAGGGAGAACTTCTTCACTTAGAGGACAATGCTAGTGTGGATTGAGTACTCGCATGGTAATGTTGGAAAGATGAGAGTGTCTGATTCCAATGGAAGTGATGGATGCAGGTCCAATTGCAACATCTAACAGAAGTTTCGATAGACACATGGATGAGAGGGTTATGGAGGGTTATGATCTGGGTGTGGGTAAATGGGACTGGGAAGAAAGATAGGTCGGCATGGACTAGATGAGCTGAAGTGCCTGTCTCTGTGTTGTAGTGCTCTGTGACTCTATATTAGCTTGTGATATACAAGTGACATGACATAACACTTACTTAATTTAGAATATTTTCTCCATTCATCCACTGATAACAAAGGAATTGCTCTTTTATTGTTCACATACGTGCTGATAGAAGTTTCACTGAAATCTCTTACTTTTTAAGGGTTAGGTCTTCTCTGTGATTTGTTCAGCAGGTCTGTGTAGAACAATCATTTAGTAGCTATTGCAACAAAGACTTTTTCAGATCTGAGCTCAAATGCTAATACTTCTGTTTTTATTGCTTGCACTATGAAACAATACATTGTTCATACTTTGACACCTATGATAGCATTACCTGAAAGAGGAAAAAGCCTCAGATTGACTGCTATTTGACAGTGCACTACAGAAGCGACTTCGATGTCTTTGGAGTTTGTATGATCTATAGTAGAATGTACTTTATGATGTCCCATTGGAATCAGACACTCTCATCTTTCCAACATTACCAAGTGTGTACTCATTTTTCTTGCCTTTGCATCCACACTGCCACATGAACCAAGAGCCAAGGAAGTGGATAAATCATTTTCTCTTAGTATTCTGCTGGTGCCACTCTGAGACCAGTTGTCAGAGGATGTGACAAGGATTTATTTAGATCTTTTTAACAGTTTTACTTGATCTTTTCTTGGCTTTAACTTGCTGTTTAGTATTACTGCCTCTAAGCCAGAAATTCCTGGGTCCAAGGTAAACCCTAGAGACTTGAACACAAGAAAAAATTAGATTGATGCTGCAGAGAATTACGGCGAGGGAGTCGCAATATTAGGGTGCCTCCTTTCAGATGAAACATTAAACCAAGCATGCTCCCACAAGTCAATGCAAAAATATTTCAGGGAAACAGCAGAAGAACCAGCCCTAATGTTCTGGCTAATAATTATCCTTCAGTTATTATAATTAAAACTAATTATCTGGTCATTAAATCTAGCTATTCACTGGTTTTATCCACTTCCTACCTTATCATAGTCACTGTACTTCAGGAAATAATTGAATGATTGTAGAAGGCTGAGAAATATGTAAGGTAGAGTAAATGCCTGTAATTCAACCTGAGAATTTTTGATTCTTGTGGTTGTTATAAGAACTGGATGTCATTGAAATGTTTTGCTTTTACAAAGCTGTCATTGCTTCTTTTGCTTATATTTTAGAAAAAAATATAAAAGGTAAAATGCAAGAAAGTCTGACCAAAAATTGCATTAGGTTATATTTCTGTATCCCTAACAGCTGCTTCAAACAAGTGTCGTGTCATTTGCATCTATTAATGAGGAAACTAATGCTCGTTTCCAATCCTCACGTACAGTAGAAATAGGCTTTGATACAGCTGTTCAAACAACTCTTCAAATAGGTTTTACAGCAGCTATTAACTAAATAGAGCATAGCATAATGCAGGAGCAACACACACAAAATGCTGGAAGAACTCAACGGGTCAGGCAGCATCTATGGAAAGGAAAAAATGAGCTGATGTTTTGGGCTGAAACCCTTCACCAAGACTGGAAAGGAAGAGTGGATGAAGGCAGAATAAGATGTTGGGGAGAGGGGAAGAGAACAAGTTTGGAAGTGATGGGTGAGACCAGGTAAGAGGGTAGGTAGGTGGATGGGGAAATTAAAAGCTGGGAGGTGATAGGTGGAAAAGGTATAGCGCTGAAGAAGGAGGAAGCTGATAGGAGGGAGAGTGGACCATGGGAGAAAGGGAGACAACACAGGAACAGGCCCTTCATCTATGATGTTTATGCTGACCATGATGAGTCGAGGGACCAGATCAAAATTACATGAAGTGTACTTGCTGTGCAAAGAGCAAGAGAATTTCTGTGATCTCCCAATCACATTTGCTGAGGACTTCTGTCTGGAGATAAGGTTTTGGATAGCAATCATTTGGACGGCATTGGAGAGGATTGTGATTGGAGGAGGGTGAGATGAACCAGGTTTTATATGAGATTAGGTGAAGCTCTCCTTCTGATGGTCTCCCCACCTGAAGTCCCTGCTTCAGACTCCGATTTATTTATCACATGTACATTGAAACATAGAGATGAAACATGTTGTTTGCTTTAACAACCAACAAGGTCGTGCTGACGCAGCCTGCAAGTGTCACCACACATTCTGATACCAACATAGCATGCCCATAATGTTCATCAGAACAACACAAGCAACAATAAGAAAAAAACAAAACAAGACACCAACAGCAAAACAAACTCACACATATAGAGATCTTCAACCTCAAGACAGGCCACTTCTGGGCCTCTAATCCCTGGCTCTGGATTCTCAAATTCACAGATACCAGGCCTCCAACTTCAGTCTCCTCCCCGGGGCTTGACATTTAGGTTTTGACTTCTGGACTCACATAGACCTCTGACCCCAGTGACCTGGGCCTTCGTGATTCCTTTGGTCTCCACCTTTGGTCTTTGACCTTCAGCCTTCTAACTCCAGACTCACCATGCTCTGAACTTTGACCTTCTGCTTTGTCCTCAGGACTTCGTCGACGACCGGATATCAACCCCCAGGACTCGCCGATCAGTAGTTTGAACTTTGGGCCTTGACTGCCAGACTCTCCCGGGCTTTGTTTGACTGATGAACAACCAATGACCAGGTTGTCACACATTTCAGCTGAAGAATGTTTTTGGATTCGCCCAACCTCAAGCAGCTGCTCTCTCATTTAATCTGTTGGGGCAAAAAGCTAGTGAGGGTGGACGTGCAGATGTAAGATGAAAGCATCGCTTAACGCCCTAGTAAACATGACATCAGTCAGCAATTGCAAATGTATTGACCTTTTACAGATATTCCCTATAGCAGTCTGCAAAGCATAGAAAATGAAAGCTTCAGTGACTTTGACTGCAAACAGGCTTGCTGTGGCAAGCTGATTGCAGGCTCACTGCAGGCAAAGATACAACTCTGTGAGAGCCCTCTTGCAGGCACATAGTTCCCTTACGTGGTAATCATGAGAGTCCAATAACCCAACCTAGGCCTGACAGGACATGATTTTAGATAAAGCTTTAGGTTTCAGCTTGGTTGGGTCAGTCTGGTTCGGTACACTCTTCAGGACAGGATCAATTATGTATCGATTTGATCGATAGCAAAGTGAGTGTGGCACAGAAAGTCTGTGATTTCACTTTCCTAAAAAAATGCATCTGGACTGATATGGCTATGGTAAAGATTATTAGTGTGCAGCTCAGACTGAACATTGGCAGGTTAGGTTAAATTTCATATCTGAGCAGACATTGACAAAATTGCCGGAAAAAAACTAATGTTGTGTTCAGTCTGTGCGATCCTACATTTATGAGCTCTGTTGGGTCAGAAAGTGTTTCTTTGAGAGCCTCTCATTTTATTTGTTTTCAGTTGTGTTTCCCTTTATCATCTGCTGACTTTCCTGTTTTGGGCAGCTCTGGCTGGGACGGAATTGTTAGAAGGACCCCATGGAGTACAAAGTGCCCACTTAATTCAGGAAATCCTGTAACAACCACGTGCAAAGAAATAATCTGTAAAAAATGCATCACATCTGCCCAAACCTATTTTGTCTTTAATCTGAGAGTAAGTGTCATTTCACTTTAATGTTAATCATGGCCCAGTTATTAGCAATCTTATATATGAGTTAAATGCTTGTATTTCAAGCTGTGCTCCAGAAATATGTACAGAAGAACATATCAATAAATACTTGCAATTTGATGGATGTTTATGGACTTAAAACCTATATCTTAAGCATATTTCTCTCTCCACAGATGCTGCCCAACCTGCTAAGTATTCTCTGTCCACCAGAGAAAGCAGGATCTCCCAGTAGCCACACATTTTAATTCCACATCCCATTCCCATTCTGATATGTCTATCCATGGTCTCCTCTACTGTCAAGATGAAGCCACACTCAGGTTGGAGGAACAACACCTTATATTCCGTCTGGGTAGCCTCCAACCTGATGGCAGGAACATTGACTTCTCTAACTTCCATTAATGCCCATCCTCCCGTTCTTACCTCATCCCTTATTTATTTATTTGTTTGTTCGTTTGTTTATTTAATTAATTATTTATTATTATTTATTATTTTTTTCCTTTTTCTCTTTTCTCTCTCTCTGTCCTTCTCACAATAACTCTTTGCCTGCTCTCCATCTTCCTCTGGCACTTCCCTCCCCCTTTCTTTCTTCCTAGGCCTCCTGTCCCATGACCCTCTCCCTTCTCCAGCTTTGTATCCCTTTTACCAATCAGCTTTCCAGCTCTTAGATCTATCGCTCCCCCTCCTGTCTTCTCCTATCATTTCAGATCTCCCCCTCTCCCTCCCACTTTCAAATCTCTCACTATCTCTTCTTTCAGTTAGTCCTGACAAAGGGTCTCGGCCCGAAACGTCAACTGTGCTTCTACCTATGGATGCTGTCTGGCCTGCTGCGTTCCACCAGCATTTTGTGTGTGTTGCTGCTAAGTATTTAAAATGTTTAATTCTTTATTTCCAGTACTTATAACTTTTTGATTTTCAGTTCAGATTGATACTTCAAGTGAGATTAAAGGAAGGTTGCATTGATAAATGTGCCATTTACCCTATTACACAGAAAGCCTAATTTTCAGCGGGTCACAAAAAATCCAGGTGCCAGATTGAGCAGCTGAGGGCTTATTTTTATTCATCATATACAAATTACACCTTAGTCAAAATCATAGAAACAGATTATCTAGTCAAGATCTATCTATGGGAGCTTCCACTGCACAAACTTGTTACTATATGTTCTAACTTATAACAGTGACAATTTCTCAACACTGCCATTGGCTCTAAAAAAGCTTTTAGATTATCTAAAATATGAAAGCTACTATAGAAATGGAAGGTTTTCATTTTCTACATTGTTGGAATTAACAGCCTCCTAATCCATGTCCCTAGACCCAAAGGATATTAGAAATTATGTGTTAAAGGAGGAAAGTCCTTGCATTTAACTTACTGATTTTAAAGTGCATAGTTACATGAACAAAATGAAGTCGCTGAGGATTTCAGTGTAAAGAAATATTTTATTTCAGAGTTCAATGAGACAAGGGCTATTTTTAGGGCTTTTTTTTGCAGAATATTTGCCAAGATCATTCCCCATGTAATAGTTCTTTTGGAGTATCATTGGTCACTCCTGGGATAATCAGGTCTTCGCAAATCAATGCTGGATTGAGAGGCTTCTCATGTAAGTCCGCCTCAGCTTTCAACCTTCCAAAGTCTGCAGCATTGCAAGAATGCCCCAGGCTCTCTGATGTTGCTCTCAATCCCTCAGGTAGCTCAAAATAAAAACATGCCTTTAACTCTTTTGTTCACTGCCCCAACCTCACCATCCAATGATCCCATGGGGTCACCTATATTAACCCCACTCTTCAGTCCCTACCAATAATTACCTCCAACTGTCCTCCTACCAGGGATCCAGGCCCTTGTAGTTCTAACCCTGCCTCTCTCAGCTCAATGAACATTCATAACAGGGAACCCTTAACCAAAAAATTGCTGCATTGCCTTTCTTGCACACCTACTTGGGTACGTAAGGAAGTCTCGACTATATTTGATTGAGGAATTGCATTCTCAGCTTTTTGGACAATCTCCCTGTAAGTGCAAGATACCCCCAACCAGTGTAAAGATGATTAATTACCCTGTCAATCAGTTCTGGAGACAACACTGCTGTAAATTTACTGAGATTGATTTCATGCATCTACTTTATATGTAGCTGCTCACTGCATTTTTTCTGAAGGAAATTTAAGCATGTTAATGGGTGAAATTGCAGCAATTTCTTTCATGTAGCAGTTTCTTTCTTTAAATAGACTACTTTCTGAGTGAACTATGAACATAGAACATAGAACATTACAGCACAGTACAGGCCTTTCAGCCCACGATGTTGTGCCAATCTTTTAGCCAACTCTAAGATCAATCGAAACCTTCCCTCCCACATAGCCCTCCATTTTCTATCATCCACGTGCCTATCTAAGAGTTTGTTAAATGCTCTTGGTAGAACGTTCCACACACCCACCACTCTCTGCGTAAAAAAAATTCCCCTTGACATCCCCCCATTCTTTCCTCCAATCACCTTAAATTTATGCGTGCTTCTGCCACGGGAACAAACCTCTGGCTGTCCATTCAGTCTGTGCCTCTTATCATCTTATACACCTCTGTCAAGTCACCTCCCATCCTCCTTCGATCCAATGAGAAAAGCCCTAGCCCGCTCAAGCTATCTTCCTGAAATATGTCCTCAGACCTAGCCATATCTTGGTAAACCTCCTTTGTACGCCCTCTAAAGCTTTCACATCCTTCATATAATGAAGCAACCAGAATTGAACACAATACTCCAAGCGTGGTCTAGCTAGAGTTTTGTAGAACTGCAACATTAACTCACAGTTAATTTGCTTTGTTTACAGTATGATTTGTTTACTGTGGTTCAGACACCAGTTCTCAGTGGCTAATGGTGTTTCAAATAAGCACCAGCCTTATCTTTTATCACTGGAAATGAGATGCTGCTGATAATTCTTTTGAACACTGAAGGACTTCTTGAAAATAAACTCCTGTTCACTGTTAAAATTAACTTTTACTTTACTTTTGCCTCTTGCCCTTGTTTGAAGTTTAAACAAGACTGTGTAGACATGAAAATGGCACTGTTTATTGGGTCAAAATGAGACAAATAAACAGATTCTAATACGGTCTTATGTAATGAACTGAAACATTCAGCACCAGGCAGCAGAATGCATTTTGACTTATTTGGTAACTATAGTTATTTTGTTGAAGGTATTTCGACTGCTTCATTAAATTTGAGACCGTGAATACGTAAATCGAATACCTGCATATCCATTACAGATTCCAAGTTAGAATATTATAACTTAGAACAAGATCTACTTTGCAATGAAATAATTCAAAATCAGAGTTAGACTGAATATCACTGGCATATGTCGTGAAATTTGTTGTTTTGCAGCAGCATTACATTGCAAAACATAATAATAAAAAGATATAAATTATAATAAGGTAAATTACAATAGGGTGCCTAAAACTTTTGCACAGTACTGTGTTTGTCAACATGGAGCAGAGAGCGAGTTTGTAACTCTGGCGGGAGTAAAGGATGTTGAGAATGGTGAGGGTGGAGTGTGCCAGGTGACAGAGAAGGAGGGCCAGGGCCAGCAGAATACGAATCTCCTGATTTGTCCACAGATTTTGGTTTGTGTATGCTCAGTGCGTTCTCGAAGGCGCCCACTCATCCACACAGGTCTTGATGAAGTTGGTGACAACTGTGGCGTATTCATTATGCTGTTGATGATTACGATGATGTTTAACTTCATAAATTTGGTAACAAAATCCTTATTCACACAGTAAACAATATACATTTGATGGCAGGGCTCTTAACAGTGTTGATGTACAGAGTGATCCTGGGGTCCAATTCCATGCCTGCCTGAAAGTGGCTGCACAAGTTGACAGTGTGATAAAGAAGGTGCTTGTCTTTATTAGCCAAGGTATGGAGTTTTAGAGTCATGAAGTTATGTTACAGCGTTATAAAACTCTGGTTAAACTGCATCTGGAGTATTGCCTGCATTTCTGGTTGCCGCATTATAGGAAAGATGTGGAGACTTTGTAAAGGGTGAAAATAAGGTTTGTTTATTTTTATTTATTTATTTAGTGATACTGAGTTGGCCCTTCGGCCCAATGAGCCACGCTGTCCCAGCAACCCCACGGCCCCAATTCACCCTAGCCTAATCATAGGACAATTTACAACAGCCAATTAACCTACCCAGTCTGTCTTTGGACTGTGGGAGGAAACCAGAGCACCTGGGGAAAACCCATGCATTGCAAGGGGAGGATGTACAGAGTCTCCTTACAGAACAGCGCTGGAATTGAACTCTGAACTCCGAATGCCCTGAGCTGTAACAGCATTACACTAATCACTATACTACCATGGTTCCTATGTTTTGCAGGATGCTGCTTAGATTAGAGGGCAAGTATTATGAGGAGGGTTTGGACAAGCTAAGGTTGTTTTCTCTAGAGCAATAGAGGCTGAGGGGAGATCTGAGAGAAATTCATAAGATTCTGAGGGGAAACAGACAGACAGATAGTACCATTTCCAGGTTTGAAATGTTTAATATTAGAGGGCAAACAGTTAAGATGAGAAGGGGCAAATTCAAAGGACATGTGCGTGGCAAGTTTTTATAGAGAGCGGTGGCCGCTTGGAGTGTGCTGCCAAATGTGGTAATGGAAGCAAATATGATAGGGACATTTAAAAATCTCTTAGATGCAAGAGAGATGCAGAGAATGCATGGATATGCATGAGTATGCTGAGAATGGAGGGATATAGTCTTGTTTAGGCAAAAGGGAATCGTTTTATAGGCTTTTAATTAGTTTGGCACAACATCATGGGCCAAAGGACCTGTTCCTGGGCTGCACTATTATGGTCTATTCTGTTTTTATTGCATGGTTTTCTTGTAGGGAATAAATTCCAGTTCATTAACAAAATGGCAGAAGGACATAAAATAAAACTTTAATCTCTGAATTTCAATCTTAACAGTGGTGTGCTGAAAGTAAGCAAGAGAGTTTTAATGAACTGATTTAAAGGTATAAATCAGGAAAATGTATTTAATTTAGCCATGGGTTTGAAGAGATGGGAGTTTTGCTGCATCTGTACAAAGCTCTGATTAGATCTTGTCTTGAGCACCTGCTGCAAATCTTCCTTCATTCATGTATGGATATGGAATATGCTGGAAATACTCAGCAGGACAGGTAACATCTGTGAAGAGAGGTGCAAAATAATGCTTTGGGTTGATGACCTTCCACCCTCTTTCATCTTGTGTTGACATTTCTCTTGTCACTTACTAATAATTACAACCCTCCCTTGTGTTCTCACCGCTCTGCCTCCCCAACCCTTTCTCTGCTAAAATTTGCTTTATCTCTGACAGCTCTCAATGCTGATGAAAGATTATCAACATGAAGTATTAACCTTACATCTCTTTCCACAGATGTTGGTTGACCTGCAAAACATTTCCGTTGTTTTCGGCTTTTAGTTAGATTCCAGGGATCTGCATTATTTTGATCTTTTCCTGGTTTTTATTAAATAGGCAGATTAGTGATGTTGGAATATGAACAATTAGTGTTAAGATGTAAGTCAGCCACGATTTATTTGTTGGAAGAAACAGGATGGAGGGGTAGTAATGAGGTAGGTAGTTGAATGAGTTATTCTAAAACTATTTCCTTTGAAAATATAAACAATTACTTTGGATTGGAAGTCAGTAAGTTAAACAACTCATTCATTAAAGCCCTAATGATAGTCCCATGGAGGTACCCACAAAGAAATAAAGTGAATTAAAATGAGTAACATCTTTAGTGGTGTTTGAGGTTTTTGGTCACTTTATGTGTTCGTTATCAACACATTTTCTAAAAAGGATGTTGACATGTGACTGCTATTCACTTTCTGGGGTTCAAAAGGCTCCTTTGCTAATCTCAGCTTTCTAGCACAGCAGCATGACCTTTCTAAAAGGCCAGAGTTGTTTTTCTCAAAGTTAAACTTCTAACCAATACTCCTTGCTCAGCTTTTTGTTGTAAGCAAAAACCAGTCTTCAGTTCTTAATGTAAATTACAAGCAGCAATCAGCTTGAAGTTAAAAGCACAGCTTTGCAAACAGCATTGTTGCAAAGCACAGGAAATGATGCTGGTTCACATCGGGGGGCAGGATACTAAGAAATATAGTTTACAAAATGAAAGGAGAATTCTTGTCTGCATTATCCAAACATAAGACAATGGGGTTACTTTGCACATCAAACATGATCACAGGCATAGCTATCTATCAATGGTTGGGATATTTGTGTACTCAGAGAGTCAGCCCTTACAACATTAATTTTAGGCATCTGGGATCTCTGTCCGTCAGAAGCTTTTAACCATCTGTGTGGATAACTTGGATCCAGCAAAGGCATCTGAGAAAGGTTACATGCAAATAATGTCAATTAGTAGCAAAGCAGTATTAATATTAGAAAGCATTGGGGATTGTCAGGACTGACAAGGAGAATAACAGAAAGACAGGGTGACAGAAAGAAAAACTAGAATTCATTCCTCAACCTTCAGTTCCTGTGATGTATGACTTGTTCCTCTGCAACTCATTGGTATGTTCTTTTAGTTCATAAGAGTTTAACCTGTGTTGGGAAATCCTTTTTAGTTTATAAATCTTTCGTAATTTGGAAATCCTTTCTAAATCAGAAAACCTCTGTGAGTGTTAACTGTGTGTTGAGAACTATCTGTCTAATTTAAAAGTGTATCATTAAAAATAACATAAACTGTGCTTAAACCACTTCATTAGCTGGAAGTATCTCCTCATTGGTATGGAGAGAGAAACACACCACTCAAGTGAAGGGTATTTGCAGCTAGATAGGGGAAGTAGCTAGTCCTCGAAAAAATATAACCTATCAACAGTGAAGGTACCTGTAGTTACCTACTGTGTATCTATTTACTACTATCAGATGGGGCTTAAAATCTTCCGTGGAGTTCAGGGTTTTTCAGACAGTGAACGAAATTCCATTACACCAAAACAAGTATCATAAGGTATCATAAGAAGTAAGTCACTTTTTGGGTTGTAACTAGCAAAGCCAGTCCTCCACTGGTGGTGGTGTTTGGAGGGTGGTAGTGGAGGCAGCAGACTGAGATATCCATGCCACAACTGCACTGTTTCCTACATCAAATCTGAAAAGGTTGTTCATAAACTTTCATTATTTATGATGTTGCTATTTTCAAATCTCTTTTGCATTTAAAATTAGAACACGTAGTTTCTTCCACTGTCAGCTTCTGGATGTCATTTTTATGAGGTCTGACCCTGGTTAGAGTTGATAGTGGGCTGCCTGATGAACCAGTTAGAGGGAGTTTGATGGAATTGAAAAAAATACTGGGCTCTTTCAGGTGGCAATGAAGATTAAACTCTATTTCTTAAAGCTAAGTCAGGTGGGTTTTTGACAATAAACTGACGGTTTTGTTGTCTTGGTGTCAATTTTACAAACACCAATGTTTCAAAACTGAATTCAAATTCTGACCCTTCCTTTGTGGGATTGGTTGTTGGGTTTCCAGTTCAATTACCTTCGTGATAAATTTGCATACACATGTCTGAGTTACAAGTCTGGTATCATAACCATCAGGTTATACTACCCCATTATCACCCTGCTTTATTAAGTAATTGTAGCTGTTTAACACTTGTGTATTCAATCAGGCCTCTACATTCCTATCCATTGGTTTTACAATACAAATAACATAATCACTACACTCCCACAACCAAAAGTTTTGATTGACAGTGAAAACTTATTTCATTTCTGAGTTCCTAACCAACTTTTGGGATTCCATCATGATACATTAAACATAAGTTACTACTTTCTCACAATCTTCATTCAATGCCTAATTGAACAGATTTATTATAAGTGCAATTAATGTCTTAAGGGGAACAATTTTTTAAGTCAAATTGAGATTATTGTCATGTGCCAGTATGGTGAGGAACAGGTACAATGATAAACTTGCAGCAACATCACAATCATGTAAGTATAGACTACACAAAGAATATAAACTATACATACAGTACTGTGCAAAACTCTTTGGTACATACATACATATGTATAGGCCTAAGAATTTTGCACAGTACTGTAGTAATTTTATGTATTGCACTGTACTGCTGCTGCTGCAAAAAAACAATTTTCATGACATATACGAATGACGATAATCCTGATTCTGATATGGGCCTTTATTGTGGACTGAGAATGGGAAGGGGACAGGGGAATCATGGCTGGAAAAGGGGGAAGGAAAAGGGGAGAGAGAGGGAAGCACCAGAGAGACATTCTGTAATGATCAATAAATCAATTGTTTGGAATCAAATGACCTTGTCTGGTGTCTCAGGGCTGGGTGTGTCTGCACCTGCACCACACACCCAGCCTTGGCACCTCACCCTCGCCATTCCCAATATCCTTTGCTCCCGTCAGATTTACAAACTCGCACTCCACTCCACATTGACAAATACAGCACTATGCAAAAGTCTGAGGCACCCTAGCTATAATATATGTGCCTAAAGACTTTTGCACAGTACTGTAAATTTTACATGTTATTCAAGATAGTGAAGAGATGAAAAGAAAAGAAGTCTGCAAAAACAAGATATTAGCGCATTAGGGTTAGGGTAGTGTAAGAGCTGATCTGTAGTGCTCCATTACTGAAGTAGAGTTAGGATGCAGAACTTCAGTCTTCTGT
The DNA here is from genome assembly GCF_963921235.1 of Mobula hypostoma. Taxonomy (NCBI): domain Eukaryota; kingdom Metazoa; phylum Chordata; class Chondrichthyes; order Myliobatiformes; family Myliobatidae; genus Mobula; species Mobula hypostoma. Next base: position 39,729,746 of record NC_086128.1, read on the forward strand.
ACCTCCTTCCTGACAGTCATAGTAAGAAGAGGGAATGACTCAGATGGTGGGAATCCTTGATGATAGATATTAATAGAACATATAAACATGTCTTCAAACATAACACTGACTTGATATTTTTCTTTAGAATAGATATACTGATGAAGCGCATCTAAAATTAACTGGTTGCAATGGGTTTGAATTAAATGCATCAAGTAGTAGAAATAGTGACAATTTACTTTCATCAATTTTTCACTGTGATATGGTTAAACACGGGATTGGATGACAGTAATGTGGTATGGATGCATTCTAATTGATTCTGAAATCAGGTCTGAAGGAAAGAAATTGATGTTGCAGAAAAAAAACAAATGGGGTAAAATGAAATCTGCTGAGATGAAACTTAAAAATGATGGAAGCTGAAAGGCGGAATGAACAGAATGCATTAAGAATGTGAAACAGAATAATGGATAGGAAAAATGAAGGAATAATTAAGAAAGGAAGAAATGAAAGATGAATTGCACCAAGTCCTCTATTTCTAGCTGTGTCAGTAGCTAGTTACACTTAAAATGATAATGAAAATTTGATTTGCATTGTAATTAAGTGATCCATTTTCTCAAATATCTGTGTGAGATAATGCTATTTCTCATATTATTTCCTTATGGAGAATGGCGGGAGAGTTACGCTGGGGAATGACCATCATTGGGCAATTGTGGGACTCACATATCTTAGAGGAGGCACCCAAATTGGGACCCCAATAAATGAAGTCCTCTAGTTGATTTTGGTTCCCTTCCCAACCAGATCTGGCTTGACCCATTAATGTCGCTTCTGGCCCCATGAAGTATAGGCTCCGAACCCATATTCCACCTGGCCTCATTCCCTCCTTTCTCTTTCTCCCAAAGACTCTGATCTTTCCAACTCCTTAACCCATATCCTTCAAGGTTTCTCCATCAACCTAATCTCCAAATGTTTCCAATGCTCTTCCAATGTTCTTGTCTGTCGTCCTCCACCCCTACTCTCTGAACACAGCATCAGTCCCAAGTGGCATAAAGTTTAACTTGAGCATGTGCAACGCTCATTCATTTTCTGAAACTACTGCAACCAAAGTTGTTGTCAATACCGTTTCGCAGTGCCTGCTTTGCATACCTGCCTGAGTTCACTGGAACTTACAGGTAGATGTTTTTTTACTTGATCATTTACAAATAGAAAGTACCTATTCCCTCTCTCCTGCTAATTGTGCAATTATCTTACCTCTTATTTTCTCCATTTTGATAGATGTGTTCCCCTGCTCATTCTTTCCTTTTAGATCCTACAAGGAATGCTTCCTCCTTTTCCCCACACCCTACATGTAAGTAAAATATTGGACATAGTGTATCTAGTAACCACAGCCACACATACTGTTCAACTTCTGCTCATTTTTAAATACTAAAGGCATGTTAGGATATACAGATCCTAGAAAAAGGCTGCTCCAGAAGTTATGGATTGTAACACTCAAGCAAATCATCTTAAGTTTAAAACAAAAATCAACTGACCATTTTAATTTTATTTCTGACAGTCATGAAGGTAAATATATTGGATGCAGTTTGATGTGGTATACCAAGGCTACTGAGTGTTTTGAAGCAGGAAAAGCTACAAGGAATTAACTGCAATGACAATATTTTTCTCTCTTGTGTTTAGTCCCGACAGACTCCAGAAGGCGAGTTCTTGCCCTTAGATCAGTGTGAGCTGGACGTCGGATTTGGCACAGGTGCAGACCAACTGTTCCTTGTTTCACCTCTGACTATTTGCCATGAAATAAATCCTAACAGCCCATTCTTTGATCTATCTCAACGATCTCTCAGAAATGATCAATTTGAAATTGTGGTAATACTGGAAGGAATTGTCGAGACTACTGGTAAGTCTGTTTTTATTTCTGTGTGTCATTAAAATATTTTATTTCTTTACTTTATAAACAGTTCATAATATTTCCATCTGCCTCCTGTGCCCTTGTAATCACCCTGGCGTTCTTCATTGTGGAATACGCCTTGATTTTGTTGTGACTGTGACAAGTCACTGGAGACAAAAGTTGATAGATACAAGAAGTCTTTATTCAACACAGCAGATCTTTTGGAAAATCTATTTCTACTCTCCTGACAGCAAACAGTACAGTAATTTCTTTTCACACAAAAAGAACATAAACGATTAACTGTTATTCAATGGTTGAAATAACTTCAGCATTTTAGGTACAGACATGTAGTTCTGCAGAATTACACATTTACAATGGAAGCACAACTGACTAAACACTTCTGAATATTCAAACCCAGTGGCTGGTCTGAAGGATTCTAAAACAAAACTCTAGATATCCAAAGGATACTCTTTTGGTACAGTGTTGAGGGATGACTCCATGGATATAAAACAGACATGAACTGAATTGTGTATTAAGCGGTAGGGGTTTGTCTTTCACAATGTGTTCATACAGGAAATGGCCACTTAATGTGAAGAACAGAGTAAGAGCACCACAGGGTGAAGGCAGGGCCTCCAGGGAAGATGGACAACATGGGAGGCACCATCAACAGGACATTCAGCTGGTCAGATCTGTGGAAGATCCCATAAGCCAGACTCAGCTTCCTCATCAGGGCAACCTATGACAACTTGCCCTGCCCCCAAAATCTTCGCCAGTGATTCGGCAGTGAGAGTAGCTGCCCCCTGTGTGATACCACCAATGCCAACCTCCAACATATCCTGGCAGGACGCAAGACTGCCCAGTCCCAAGAGCACTACTGATGGCAGCATGACCAGGCCCTAAAAAAGCTGGCAGAGGTGCTAGAGTTCTGCACACAGGATGTGAGAAACAGCCTTGCCCCAGCGGGACAAAAACTCATCCCATTTGTTGAGGCTGGTATGAGCGCTGAATGCATCTGCCCAAGAGCTCCTTCACGACTCCTCTCTGCAGCAAAGGAGTGGAACATGAGGGCCGATCTCGGCAGACAGCTACAGTTCCCCGTGGAAATCACCATTATATCTCTCTGCCCAGGCATAGTGCTGTGGACCACGGCCGCCAAGACTGTCCTCCTCATTGAGTTAACCATCCCATAGGAGGAAGGAGTGGAGGCTGCCCACGAGCGGAAGAGGCTGAAGTACTCAGACCTGGCAGCAGAGCTGGCTGGAGGACCATCATCTACCCTGTGGAGGTAGGATGCCCGGGCTTCATCAGCACATTAACAACAAGATTACTCTGTGATAGGGCAGTGACTACAGTGAGGCTCAGGAGGGCCACCAGAGAGTTTGTCTGAAGGGGCAGAAAAGGGTAGCATTTGCCTGTGGCTGAGGAGGAAGGACAGAAATTGGGGACTGACTAACCCCATTGAAAGCGGCAGGGGGGAGCAAGGAGATGTCCCTGCCACTGCTCTGTCACCAGGAGATGTACCAGGGCTGAAACATCAATGAGAGGTGGTCCCTGGCTGATGATCCTGTAGCTGACTTAAGGTTGGAGGTGTGCAAGGCTGCAATGCCAAGCAGGAAACATCTTCCTGTAAATTGCATTCCCTGATCTCAACATGATCATGATTAACATGATTATTTATTTATTGTCCTTCCCATCTAGTTATAATGATACATAATCAAAATGTCCCATAGCCGATGACTAGCTTTGATGGACTTAAAGAAACAGTGGAAGTTAAATTGCAAAGTTATTTTGTTGAAGAGTGTTTTTTGTTTGAATTGACTAGCTGCTCCCTCTATTCCAGAACTCCTGAAAATGTCCCAAGGATTTCTATCAGGTTTAACTATATTGTTTTAAATAATGATCAGTGACCTAGTTCAAATGAATGAACAATGCTGGCTTTGCCAGCTATGTTTAGAATAAAAATGAAGGGTTTATTTGAGCTTTTGTAAATCTAGCAAATGCACTTTTCCACAAGATGTAAGGGCCCCATTTGCTTGTTCTATCCTCCGGATAGCTCACAGTGGGATATTTACAATTGGATAGAGCAAAGTGCTGTAAAGCTGTCTCAGCTATGCTTTCAGCTGAGAATGACAAGGTGCTAATCACATAACCATCATTTACAGTGCACCTTTGCTCTGGTTACTACACAAGTCCACAGCATTCTGTCAGCACACTGCAGCTGTACCATGGTTTATTGTGGGATTAACTGCTGACTAGCAACACATTTCAACCCAATGACTGCAGTGAAGGACCACAAAAAATAATGGGACGTGATGCCAGGTTTTTTTAATAGCAATCCATATTGTATCCGTATTGTACTGTCTCAGTACTTTTATATTTGTGTGCTGTAGCACTTTTTTTATCCGCAGTTATTTTGTAAATAACACTATTCTTTGCATTTCTGGTCAGATGCTAAATGCATTTCATTGGCTTTGTATCTGTACTCGGCATAATGACAATAAAGTTGAATCTAATCTAATCTAATTTTGCAACAGCCATGTTTGACTGGTTTCATCAGTAATATTTTCTCTTATCAGCATAACAGCAAAAGTGAGGCTGTATAATATAACAAAAATTAATGGGAAGTTAGAGGATCGAGAAGCTTTTAAAAACCAACAGAAGGCAACTCAAAAAGCCACAAGGAAAGAAAAGATGAAATACGAAAGTAAGCTAGTCAATAATATAAATGATAATACCAAAAGATTTTTTTCAGCTATATGAAGAGTAAAAGAGAGGTGAGGGTGGATAACGGACTGCTGGAAAATGACACTGAAGAGGTAGCAATGGGGGACAAAGAAATGGTGGATGAACTTATGAATTATTTTGCATCTATCATCAACTGTGGAAGATACCGGCAGTATGCCAGAAATTTGTGAGTAGCAGAGGGCAGAAGTGAGTATCGTTGCTCTTACAAAGAAGAAGATACTTGTGAAGCTATAAGTTCTGAAGGTAGTAAAGCCACCTGGACCAGATAGACTACATTCCAGGGTTCTGAAAGAAGTAGCTGAAAAGATTGTGGAGGTATTAGCAATGATCCTTCAAGGAACACTAGATTCTTGAATGGTCCTGGAGGACTGGAAAGTTGCAAATGTCTTGCTATTGTTTAAGAAGGGAAGCAGAAGAAAGGAAATTATCGGCCAGTTAGCCTGACTTCAGTGGTTGGGAAGATGTTGGAGTCGATTGTTAAAGATTAGGTTTCAGGGTACTTGGAAGCACATAATAAAGCATGGTTTCCTTCAGGGGAAATCTGGCCTGACAAATCTATGGAATTCTTTGAGAAAATAACAAGCAGGAAAGACAAAGGAGAGGCTGTGGATGTTGTTTACTTAGATTTTCAGAAGGCCCTTTTAGAAAGTGCCGCACATGAGTTTGCTGAGCAAGATAAGAGCCCATGGTATTACAGGAAAGATACTAGCAAGGATAGAAGATTGGCTGACTTGAAGGAGGCAAAGAGTGGGAAAAAAGGGGGCCTTTTATAGTTGGTTGCTGGTGACTAATGATAGTTCTCAGGGGTCAGTGTTGGGACCACTTTTTTCATGTTATATGTCAATGATTTTGATGAAAGAATTGATAGCTTTGCAGCCAAGTTTGCAGATGATACAAAGATTAAGTGGAGGGGCTGGTAGTATTGAGGAAGCAGGGAGTCTGCAGGAGCACTTAGACAGATTGGGAGAATGGGCAGATGGAATATAGTGTTGGGAAATGTACGGTCATGCACTTTGGTGGAAGGAGTAAAGGAGCAGACTTTCTAAACGGCAAAAGAAATCAAAAATCAGAAGTGCAAAGGGACTTGGAAGTCCTCGTGCAGGATTCCTTAACATTTATCTTGCAGGTTAAGCTGGTGGTAAGAAAGGTAAATGCAATGTTAGCATTCAGCTTAAGAGGTCTAGAATATAAAAGCAAAGGTGACAGACCGAAACTTTAGAAGGCATTCATTTCAAAAGGACTAGAACATAAAAGCAAAGGGATATAAAAACCCACTTACACTACGTAGTTATTCAACTGACCAATTTGTCTTCGAGGTGTGGAACCTCAGAAAAAAGAAACACACACACACTGCCACTAGGAGGGATGTGAACGCCACGCAGGAAGCACCCAAGACCAGAATCAAACTGGTTATCTGGAACTGTATAGCAACGGCTTTCATTACTTTGCTTCTGTGCTGCCTTGTTGCATTTGCAGTATTGATTAGTAGAGTTTGAAGAATTGTATCTTGTTCTCTGTGTTGTTGCAACTCTGCTGAAACTCGTGTTTCAGGTTGATGAACGTTCCTCAGAACTGGAAAAGTCAGAAAAAACTATATTTTAAATTGCAGAGTGAGGAGAGTTGTGAAGAACTAAGGGGATATCTGTGATAGGGTGGAATTCAAGGTTGTACAAGTGACACAAATACTATTGGTGCTGTCTTAGAGAGGGTGATGAATGCTCGTTAATAGCAATCCCGAGGAGTGAAAATACAGGAAGATGAATAAGGACTGTAAAAAGAGCAAAAGTAATGTACTGGAACTGTGAGATACCGTATATGTGAATTCAAAATAATAATGGAAATCCTCATCAGATCAAGTAACAGCTCTGCAGAGAGAAGTAAACTGCAATAACATTACCAGTCGGTGACTACATATCAGGACCAGCGGTTCTGACACAGACAGGAAAGGTTCTTATTCATAGTCATCCACTGCAGCAGAAAGGCATTTTGTTCTCACTCCACAGATGTCACCTGATCGGCTGAGTGTTTCTCACATTCATGTTTATTTTAGATTTCCATAACTTGCTGTGATCTGCCTCTCACGGTCCTAGCATGTCCCCCCGCCCCCCACTTCTGCTGTCCTTATTCATCTTCCATTTATACTCCTCCTATTAAGCAGGGTTAACAAGATTAATAAGATAAGTGATGAACAAGAATTCATCACCCTCTCTTGGGTGGTTTTGTGTCAACTGGTCAACTTTGCTTTTCTCACATCACATACTATTCCTTTATCCCTTCCATCTCTTCCCCTCTTCTAACTTAAACCATATTTACTTCATGATTCTTTTCCACTTTTGATAAAGGGTTATTGACATTTCAAGTCATTGTACTGACACTAGGAGAGACTTTGGATTGCATGATGAGCTGGAAAGTAGTCTTCATATTTCCTGACAGCATAGAAGGACAATCACTTGGCCCATCAGGTCAATGCTATCTCACAGAGAAATCTCATTCCTCCATAATTTATTTTCCCTACATTTCTCCCTGGCTACTACCATGTTCTTCTGTCATGGGGGCAACTTAGAGTGGCAATTAGCATGCCAACCTGCATGCCTTTGGGTGTCCTTGTTCCCATTCACACCCCAAAGACATGTGCCTTGCTGGGTTAATTACCACAGTAAATTGCTCCTGTTGTGTAGGTGGGAGGTTGAATCTGGTGTGTTGGGGGAGAAGGGGGGGAAACACTGTTGATGTGAAGGTGGGAAAAATAGGGAACTGTGAAGATTACTTGTGAGGTGGGGGAATGTTAGGTTTGCTCAGTGAGTTGGCATGGATTATATGGGTCAAAATGTCCTCTTCCTATGTCATGATGCATTATGATGAAAAGATGGTACACTAGCTGCATCATTGGGGAAGACTGAGCTAAGAGCCATGCTGAGACAAATACAATTGCCCACAGCATGTGACCGGCCATCTCAGGGCAGCAGAAGCTATGTGTAAACGACGAGAGAAGACTAGTTATTAGAGAGCTTTTCAAGTTCAGCAATCCCACTGAGGGTCACCAAAAGTTTGCTTGCAGCCGGATGCCAGTATATATATCCTCCTTTGTTAACATTATAGTGATATTGTTCTGACTGCTTTGCTGATTCAAAGGGAATTTTCCGTATTTGTTCGAACTGAGTTAATTTCATGATTTGGATGAACTCTGACAGCTCAAGTATCTGGAAGAGGGAACATTGAAGACTAAAATCTTGGTGTGAAATCTTAAAATCCCACTATTTGCCTTTAGCTAACAGGAGGTAAGCATTCTGCTCAGCTCTGTTATCTGTCATCAGTGCCTGTAAACTCTGCTCCCTTGTTTTTTTTCAGGTAAAAGGACTGAAATCCATTTATTAAATTTTACATTAATAAAAGATTTTTATCAGCTATTTGCTGCTTCATTGTGTTGACTGACCATTTTGAAATTCTTGTGATTAAGCCACAGAGAAAACAGCATTTAGTTATGATCTGTTTTCTCTTCCTTTTAATAAGACTTGATAGCGCTGGAGAAAGGGAATGCCCTATTTTCTGAACAAATCATAGAGTCAGTAATCCCTCTATAAGTGTATCTTCACTAGAGGTCTGGAGTGAATGTAGATCCTTGCCTCCCTTCCAGCCCAATAAATACAACACTTCCACACATTTCTTTTTGTTAGTTTTAGTTTTTTAAATGTAAGACCATAAGATAGAGGAGCAGGATTAGGTCATCCAGCCCAATGTGTCTGTTCCGCCATTCAATCATAGCCGATTGTTTTTCAATCCCATTCTCCTGCCTTCTCTTCATAACTCATAACTCCCTTATCAATCAAGAACCTATTAGTCTCTGCCTTAAGTGCACCCAATGATTTGCCGACACAATCCTCTGTGGCAAAGAATTTCAGAGATTCACCACCCTCTAGCCGAAGGAATTCCTCTGTCCTCTGCATTCCAGTTTTAAAAGAATGTCTCTTTATTTGGAGTATGTGCCTTTGGATCCTAGGCTCTCACACTAATGTAAACATCCTTTGCTCATCCACACTATCAAGGCCTTTCATTATCCGGTAGGTTTCAATGAGATCCTCCCTCATGAACTCTGGGAGATCAGGCTTTTTGCTAAACTCAGTAAGAAAGAAGAACACATGTCCTATTTCAGTTAGACGTTATTGTTCCAGCCGTGCACATGCATCAACTTTCTGGCCTTATGCTGCTTTGATTGTGCAAAATCATAAACTGTGCTAAACATCAGAGGGACATATTTTGTGCATGAGTAACACTACATGCAGTTTACATCATATTTAGACAGACAGCTTCCTCCAAAAATATCCAAGTGTCAGTCTTTATAAGTGAACACTCGATCAAATTTCAACCACTTCAGTTAACAATTTGGTTCAATTTTATCATTATGAAAAAGCACAATATTTCAAGCATATATTAAGTACTTGACTGATGCTAATTATTTTATTCAGATATAAAATTTAACAAAGCCGATTTAAATTTTGCACAAATGTTTTGGTTCTCTTTTGCACCAGTCTCTTGATATGAGTTGTCACTGGTGTTAGTCTGGTCATTCTCATTTGAAGGGTCCAATGTTGGATAAATCACTGCAAATAAAATAGCCTTTTTGATTGCCATTGAGATATTCCCTTTTCTCCCCTGAGCTGATATTCTCTCATCATTACTATTATAGAAAGCACTAACTTCTTTCAGGGCATGGCCCATGGAAATCGTTTAGTCCCTGATGCTTCACCCAGGTGGCTACACCTGATATGTAGTCATAGAATCATCACATCAGCATCATTAAAACTGGCCCTTTGGCTCACTGAATTCATGTCAGCTAGCAAGCACTCATTTATACACATCTCAAACTAATCCCATTTATATCATAAGAATATAATGATTATAATAATTATTGTTTGCATAAGAGTATGATTATTGTTCCTTCCTGATTCTAGCACTTGCCTACATACCAGGTGCCAATTAACCTATTAACCTGCACGTCTTAGTGTTTGAGAGAAAACCAAAGTACATGGAGTAAAACCACAGGGTCAGAAGGAGAACGTTGGAACTCCACTCAGCGGCACTGAAGGACGGGATTGAACCTGAGTCACTGGCACCATGAGGCAACAGATCTATCTGCTTCACCACTGTGCTATCCCCATGCACCACTGAACCTTGACTGTGGTGGCTGTTAAATAGGTCAATAGTAGGGACATTACTGCATAATAGAGCCTAATCCTGCACTTGATCCTGAATAATCCATATCCTGGCTAAGCGTGAATCTGAAAAGGGACCTTTTCTCTTCCATCACTTTCTTTGGTTCTCCAGCCAGTTTAGCTCAAACACAGGTGAAGAATTGAACTGGGGATCTTTCCATATCTATGCTTCACAGCTGCTTATAAAATAAATTTATACAGCATTCAAAGCACCCTATCTAAGATTAGCATTGCAATTTATCCAGAAAATGAATCTTGAAGAATATTGATATTAATCTACTTCTAAAATTAGGCTTGAATGACGTGAAGAAGTAATTCTCTGGTTGAATGTACTTTTGAAGTCCATTGTTCAGCAAAGGACACAATCATAAGTTGGAAGTATATCACCACCACCTCCTTTATGAGGCATTAATTTTATTATGAGGCAATTAGATTTTACAGTAAATACTGGTCTTGACACCAGATACCCTTATCCTGTTTATATTAAAAAAGATTCCCGGTGAATGAAGTGTAAAAATATATAGCAGTGGGAGCTGAGGTCCCAAAGGCAGGTGGCTGATTTTGCATTGTTTCACTCGATGGCCACAGGAAATGACGACTGAGGCAAGACTGTATGAAAAAGCTGATCACTTTGTATAAAACTGCTGCTTCTATTTAAACAGGCATTTAAAATTGTCTAAAACATCCTTGTTGCTTCAAAGTGAATATTAATTGTCCATCACTATTTTGGAGAATAGACTTCATTTATCCACCCACCAGATCATTGCTGAAGACCGTGTGGGTCCCATTGTTGCCCCTTCATTTAGATTCTGTGAAAACAGCATTATGCATTGAACATGCAAGAACCATCTTACATCAATGCTGTCCTTCACTGCTGGTCTTATACCTCTTTGAATTAAAGGCAGGCACTAAATATCTGCTGGGCAGTCCATTTGCAAAGATATACTGTGACTTTTCTGATCAACTATGGTCTTATCCAAAATTTGGGCATTACTAATGAAGAATACCTCTGATAAAGATTGTCTGTTAACTCGTACGAACAGCCTAGAAATCAAGGTGCACACAGAAATTGTGCAAGTTGTTTACTGCGCATACATCTCTGAATTAAATCACGTCACCTCAGTAGGTATTGATGAGACATCCATGTCTAAATAGAAAGTTATTTCTGTTGGCTAATAAAGCACTTTCTATGTCAATTGCTCAAGTGACCATAGTCATTCAAGCTTATCTGAAAGAAGCGTGGGAATTTGGTGCCTAAAGATTCAAGATTATGATTCAATATGTTTATTGTCACTCTTCAGTAAACAGGTGTAAAGGAAAACAGAATGATTGTTACTCCAGATCTGATGCTGCATAGAAAAACAGAATAAGAATAAAGAACACAAAAAAAGAAAAAAAACAATAAAACTAATAAAACAATATAAAACAACAAATATGAATATAAAAGCAATTGCAAGTTGTATATGATGAGTGATTGACAAATCAGTGGCCTAAGGTAGGAGTCAATTTTAGAAAACCTACCACATTTATTTTTCAACATAGTTCCCTCCTACATTTACACACTTAGTCCAGCATTTGTGGAGCATACAGATCTTGGACCTCCAGAGAGCGTCCACAGCAGGGGTGATTGATAAATTTGTGGCCTAAGGTAGAAGGAGATGAGTTATACAGCTCTCGTTACATGCACATGCAGGTCAGCTCTTTGAGTGATTATGCAGAAAGTTTGAAGTTAATAACTCATCTCCTTCTTAGTGTGGAAATAGCAGGGGCTCTGACAGAAATATTTCAAATGTCATTTGAAATGAGGATGGTGCCGGAGGATTGGCGTATTGTTCATGTTGTTCCATTGTTTAAAAAGGGTTCTAAGAGTAAACCTAGCAATTATCGGCCTGTGAGTTTGACGTCAGTGGTGGGTAAATTGATGGAAAGCATTCTTAGGGATGGTATATATAATTATCTGGATAGACAGGGTCTGATTAGGAACAGTCAACATGGATTTGTGCGTGGAAGGTCACGTTTGACAAATCTTATTGAATTTTTTGAAGAGGTTACTAGGAAAGTTGATGAGGGTAAAGTGGTGGATGTTGTCTATATGGACTTCAGTAAGGCCTTTGACAAGGTCCCACACAGAAGGTTGGTTAGGAAGGTTCAATTGTTGGGTATTAATATTGAAGTAGTAAAATGGATTCAGCAGTGGCTCGATGGGAGACGCCAGAGAGTGGTGGTGGATAACTGTGTGTCAGATTGGAGGTCGGTGACTAGTGGTGTGCCTCAGGGATCTGTACTGGTCCAATGTTATTTGTCATATACATTAATGGTCTGGATGATGGGGTGGTAAATTGGGTGAGTAAGTATGCAGATGATACTAAGATAGGTGGTGTTGTGGATAATGAAGTAGGTTTTCAAAGCTTGCAGAGAGATTTAGGCCAGTTAGAAGAGTGGGCTGAAAGATGACAGATGGAGTTTAATGCTGATAAACGTGAGGTGTTACATTTTGGTAGGACTAATCAAAATAGGACATACGTGGTAACTTGTAGGGCATTGAAGAATGCAGTAGAACAGAGGGATCTAGGAATAATGGTGCATAGTTTCCTGAAGGTGGAATCTCATGTGGATAGGGTGGTGAAGAAAGCTTTTGGTATGCTGGCCTTTATAAATCAGAACATTGAGCATAGGAGTTGGGATGTAATGTTGAAATTACACAAGGCATTGGTGAGGCCAAATTTGGAGTATTGTGTACAGTTCTGGTCACCGAATTATAGGAAAGATGTCAACAAAATAGAGAGAGTACAGAGAAGATTTACTAGAATGTTACCTGGGTTTCATCACCTAAGTTACAGAGAAAGGTTGAACAAGTTGGGTCTTTATTCTTTGGAGCGTAAAAGGTTGAGACGGGACTTGATAGAGGTATTTAAAATTATGAGGGGGATAGATAGAGTTGACGTGGATAGGCTTTTTCCATTGAGAGTGGGAGACATTCAAACAAAAGGACATGAGTTGAGAGTTAAAGGGCAAAAGTTTGGGGGTAACATGAGGGGGAACTTCTTTACTCAGAGAGTGGTAGCTGCGTGGAACGAGCTTCCAGCAGAAGTGGTTGAGGCAGGTTCGATGTTGTCGTTTAAAGTTAAATTGAACAACTACATGGAGAAGAAAGGAATGGAGGGTTATGGGCTGAGTGCAGGTTGGTGGGACTAGGTGAGAGTAAGAGTTCAGCACGTACTAGAAGGGCCGAGATGGCCTGTTTCCGTGCTGTAATTGTTATATGCTTATATGGTTATTCTGTAGTTATGAAATTATGGATAGCATAACCAGCCTTCAGGAAATAAAACCTGTACACAATTTAACTTCCAACAGATACTCTGTAGGTAGTAAAACAAATCATTAGGTGTGCGACACTCTGATTTTGTCGCATTGCAACTACATAGGGGATGACAGTAGATGAATATTAACACAAAAGATTCTGCCAGAGTAACACACAAAGTGCTGGAGGAACTCAACAGATCAAGCAGCATCGATGGAGAGGATTGGACGATCCAGTCCCTATAAAGAATCTCGGCTCAAAACATTGACTGTTCCTTTCCACAAATGCTGCCTGACCTGTGAAATACCTCCAGCACTTTGTGTGTGTTGCATTAGATGAATGTTCCAGTGATTAACACATTTGTTATAGGTGCATCGCACTTAATGAACAGTTCAGGACAGATCTGTTTTGCACTTAACCTGTTTGTTAGTTGTACATTCATGGAGCTATCCCTCAACACTGTAACAAAAGGGGTATATTTTGGGTGTCTGAGGCTTTTGGGTACTCAGGAGGTTTTTGGAACGGATACCAGCTTTGGATATTCAAGGAAGCTCTGTTAGTTGGGATGTGCTACCAATGTAGACACGTAGTTCTGTAAATTTACCTGACTATATTCAAAATGCTAAAGTTAAGAAGGTGATTATAACAATCAAAACTGTTGTTAATCGTTTCTTGTTATCTTTGTGTTGAAGAAGTATAAAACATTCAGTCAGGAGAATGAAATTCTCTTGAATTCTCCTGAACTCTCTCTCTCATGGAGGCTCGCTGTGTGAATAAAGACTTTTATATTTTCCAGTTACAACTTGCGTGTGGCTCAGTCTTAGTCAGTCACAACAGTGTGGAATCGTTAACTACTCTGGTGTCTGATCAAGTTTGGAGTTATTGATGTTACAATGAAGTTGCTTCCATGCTGAAAGGGGCTGTCTGAGTTGGATCTCATGTTCACATTTTTCTTCTCTCTCAACCTACTCTTTCTTCACATGCTCAGTGGAAAAGTCTAGGACCAGAAGGTGCAGCCTCAGAATGGAAGGACAGAGATGAGGAGGAACTCCTTTAGTGAGAGAGTAGTGAATCTGTGGAATTCATTGCCACAGATAGGTGTAGAAGCCAAGTCATTAAGTATATTTAAAGCGGAGGCTCATAGGTTTGTGATTAGTAAGGGTGTCAAGGGTTATTGGGGAAAGGCAGGAAAATGGGATTGAGAGGGATAACAGATCAACCATGATCAAATGGTGGAGCAGGCTTGATGGGCTGAATGGCCTAATTCTGCTCCTACGTCATATGGTCTTAGTGTCTTATGTTCCAGCCCCCCAGTCATTTGCTGTATAGCTTTCTGCAAGGGCCAGCTTCTTCTGAAGCTGAGTTTCTTCAGAGTAGAAAAGAGTGCCACCAGCTCATCGGAAGAAACGCAACTATAATCTCTGTAGACTCTCCTTTAACATTTTCAAACAAAGGCCATCAGTTCCAGGAGACTTGTTAACCTTTAGTCTCTGTATTTTCGTAGGCACCTTCCCTCAGTGATAGGCATTGCTTTAAGATAACCCTTCTAGTCACCCTGTCTGTACTGCTTTTGCTCTCTCATTTTCGGTGGTTGTTAGAATGCTTTTAGAATGTTCAGAAGACATGAAAAGAGAATATCTAAAATCCTCTGTCTTCTTACTTCCTATCATTAATTCTTTGGCCTCATCTTGTGAAGTACAAGCTACCCTCTTCCTTTTAACATTCTTGTGTATTTCTTGTTATATTTTTGTAATTAGGCTACTCTCATAATCTGTTTTCTCTTCTTTTGTTTTAGTCATACCTTTCTTATTGCTAAACTTTTCCAATTTTCTGGCCTACTATTAATCTTTACAATGTAATATGCCTTTCCTTTCAAGTTGATAGCATCTTTAATTTACTTAGCCATGGATAGAACATGCTTCTCATTGTATTTCTATTTCTCCGAGGAATATATCATTACTCATGGCATGATTAAAGGAGCAAAGATATTGCAGAATGTTGTAAGTTTGAAAGGAATTGCAGAGATAGAGAAAAAAAAACAATGTTAGAGAAGGATTTGGAAATGAAAATGAGTACTTTAAAACTCCCAGATCAGGAACCTTGGAGCTGGAATTGGAATTGGTTTATTATTGTCATGTATACCATCCAGGCAGGACATGTCATGTCACTTTGAGGAAATAAAAAAACTAGAATGCAGAATGTAGTGTATCAGATAGAGAGAAAGTAATAATTAGTGTGCAATGGCAACAAGGAGGTACAGGAGGAAATGAATTCACCTTTAGCATAGAAGAGATCCATTCAAGTGTCTGATAACAGTGGCATGGAAGCTCTCCTTGATCTTGAGCAATGTTGTTATTTAACTAAATCCTTGAAAAGAGTCAGGAAGATACATCCTCCCAAAATTTGTAGACAGTACCATAACCATAAGATATAGGAGCAGAAGTAGGCTATTCGGCCCATTGAGTCTGCTCCGCCATTCAATCATGGGCTGATCCAATTATTCCAGTCATCTCCATTCCCCTGCCTTCCCCCCATACCCTTTGATGCCCTGGCTAATCAAGAACCTATCTATCTCTGCCTTAAATGCACCCAATGACTTGGCCTCCACAGCCACTCGTGGCAACAAATTCCACAGATTTACCACCCTCTGACTAAAGTAACTTCTTCGCATCTCTGTTCTAAATGGACGTCTTTCAATCCTGAAGTCGTGTCCTCTTGTCCTAGACTCCCCTACCATGGGAAATAACTTTGCCTTATCTAAGCTGTTCAGGCCTTTTAACATTCGGAATGTTTCTATGAGAAACCCCTCATTCTCCTGAACTCCAGGGAATACAGTCCAAGAGTTGCCAGATATTCCTCATACAGTAACCCTTTCATTCCTGGAATCATTCTCTGAACCCTCTCCAATGTCAGTATATCCTTTCTAAAATAAGGAGCCCAAAACTGCACACAGTACTCCAAGTGTGGTCTCACGAGTGCCTTATAGAGCCTCAATATCACATCCCTGCTCTTATATCATATACCTCTAGAAATGAATGCCAACATTGCATTCGCCTTCTTCACCATTGACTCAGCCTGGAGGTTAACCTTTAGGGTATCCTGCACAAGGACTCCCAAGTCCCTTTGCATCTCTGCATTTTGAATTCTCTCCCCATCTAAATAATAGTCTGCCCATCTATTTCTTCCACCAAAGTGCATGACCATACACTTTCCAACATTATATTTTATTTGCCATTTCTTTGCCTATTCCCCTAAACTAACTAAGTCTCTCTGCAGGCTCTGTTTCCTCAACACTACCTGCTCCTCAACTGATCTTTGTATCATCGGCAAATTTAGCCACAAATCCCTTAATATCGTAGTCCAATCATTGACATACATCGTAAAAAGCAGCGGTCCCAACACCAACCCCTGTGGAACTCCACTGGTAACCGGCAGCCAGTTAGAATAGGCTCCCTTTATTCCCACTCTGTTTTCTGCCGACCAGCTGATGCTCCACCCACGCTAGTAACTTCCCTGTAATTCCATGGGCTCTTATCCTGCGAAGTAGCCTCATGTGTGGCACCTTGTCAAAGGCCTTCTGAAAATCGAAGTACACCACATCTACTGCATCTCCTTTGTCTACCCTGCTTGTAATTTCCTCAAAAAATTCCAATAGGTTAGTCAGGCAGGATTTTCCTTTCAGGAAACCATGCCGACTTTGGCCTATCTTGTCATTTATCTCCAGATGCTCCATAATCTCATCCTTAACAATTGATTCCAACAACATTCCCAACCACTGATGTCAGGCTAACATGTCTATACTTTCCTTTCTGCTGCCTCCCACCCTTCTTAAATAGCGGAGTAACATTTGCAATTTTCCAGTCATCCAGTACAATGCCAGAATCTATCGATTCTTGAAAGATCATTGTTAATGCCTTCGCAATCTCTCCAGCTACTTCCTTCAGAACCCAAGGGTGCATTCCATCAGGTCCAGGAGATTTATCGACCCTCAGGCCATTAAACTTCCTGAGCACCTTCTCAGTCATAATTTTCACTGCACACACTTCACTTCCCCGCCAATCTTGAATGTCAGATGTCTTCTACTGTGAAGACTGATGCAAAATATGCATTCAGTTCCTCTGCCATCTCTGCATCTCTCATTACAATATCTCTAGCGTCATTTTCTATTAGTCCATATCTACCCTCAACTCTCTTTTACCCTATATATACTTAAAAAAACTTGTAGTACCTTCTTTGATATTAGTCACCAGCTTCCTTTCATAATTCATCTTTTCCTTCTGAATGACCTTCTTGGTTTCCTTCTGCAAGTTCTTAAAAGCTCCCCAATTTTCTATCTTCCCACTAGCTCTGGCTTCCTTGTATGCCCCCTCTTTTGCTTTTACTTTGGCTCTGACTTCATTTGTCAGCCTTGGTAGTGACCCTCCATGCGAAAATTTCTTCTTATTTGGAATATATCTGTTTTGCACTTTCTTCATTTTTCACAGAAACTCCAGCCATTGCTGCTCTGCTATTCTTCCTGCTAGTGTAACTTTCCAGTCAACTTTGGCCAATTCCCCTCTCATGCCATTATAATTTCCTTTATTCCACTGACATACCGACACATTGGAATTTAGTTTCTCCTTCTCAAATTTCAAAGTGATCTTGATCATATTGTGATCACTGTTCCCTAAGGGTTTTTTAACCTTAAACTCTCTTATCACCTCTGAATCATTGCACAACACCCAATCCAGCACGGTCGATCCCCTAGTGGGCTTATCAACTAATTGTTCTAAAAAGCCATCGCTTAGACATTCTACAAATTCTCTCTCTTGAGGTCCAGTGCTGGCCTGGCTTTTCCAATCCACTTTCATTAAAAATCCCCAACTATTATCATGACATTGCACTTCTGACACATTTTTTTGATAGGCTTTTGATTAGTCAGGACATTGAAGGTTATAGGGAGAAGGCGGAGAATGAGGTTGAGAGGGATAATGAGTCAGCCATGAAGAAATGGCGGAGAAGACTCGATGGGCTGAATGGCCTAATTCTGCTCCCATGTCTTATAGTCTTATGGTCACATAAATATACAGAAGATGAAATGGCAGATATAAAATGGCCCTATATATCAAAGTACACCAAGGTGTTAGGATCAAAGTATATAAATGGAAATTTTTGACAAGCCTATTTCGAACAGATATCTGGAGAGACTTCTGTACTTACTGAAAAATAAATGTTAGATTAATCTGTCACTAAAGCAGTAGAAATCCCTTGTGTTTAGGAGATTAGCATTCCCATGGGATGAGATTTAGTGGGCTAAGTGTCCTCTTCCATTACGAATGTTCTTATAAATATAATGAGCTACACATCTGTTTAAAGTATAACTGATGATAGTTAAATCAAACATAAAATTCAAATAGAATACAGTAAAATAATTTAACTTGGTGGAACTGCTCAAGTATTGCTGAGTACAGAACACCTTCTAATTATTTGGACACCAGTGTCAACATATCATGCAGACTGAAACACAACAGATAGGGAGAATTTCCATTTGCCTCACCTCAACAAAGTAATTTAAAGATAATATCAAAACCTGATTCTATACTGTATTAGTGTCTTCATCTTTTTTCCATTTCCCATACCGGATATCTTTACAGCTCCTCTGAGTGAGAGGCAATTACGTGCCTGGAAATAATCAAATGCCAAAAAATTTAAACTACAGGTTTGTGCTGGTTTAGAATACAATTAGTTTGAGGGTAGCCAGACTAATTTCACAGTGAGAAGATTTTCATCCCAAAAGACCAAGCTAAATGTAAATACAGACTCTGGAGGTGAGGCCTACTTCTGCCATTTTACCATTCTTCATTTTAGTTTAAATTTTAGCTAGTGGTTTGTTTCATTTCCCCATCCCACTTCTGCTTCGTACCTGATTTAATTCTCATCCTTCCCCCATCTTTTCCCAAACATGGCATCTCACCATGTAAAATTAGGAGTTTGTTCTGGCCAAATGGGGAAAATAGTTGCTGGATTGGTGTTGGAATAATAAGAGAATTTGAAGGTTTGCGTTTAACACAAAATCTTGGATAATTCCTACTGATGATCATTGAACTTGTCTGGAGATCGTGCCTGCAGATGTGTAGCACTAAGCAGTCACAGTCTGATGTGGTTTCTTCCACACACTTCCAAGTGTGACTGTGGGCAGCACTGGCTGATCCTTTATTGCACACTGCAGTTCAGTTTTGGGGACTAGGGAAGTCGTGCACAGTTTACAGGAATTCCCTAGAAGTCTTAGCAGTAGGGATCCAGTGGATAAAAGGTAAGTGATGCCATCTCACCCTTCTCTTCTACTCTCCTGCAGTGGCTGTGACTGAGAAGGGACAACCTGCCTCTCCGTCCTTCCCAAAATCTGCAAGTAGGGTCATGCTGAATAATTCCTTTGGCCTGTTCTTGTTCCAGAGAACTCTACCTCGGACTTGATTCTTCAAATGTCTGTGATATCTCAGATACCACAAGTATAACGGGACATTGACAGGGTGTAAGGCTGGGCTGGGAAGTGACAGATGGAGATCAACCTGGAGGAGTGTGAAGTGATTTACTTTGGAAGGTCAAATTTAAAGGCAGAATATAGGGTTAATAGCAGGACTCTTAGCAGTGTGGAGCAACAGGTCCATGTCCCAAAAGTTGCCATGCAAAATGATGTTGTGATTAATAAGGCATATGATGTGTTGACCTTCATTAGTCAGGGGGATTGAGTTCAAGTGTTGTGAGGTAATGTTGCAGCTTATAAAACCCCTGTTAGACCACACTTGCAATATTGTGTTCAGTTCTGACTGCCTCATTATAGGAAGGATGTAAAAGTTTTATAGAAGGTACGGAGGATACTTACTAGGATGTTGCGTGATTAGTGAGAATGTCTTATGAGAAAATGTTGAGTGAGCTTGGGCTTTTGTCTTTGGAGTGAAGGAGGATGAGGGATAACTTGATAGAGGTGTACAAGATGATAAGATGTATAGATAGAGAGGGCAGCCAGCAACTGTTCCCAGGGCGGAAATGACTAATACCAGGGGGCATCACTTTAATGTAATTGGAGGAAACTATGGGGGGGGGGGGAGGATGTCAGAAGTAAGTTGTTTACCCAGAGAATGGTGAGTGTGTAGAATGCCCCGCCGGGATGGTGGTAGAGGCCGATACGTTAGGGGCATTTAAGAGACTCTTAGATATACACATGGATGATAAATAAATGGAGGTCTTTGTGGGAGGGGAGGGTTGGATTGATCTTAGAGTAGGTTAAAAGGTTCGGAAAATATTGTGGACTGAAGGGCCTGTACTGAGGGAGAGATGAGTTCAGAGGAAAGTGAAGGGAGGACAGATCAGCAGGAGTAATTAAACTCCAGAGCTGTTGAAATTTGTGATCTATAATGTGTGAAAGGAAGGATAAAAATATTCTGTTGATAAAGAGTAAAGTGAAACTATTCAACAGAAGAGCCTTGAAATCAAATGAGTCAATGCCGTTGCAAAGAACGATTAATGCATTAAGTTTGAATGACACACATCAAAGTTGCTGGTGAACGCAGCAGGCCAGGCAGCATCTCTAGGAAGAGGTACAGTCGACGTTTCAGGCCGAGACCCTTCATCAGGACTAACTGAAGGAAGAGTTAGTAAGAGATTTGAAAGTGGGAGGGAGAGGGGGAGATCCAAAATGATAGGAGAAGACAGGAGGGGGAGGGATGAAGCCAAGAGCTGGACAGGTGATTGGCAAAGGGGATATGAGAGGATCATGGGACAGGAGGCCCGTGGAGAAAGACAAGCGGGGCGGGACCCAGAGGATGGGCAAGGGGTATAGTCAGAGGGACAGAGGGAGAAAAAGGAGAGAGAGGGAAAGAATGTGAGCATAAAAATAAATAACGGATGGGGTACGAGGGGGAGGTGGGGCATTAGCGGAAGTTAGAGAAGTCAATGTTCATGCCATCACGTTAAAGGCTACCCAAACGGAATATAAGGTGTTGTTCCTCCAACCTGAGTGTGGCTTCATCTGTACAGTAGAGGAGGCCGTGGATAGACATGTCAGAATGGGAATGGGATGTGGAATTAAAATGTGTGGCCACTGGGAGATCCTGCTTTCTCTGACAGACAGAGCATAGGTGTTCAGCAAAACGATCTCCCAGTCTGTGTCGGGTCTCGCCAATATATAGAAGGCCACATCAGGAGCACCGGCCGCAGTATATCACCCCAGCCGACTCACAGGTGAAGTGTCGCCTCACCTGGAAGGACTGTCTGGGGCCCTGAATGGTGGTAAAGGAGGAAGTGTAAGAGCATGTGTAGCACTTGTTCCGCTTACAAGGATAAGTGCCAGGAGGGAGATCAGTGTGGAGGGATGGGGGGGACGAATGGACAAGGGAGTTGGGTAGGAAGCGATCCTTGCGTAAAGCGGGGGGGGGGAGGGAAAGATGTGCTAAGTGGTGGGATCCCGTTGGAGGTGGCGGAAGTTACGGAGAATAATATGTTGGACCCGGAGGCTGGTGGGGTGGTAGGTGAGGACAAGGGGAACCCTATTCCTTGTGGTGTGACGGGAGGATGGAGTGAGAGCCAATGTGCGTGAAATGGGGGAGATGCATTTGAGAGCAGAGTTGATGGTGGAGGAAGGGAAGCCTCTTTCTTTAAAAAAGGAGGACATCTCCCTCGTCCTGGAATGAAAAGTCTCATCCTGAGAGCAGATGCGTCGGAGATGGAGGAATTGCGAGAAGGGGATGGCATTTTTGCAAGAGACAGGGTGAGAAGAGGAATAGTCCAGATAGCTGTGAGAGTCCGTAGGCTTATAGTAGACATCAGTGGATAAGCTGTCTCCAGAGATAGAGACAGAAAGATCTAGAAAGGGGCGGGAGGTGTCAGAAATGGACCAGGTAAACTTGAGGGCAGGGTGAAAGTTGGAGGCAAAGTTAATGAAGTCAACGAGCTCAGCATGCGTGCAGGAAGCAGTAAGTTTGAACTTCAGGCTGCACCAAGAACAGTGATTCGAGAAATGCATTCCTGTGTCTTTGTTTCGATTGGAACTATGAAAGCTGGAATTTCAGTTGGAATCCGTGTGCAGTGAGTTGGAGCTGGAGACATATGTGAAGGAAAGAGATAGAAACATAGAAAACCTACAGCAGTATACAGGCCCTTTGGCCCACAAAGCTGTACCAAACATGTCCTTACCTTAGAAATTACCTAGGCTTACCCATAGCCCCCTATTTTTCTAAGCTCCATGTATCCATCCAGGACTCCCTTAAAAGATCCTATCGTATCTGCTTCCATCACCGTCGCCGGCAGCCCATTCCATGTTCTCACCACTCTTTGCGTATAAAACTTACCCCTGACGTCTCCTCTGTACCTATTTTCAAGTACCTTAAAATCGTGCCCTCTTATGCTAGCCATTTCAGCCCTGGGAAAAAGCCTCTGACTATCCACACGATCAATGCCTCTCATCATCTTATACACCTCTATCAGGTCACCTCTCATCCTCCATCACTCCAAGGAGAAAAGGCCGAGTTCACTCAAGAAGGCATGCTCCCCAAACCAGGCAGATCCTTGTAAATCTCCTCTGCACCCCTTCTATGGTTTCCATATCCTTCCTGTAGTGAGGCGACCAGGACCGAGCACAGTACTCCAAGTGGGGTCTGACCAGGGTCCTATATAGCTGCAACATTACCTCTCGACTCTTAAACTCAATCCCACAATTGATGAAGGCCAATGCACTGTATGCCTTCTTAACCACGGAGTTAACCTGCTCAGTAGCTTTGAGTGTCCTATGGACTCGGACCCCAAGGTCCCTCTGATAGAGGCACATTTTGGTCAAGATCTTATTAAAGAAGGAAGTAGAAACCATTTAGATAATTGTATTAAAAGAGATGGACAGAAAGCATATTAGAGAGAGAGGAATAGAACTTCTTCAAGGTGCTAAATTCTCAAAGAGAAGTGTCAGGAATTACACAATATTTGAAAAGCAAAGAACTGCAGATGCCAGAAAGTCTGAAAAAAAAAACACCCACAGAAAATGCTGTAAATTTTCAATAAATCAGATAGCAATGCAAGCATTTGCCTGGGACTTAATGCTTCTCAAAGTGCAGTCATCAGAGACCACATATGCCCACCCTGGCAAATTCTGGTAAGGAGTGCCTGACGTCTACATTTTCTCCATGGACAAGGGACGTACCTCCGATGACCATTAATCTTTATTAGTGTGTACAGCTTCCTCTGTCCCAGTTGTTGGAAGAATGTAATTCACTCCATTTAAGATAACATCTTCTGTTTGATATGCTAAGAACTGTGAGAAATTATAGTACATCAATATGAAACACCTCACTAAGACTGTCAAGGACAGCTTTAGCACAATGTTGCACAGAAAACCCAATAATGTTGCTCTGGGGAACTCAGAACTGAAGTTCCCTCACAAGTATCTTTCACAAGTACTGTTAGGGTGGCATACAACACTATTTAGATGTGTAGGAAAATTTCTAGACCCACAGCTTTAATAAGTGTGAAAGGAGATAATCTTAACAAGCCTTCAGGCAGCTCTTCCCAGAATGCTTTAACTGCTTGTGTTCAACATAGGCCAAAGCACCATTTCAACTCAAGCCTCCGGAACGCTCTCAGGCAAACTTTCACAGCTGAATATTCAGTTAAAATTAATCCTCATTGCCAAGTGGTCTCACTTTCACCAAGGCCCTAGATACCTTGAGCAACGTATACAAAATGCCAAAGGAACTCAGCAGTTCAGGCAGCACCTATGGAGAGGAATAAACAGTTGACACTTCAGCTGAGGCCCTTCACCAGGACTGGGAAGGAAAGGGACAGAATCCAGAAAATTTTGCTTGTTGCCCAAGATTTGCAGCATCAGGAGAATCTCTTGTGTCCTCGATGCCTTGCTGCTCCTGGCCCACACTTCCAGCAAGTAATAAATATTTTTGACAAGAAGTCAAAGCTCTAATGGTGAAGCTGCAGGGTTCCCAGCTTCAGGCTGGTTTCCGAACACCGGTAGACCAAAGCACTGCTAATGAAAGTATCATTCACAATGTTCTTTTATGACAGATTCAGCTTCACAAGGCTGCTGGTCAAGGCAATTTATTTCTATAATGTCTATTGATCAGGTCATTTTAGGTTGATCACTACGTATCAAAGTGAACGAATGAAATTACTGTTCTGAACAATATGAATTAGATCAATTATTCTATTCTGTGTATACTGTATACCGTATTTTTTCTCATTTGTTAACCTAATTTATGACTGGCCATTCTAAGTCATCCATCAATATAAACCAATGGTAAACACAAAATACCCTGCAGATGCTGAGTTCCTCCAGCGTGTTGTGAATATAAGCCAATGGCCCTTTCGTGTCAGCACTGAGAGGGTGAACAGCTTTAAATTGCTTGGCATAAACGTCACTGAGGATCTCACGTGGTCTGTACATACCAGCTGTGTGGTGAAAAAGGCACAACAGTGCCTCTTTCGCCTCAGACCTTTGAGGAAGTTTGGTATGGGCCCCCCAAATTCCAAGAACTTTCTACAGGGGCACAATTGAGAGCATCCTGACTGGCTGCATCACTGTCTGGTATGGGAACTGTACTTTCTTCAATCGCAGGTCTCTGCAGAGAGTGCTGCGGTCAGCCCAGCGCATCTGTAGATGTGAACTTCCCACTATTCAGGACATTTACAAAGACAGGTGTGTAAAAAAGGGCCCGAAGGATCATTGGGGACCTGAGCCACCCTAACAACAAACTGTTCCAGCTGCTACCATCAAGCAAATGGTACCGCAGCATAAAAGCCAGAACCAACAGGCTCCGGGACAGCTTCTTCCACCATGACATCAGACTGATTAATTCATGCTGACACAACTGTATTTCTGTTATGTTGTTGTACATGCTATTTATTATAAATTACTATAAATTGGACATTGCACATTCAGACAGAGATGTAACGTAAAGATTTTTACTCCTCATGTATTTGAAGGATGTAAGAAATAAAGTAAATTCAATTCAATTCAATTCAATTCAATTTACCTGTTTGTCATTAGAATAAGACATAGCTATTCCATTGTACAATCACTCTATGAAAACCCTGCATGTTAAGCACATTTAGGAAAAGATATTGAGGTATTCATTGTCTTCAGTGATATTGGATTATTTGTCTCTGACACACCTCTCCTTACTCTATATTCATTTTTTTTTCTTTAAAATTGGCAGATTTAGCACATATATATAATATAGAACAGTACAGCACAGGAAAAGGTCCTTCAGCCCATGTCATTGTGCTGAACTAATTAAACAAATGACATCTAATCCTTTCTACCTGAACACGGTCCATATCCCTCCATTCTCTGCATATTTATGTGCCTATATAAAATCCTCTATCATGTCTTCCTCCATCTGAAACCTGCCCTCCTCCTTGGAACCTTTGAAATTTCCCCTCCCTCTCACCTTAAATACATGCCCTCTATTGTTAGACATTTCAACCCTGGGGAAAAACAATATACAAATATCTTCCTTCAACTAATACCTCCACAAGGTCGTTTATCATTTACTTACAAAGTAAAAAAGCATGTGAGCTTCTAATCTTTCTTTATAATGCAGCTAACTGATGCTGACAAACAAGTTTATGATGGTGTTTCCATGAAGATCAAATATGCATCTTTTGTTGGAAATAACATGAGGTGATTGTCATTGACATATTTATTGTTTGAACCGCCCCTCTCCACCATCTCACAATTCCCACTAGACTGTTTTCATCTGTCGTTTGCCATTTCACTGGTGGCAGTGAAGTACTTCATCTCACGTGGGGTATAAATCTTGTCACAACCAGTCAGGGAGGCAGCTGGTGACAGCAAGTTGGCACTGAGGCAAGTTAAGAAGTACTGCCGAGCATCCCTCTGCTTCAGCAGAAGGAAGGGAGCAGTGGGAGGTGGTTTAAAGAGGATGTGCATTTAAATAAAGTAAAGCTCAGAGAGGGGTCTTTCACAGGAAGATGATTCGAAGCATATTAGCATTGCAAGGAAAAGTGTGTGGGTATTGCTGCAAATTTGTATGATCTATTCCAAATATATATCCTGTAGTAATTTAGCTGGAAAGATTAACAATAATTTCAGAGTAGGTTGGGGTTCTAATTACCGGGATTTTAATTTGGTTTTGGATGCCCCTTCTACCATTAATTTTAATTGCAGTGTTAACATTTCAGCAATTTTTGTTACAACCCCGTATACAAAATCTGGCATGCTCAAATTTTGTTTCCGTTCAAACCTGTAGTTTTGGACTTAAAGCAATGGATTTCTACAAGAACAGGAATTTCATTATGATTATGTATGAAGTGTTTTCTTCTGCTTGTTTGTATTAACTACTTCAGCAACACATGCCACTTGCAGAAAGGATCCACATCTACAGCAGTTCTGTGTTCTTGGCCCTCTCTTCTGCTTCATCAAACTGAATATTGTTGAGATAGAAGACCATAGATTACATCAAGAAAGACCATGCCCTGCTTTACTTAGCCAGGGCATTACATCAATTTCTCATGGAAAACAATAATCAAAAAAGAGTTGATGGGTGTGTGAGAGAGTCAATAAGTTGAAGAGATATAGGAAAATATGGAGAGAGAGTTTTCCTTTGGGAGCCAATGTAGATGCAATGGACCAAATGGCCTCTTTTTGTATCACTTTAGGTGAGATGTCAGCACCTTTGCAGGGCTATAGAGAAGATTTTGCAGAATTGTGCCAGGGATAGAGAGAGACCAGAGAAATGAAGATTGTTCTCCTTAGAACAGAGGAGATTAAGGCATTGAGCAGAGGTGTTCCATATTTTAAATGGAAGGTGTACTGGGTTGAATGTTTGGACACAGATTTACAGAGAAATACTTTATACTTTTACTTTATACTTTAAATTAAAAAATGATTCTATTTTTACACAATGAATTATTACTATCAGGGATGTACTGCTTGAAGGGTCAGTGACTTTCAAATTCAAGTTCATGTATATTGTCACAGGTATAAGTGCCATGAAAATTAGGTTTTTGCAGCAGTAGCCCAGTACATTACAAACAGAATGAACATAAATTATATCAATTTAAAATGATATAATTTTACATAAAATAGTGTTTTTAAAAGGGTGTTGTGCAAAAAGTTGAAAATATTTTTAAAAGGACTATGCACTTTTGAAAGAAAGAGTAAGAAGATGAGATAACTGAACGGTACTTTCAGAATCAGTACTGATATGATTGGCCAAATGAACATCTTGTGATTTATGTGATTCCATGATTTTATTTTCAGACAAGGATTTATTAGTTATGGCGTTGAACACAACTGGCAGAGTTTTTGTGCTCCAAATTTATAAAAGTTGGCATCATATTTTGGGAAGGATGTGATAGCGCTGGAGAGAATGCAGCGAAGATTCACCAGGATATTGTCTGGGATGGAGTACTTCAGTTATGAGGAGAGACTGAAGAGACTAGGTCTGTTCCCTCAGGAGTAGAGAAGGTTAAGAGAGGGCCTGATTGAGCTAGA
The DNA here is from genome assembly GCF_963921235.1 of Mobula hypostoma. Lineage (NCBI taxonomy): Eukaryota > Metazoa > Chordata > Chondrichthyes > Myliobatiformes > Myliobatidae > Mobula > Mobula hypostoma. The sequence goes on from NC_086128.1 coordinate 39,757,360, forward strand.
GTATGTAAAACTATAGGGCTTTAAATAGGGTGGACTGCAGAGAACTTTTCCCATCATCAGAGATGGACAAAATAAGGATGTAGGTTTGGGATAATAGGGCAAGAGCTTCAGAGGTGATATGAGGGGAACCTTTTTCACCCAGAGTCGTATGGACCTAGAATGCACTGCCAGTATTTAAAAAGAGTCTAGATGAGCACTTGAATCACTTTTATTTGGGATTTAATTAGGGACCGAATGGTATGGCCAAGCACTGGGAGACTGAATTAGTGTGGATGGGTGCTCAGTGGTCAGTGTGGATGTGTTGGGCCCAATGACTAGTTTCCGTGCTATATGTCATTATGACTCTATAAATATCCTATTCTCAAGCAATTTCCCGTCAGCTGTCATGTCAAATCTTTGAATCCAGAATAGTACTGGTAGAGATATGGAAGGGTGCAGACCAGTTTAATATGCCTGATGTTCTACCTGGCATCAAGGACATATATACAGAAAGGATCTAAAAAAGGACCAGTAACACTATAAAGGATCCCACACAGCTTGCTCACGGACTGCTTTCCCCACTCCCATCAGGGAGAAGGCAACATAACATCCCTGACAGGACCACCAGACATGAAAACAGTTACTTTCCCCAAGCAGTAAGACTGATCAGCATCTCCACCCACTAACTCCACCACGACTATATTATTTCCTGACAGTTACCTTATGTACGTTTTATGGGCATGCAATCAATCCATGTATATAAGCTAACTTACAGTATTTATTTCAGTGGTATGTGGTTGAAAATATACTTTTACTAGACTAAAATAAAATCATGACCATTTCCGGATTATTTCTCTTCATTCTGGAAATTTTAGCAGCAGCACTTGAGTATTATTCATCAATAACATCAGTCGCCAGGCATTGCCCTTCTGGAGCAATGGTAGGCAAATTCATTTATGCTGTACCAAGCAATGGCCAGCATTGGAGACACTTAGAATTTGCTAATTTGGCTAACTTGCTGCTTGCCTTTACAGATAATGAGATTGCTGCATATTTTTCTTTTGCTGAAGAGGATAATCTTGGCAGTGTGATTCGTGTGTGAATCAAAGCTTCTTTAGAAATGTACAATGAATCAGATACTTGCAGAGTATTTTTATGAAATGTTTGACAGCGAAACCAGTACCTGTCAATGTTTTTGAAGCACACATGACGTGGCATGCAAACACATCAAATGATACAGCAATGAATAAGGTCAGAAGGAAAGCCTGTTGTTAATTTGGATTAAAGATAGAAAATTGCAGAAATCTATGGCAGATATTTGAAAGCAGATTGGATAAAGGAAAAAGGCAGAATAATATTTCAGAGCTTCATTGTGATCTTTATACTCAACTGAACCTGTTTTTGTTGAAGAATTTGTAGTATACAGCTGTCTTTTGACAAACCCAATGCAGGTTTATTCAAAGATAAATTTGAAGTACAAAATCAGTTGGAAAAGTAACAATTCTTATTATAGTTGACATTTAAAATCCATAGAGCATAGAATAGTACAGCACAGTACAGGCCCTTCGGCCCACAATGTTGTGCCGACCCTCAAACCCTGCCTCCCATATAAGCCCCCACCTTAAATTCCTCCATATACCTGTCTAGTAGTCTCTTAAACTTCACTAGTGTATCTGCCTCCACCACTGACTCAGGCAGTGCATTCCACGCACCAACCACTCTCTGAGTAAAAGACCTTCCTCTAATATCCCCCTTCAACTTCCCACCCCTTACCTTAAAGCCATGTCCTCTTGTATTGAGCAGTGGTGCCCTGGGGAAGAGGCACTGGCTATCCACTCTATCTATTCCTCTTATTATCTTGTACACCTCTATCATGTCTCCTCTCATCCTCCTTCTCTCCAAAGAGTAAAGCCCTAGCTCCCTTAATCTCTGATAATAATGCATACTTTCTAAACCAGGCAGCATCCTGGTAAATCTCCTCTGTACCCTTTCCAATGCTTCCACATCCTTCCTACAGTGAGGTGACCAGAAATGGACACAGTACTCCAAGTGTGGCCTAACCAGAGTTTTATAGAGATGCATCATTACATCGCGACTCCTAGACTCTATCCCTTGACTTATGAAAGCTAACACCCCATAAGCTTTCTTAACTACCCTATCCACCTGTGAGACAATTTTCAGGGATCTGTGGACATGTACCCCCAGATCCCTCTGCTCCTCCACACTACCAAGTATCCTGCTATTTACTTTGTATACTGCTTTGGAATTTGTCCTTCCAAAGTGTACCACCTCACACTTCTCCAGGTTGAACTCCATCTGCCACTTCTCAGTCCACTTCTGCATCCTATCAATGTCTCTCTGCAATCTTTGACAATCCTCTACACTATCTACAACACCACCAACCTTTGTGTCGTCTGCAAACTTGCCAACCCACCCTTCTACCCCCACATCCAGGTCGTTAATAAAAATCACCAAAAGTAGAGGTCCCAGAACAGATTCTTGTGGGACACCACTAGTCACAATCCTCCAATCTGAATGTACTCCCTCCACCACGACCCTCTGCCTTCTGCAGGCAAGCCAATTCTGAATCCACCTGGCCAAACTTCCCTGGATCCCATGCCTTCTAACTTTCTGAATAAGCCTACCGTGTGGAACCTTGTCAAATGCCTTACTAAAATCCATATATATCACATCCACTGCACTACCCTCATCTATATGCCTGGTCACCTCCTCAAAGAACTCTATCAGGCTTGTTAGACACGATCTGCCCTTCACAAAGCCATGCTGACTGTTCCTGATCAGACCATGATTCTCTGAATGCCTACAGATCCTATCTCTAAGGATCTTTTCCAACAGCTTTCCCACCACAGACGTAAGGCTCACTGGTCTATAATTATCCGGACTATCCCTACTACCTTTTTTGAAGAAGGGGACAACATTCGCCTCCCTCCAATCCTCCGGTACCATTCCCATGGACAATGAGGACATAAAGATCCCAGCCAGATTCTCAGCAATCTCTTCTCTTGCCTCGTGGAGCAGCCTGGGGAATATTCCGTCAGGCCCCGGGGACTTATCTGTCCTAATGTATTTTAACAACTCCAACACCTCCTCTCCCTTAATATCAACATGCTCCAGAACATCAACCTCACTCATAATGTCCTCACCATCATTAAGTTCCCTCTCATTGGTGAATACCGAAGAGAAGTATTCATTGAGGACCTCGCTCACTTCCATAGCCTCCAGGCACAACTTCCCACCTTTATCTCTAATCGGTCCTACCTTCACTCCTGTCATCCTTTTTTTCTTCACATAATTGAAGAATGCCTTGGGGTTTTCCTTTACCCTACTCTCCAAGGCCTTGCCATGCCCCCTTCTTGCTCTTCTCAGCCCCTTCTTAAGCTCCTTTCTTTCTTCCCTATATTCCTGAATAGACCCATCTGATCCTTGCTTCCTAAACCTCATGTATGCTGCCTTCTTCCACCTGACTAGATTTTCCACCTCACTTGTCACCCATGGTTCCTTCACCCTACCACTCTTTATCTTCCTCACCGGGACAAGTTTATCCCTAACATCCCGCAAGAGATCTCTAAACATCGACCACATGTCCATAGTACATTTCCCTGCAAAAACATCATCCCAATTCACACCTGCAAGTTCTAGCCTTATAGCCTCATAATTTCCCTTTCCCCAATTAAAAAATTTCCTGTCCTCTTTGATTCTATCCTTTTCCATGATAATGCTAATGGCCAGGGAGCGGTGGTCACTTCCCCCAGATGCTCACCCACTGAGAGATCTGTGACCTGACCCGGTTCACTACCTAGTACTAGATCTAGTATGGCATTCCCCCTGGTCGACCTGTCCACATACTGTGACAGGAATCCGTCCTGGACACACTTAACAAACTCTGCCCCATCTAAACCCTTGGAACTAATCAGGTGCCAATCAATATTAGGGAAGTTAAAGTCACCCATGATAACAACCCTGTTATTTTTGCACCTTTCCAAAATCTGCCTCCCAGTCTGCTCCTCTGTATCTCTGCTGCTACCAGGGGGCCTATAGAATACCCCCAATAGAGTAACTGCTCCCTTCCTGTTCCTGACTTCCACCCATATTGACTCAAAAGAGGATCCTGCTACATTACCCAGCCTTCCTGTAGCTGTAATAGTATCCCTGACCAGTAATGCCACCCCTCCTCCCCCTTTTCCGCCCTCTCTATCCCTTTTAAAGCAATGAAATCCAGGAATATTGAGAATCCATTCCTGCCCTGGTGCCAGTCAAGTGTCTGTAATGGCCACTACATCATAATTCCATGTATGTATCCAAGCTCTCAGTTTATCACCTTTGTTCCTGATGCTTCTTGCATTGAGGTACACACATTTCAGCCCTTCTACCTTACTGTCTTTACACCGTTTATTCTGCTTCTCTTTCCTCAAAGCCTCTCTATATGTTAGATCTGGCTTTACTCCAAGCACTTCTTTCACTGCTCTATCGCTCCGGGTCCCATCCCCCTTGCAAATTAGTTTAAACCCTCCCGAACCATGCTAGCAAACCTACCTGCAAGGATATTGCTCCCCCTCGAGTTCAGGTGCAACCCATCCAATCTGTACAGGTCCCACCTTCCCCAGAAGAGATCCCAATGATCCAAAATTTAAAACCCTGCTCCCTGCACCAACTCCTCAGCCACGCATTCAACTGCCATCTCCTCCAATTCTTACCATCTCTGTCACGTAGCACTGGCAGCAATCCTGAGAACGTCACCCTTGAGGTCCTGTTCTTCAGCCTTCTGCCTAATTCCTGAAACTCACACTTCAGGACCTCATTCCTCTTCCTGCCTATGTCATTGGTCCCAACATGTATCACGACTTCTGGTTGCTTTCCCTCTCGTACCAGGATGTCGTGCACCCGGTCAGAGACATCCTGGACCCTGGCACCCGGGAGGCAACAAACCATGCGGGTGTCCTTTTCATGTCCACAAAATCTCCTGTCTGCTCTCCCGACTATAGAGTCTCCAATGACGACAGCTCTCCTCTCCTCCATCCCACCCTTCTGCACCACAGGGTCAGACTCAGTGCCGGAGGCCCTGCCACCGTGGCTCACACCTGGTCGGTCGTCCCCACCAACAGTATCCAGGACGGTAAACTTATTATTCAGGGGAATGGCTACAGGGGTGCTCTGAACTATCTGTCTGCTCACCTTTGCTTTCTCCCCTCTGACTGTCACCCAACGACCTGCTTCCGACAGCCTAGGTGTGACTACCTCCCTGTAGCTCTCATCTATGACTGCCTCATTCTCCCTTATGAGTCGAAGGTCATCCAGCTGCTGCTCCAGATTCCTTACACGGTCTCCACTGAGATTCAAGATTCAAGATTGTCATTTCCAGCACACCAGTGTAAGGAGAATGAAATAATTGTTACTCTGGATTTGATGCAGCACAAAAAAACCCCACAAAAGATAAAGAACACAATAATAGTAATAATAAAGCACACAATAAATATAAATAAATATTGTAGCTCCATATTTCCAAATTTTTGCATGACTTTGCACAGATTTCATCCACCTTTAAACTTTTATGATGCAAAGCTGATCTACAAGTGTGGCAGGATTTGTCACACTGGTGACTTTGTTTTACAGTGAGCATTCAAGCATCCCATTGTCTCCACTTTTCATATAAATGCAAATTATCACCTCATCTCGATTTCATGCTCCCTCAGTGGAATCCATGTAGTGAGCTTTCAGCCATTGTTTTGGTAGCGATGTATATTCCACCTCACACTCATACCAAACAGGCTCTAGAGACAAACTGAGTAACATAATCGAGCACCATGTAACAGTGCACCCTGATGCCTTCCCCATTATTTTGGGGCATTTTAACCAGTTCAGCTTGACAGAGCCAATAAATAATTAACATCAGCATAAAATCCACTTGTGGAACCAGAGGAGCCAACGCACTGGACCACTGCTATACTGCCATCAAGAACACGTACCGTGTCATTCCACATCCACACTTTGGGAAGTCCGAACATCTGGCTGTACTTCTGCTCCCAGCGTATAGGCAGTGACTGAAGGCCACAGCACCAGTGCTGGGGACCAAGAAGGTGTGGTCAAAGGAGACAGAGGAGTGCTTACAGGACTGCTTTGAGATGGTGGACTGGACGGTATTCAGGGTTTCATCTTCGTCAGAATGAATACGCCACAGTTGTCACTGATTTCATTAAAACCTGTGTGGGTGTGTGTGTGCCTATGAGAACATACTGTACATACCTGAAACAAAAGCAACGGATGAACCAGGAGATTTGTAGTCTCCTGAGGGCTAGATCTGTGGCATTCAAGTCTGGTGACCCAGGACTATACAAGAGGGCCAGGTACCACTTACAGAGAGCTATCTCAAGAGCAAAAGAACAATTCCGATTGAGGTTAGAGGCAGAACCAGATGCACGTCAAGTCTGGCAGGGTTTGCAGGCAATTATTTTCTGCAAAGTGAAACCTAACATCATAAATGGCGCTGATGCTTCACTCCTAAATGAGCTCTACGTCTCTTATGCACGCTTTGAAAGGGAGAATAAAACTCAGCTATGAGGACTCCTGCAGTATCCAGTGACCCTGTGATCTCTGTCTTGGAGGCCGACATCAGGCTGTCTTTCAAGAGGGTGAACCCTCGCAATACGACTGGCCCCGATGGAGTACCTGGTAGGGCTCGGAAAATCTGCGCCAACCAACTGACGGAGGTGTTCAAAGACATTTTCAATCCCTCACTGCTACAATCAGAAAGTCCCACATACTTCAAAAGAGCAACAATCATACCAGTGCCTAAGAAGAGCAGGGTAAGCTGCCTTAACAACTACCATTCAGTAACACTCACATCTTAGGCTAACTTAGTGCTTTGAAAGATTGGTTATGGCTAGAATCGACTCTTATCTCAGCAAGGACCTGGACCCACTGCAATTTGCCTATTACCACAATAGGTCTACAGCAAATAGAAACATAGAAACATAGAAAATAGGTGCAGGAGTAGGCCATTCGGCCCTTTGAGCCTACACCGCCATTTATTATGATCATGGCTGATCATCCAACTCAGAACCCCGCCCCAGCCTTCCCTCCATACCCCCTGACCCCTGTAGCCACAAAGGCCACATCTAACTCCCTCTTAAACATAGCCAATGAACTGGCCTCAACAGTTTCCTGTGGCAGAGAATTCCACAGATTCACCACTCTCTGTGTGAAGAAGTTTTTCCTAATCTCGGTCCTAAATGGCTTCCCCTCTATCCTCAAACTGTGACCCCTCGTTCTGGACTTCCCCAACATCGGGAACAATCTTCCTGCATCTAGCCTGTCCAATCCCTTTAGGATCTTATACGTTTCAATCAGATCCCCCCTCAATCTTCTAAATTCCAACGAGTACAAGCCCAGTTCATCCAGTCTTTCTTCATATGAAAGTCCTGCCATCCCAGGAATCAATCTGGTGAACCTTCTTTGTACTCCCTCTATGGCAAAGATGTCTTTCCTCAGATTAGGGGACCAAAACTGCACACAATACTCCAGGTGTGGTCTCACCAAGGCCTTGTACAACTGCAGTAGTACCTCCCTGTTCCTGTACTCGAATCCTCTCGCTATAAATGCCAGCATACCATTCGCCTTTTTCACCGCCTGCTGTACCTGCATGCCCACTTTCAATGACTGGTGTATAATGACACCCAGGTCTCGTTGCACCTCCCCTTTTCCTAATCGGCCACCATTCAGATAATAATCTGTTTTCCTATTTTTGCCACCAAAGTGGATAACTTCACATTTATCCACATTAAATTGCATCTGCCATGAGTTTGCCCACTCACCCAACCTATCCAAGTCACTCTGCATCCTCTTAGCATCCTCCTCACTGCTAACACTGCCACCCAGTTTCGTGTCATCCGCAAACTTGGAGATGCTGCATTTAATTCCCTCATCCAAGTCATTAATATATATTGTAAACAACTGGGGTCCCAGCACTGAGCCTTGCGGTACCCCACTAGTCACTGCCTGCCATTCTGAAAAGGTCCCGTTTATTCCCACTCTTTGCTTCCTGTCTGCTAACCAATTCTCCACCCACACCAATACCTTACCCCCAATACCGTGTGCTTTAAGTTTGCACACTAATCTCCTGTGTGGGACCTTGTCAAAAGCCTTTTGAAAATCCAAATATACCACATCCACTGGTTCTCCCCTATCCACTCTACTAGTTACATCCTCAAAAAATTCTATGAGATTCGTCAGACATGATTTTCCTTTCACAAATCCATGCTGACTTTGTCCGATCATTTCACCGCTTTCCAAATGTGCTGTTATCACATCCTTGATAACTGACTCCAGCAGTTTCCCCACCACCGACGTTAGGCTAACCGGTCTATAATTCCCTGGTTTCTCTCTCCCTCCTTTTTTAAAAGGTGGGGTTACATTAGCCACCCTCCAATCCTCAGGAACCAGTCCAGAATCTAACGAGTTTTGAAAAATTATCACTAATGCATCCACTATTTCTTGGGCTACTTCCTTAAGCACTCTAGGATGCAGACCATTTGGCCCTGGGGATTTATCTGCCTTCAATCCCTTCAATTTACCTAACACCACTTCCCTACTAACATGTATTTCACTCAGTTCCTCCATCTCACTGGACCCTCTGTCCCTTACTATTTCTGGAAGATTATTTATGTCCTCCTTAGTGAAGACAGAACCAAAGTAATTATTCAATTGGTCTGCCATGTCCTTGCTCCCCATAATCAATTCACCTGTTTCTGTCTGCAGGGGACCTACATTTGTCTTTACCAGTCTTTTCCTTTTTACATATCTATAAAAGCTTTTACAGTCCGTTTTTTTGTTCCCTGCCAGTTTTCTCTCATAATCTTTTTTCCCCTTCCTAATTAAGCCCTTTGTCCTCCTCTGCTGAACTCTGAATTTCTCCCAGTCCTCAGGTGAGCCACTTTCTCTGGCTAATTTGTATGCTACTTCTTTGGAATTGATACTATCCCTAATTTCTCTTGTCAGCCACGGGTGCACTACCTTCCTTGGTTTATTCTTTTGCCAAACTGGGATGAACAATTGTTGTAGTTCATCCATGCAACCTTTAAATGCTTGCCATTGCATATCCACCGTCAATCCTTTAAGTGTCATTTGCCAGTCTATCTTAGCTAATTCACGTCTCATACCTTCAACGTTACCCCTCTTTAAGTTCAGAACCTTTGTTTCTGAATTAACTATGCAATCTTATTAGCTGTTCATTTGGCCTTGAATCACCTGGACAATGCTAGCACTTAGGTCAGGATGTTGAACATGGCTACAACTCTGCATTTAACACAATAATTCCCACAGGCCTGATCAAAATGCCTAAAACCTGGGCTTCTGTACCTCTGTCTGCAACTGGATCCTTTATTTCCTCACCAGAAGACCCCAGTCTGTGTGGATTGGAAAAAGCATCTCCACCTTGCTGATAATCAATCTGGTGTACTCAAGGGTATGTTCTTAGCTCACTGCTCTACTCTCTCTACACCCATGACTCTGTGGATCGGCACAGCTCAAATGCCATCTATAACTTTGCTGATGACACAACTGTTGTTGGCAGAATTTCAGATGGTGATGAGGAGGCATACAGGAGTGAGACAGATCTGCTGGATGAGTGGTGTCGCAGAAACAACCTTGCACTCAACATCAGTAAGACCAAAGAATTGATTGTGGACTTCAGAAAGAGTAAAACAAGAGCACACACACCAGTCCTCATTGGGGGATCAGTTGTGGAGAGAGTGAGCAGTTTCAAGTTCCTGGGTGTCAATATCTCTGAGGATCGATCCTGGGTCCAGCACAACTGCGGCTATACTGTACTTCATTTGGTGTTTCAGGAGATTTGGTACGTCACCAAAGATACTCGAAATTTCTGAAGATGTACCATGGAGAGCATCACCGTCTGGTATGGGGAGAGGGGAACACTGCACAGGATTGAAATAAGCTGCAGAAAGGTGTGAACTCAGCTCCATTATGGGCACTAGTCTCCCTAGCATCCAGGACATCTTCAAAATTTCTGGATGGACATTGAACCCATGAACACTGCCTCACTACTTTTTTTTCTCTCTTTTTGCACTATTAATTTAATTTAACTTTTTTAACGTATATACTTTCTGTAATTTACAGTTTTTATTTTTCTGCTGCTGCTGCTAATGTACTGCTGCCACATAACAACAAATTTCACGACATATGCCAGTGACACTAAATCTGATTCTAAACATTGTTGGATGTTTGTGCCCGGATATGCAGAATCTATTTTGAACCCATAACTTTTTCACACAGAGACAAAGACTGATTTATCATTTAATCTGCAGCATAGAATGGGTATTGCTATCAAGAAGGGAAAATTTCTCCTCAGGACCCTCCCTCAGGATGGGAACCTACGTATAATTTTGGAGATGTGTTAATTAGGGGATGTCTTGTCTTGGTATTGCTTGATAAAGGATCAAATATTGGAAGTGTTGAATAAACATTACTCCTCGTGTTTGTATCAAAATGTAAATGTGAATAAACAGAGAAGCAATCTCACTTAACTGCTTTTCCCCTGCATTCTTTTATTATTTTCCCGCTTCATGTATTTACCTAATTCCATCCAAACTTTTGTGATTGAATTGATTTAAGTCGACTTTGGTAATGCATGAAAGGATTTCTTCTAATCCTCTCATTATGCTTCTTATACTAATGCTAAACTTATGGTCTGTTGTTACTGATTCAGCAGCCATGGGTAATCATCTGGGCAATGTTTATTCTCACACGCCTGTTCACCATTTAGGATTCTCCAGCTGAAATTTTTAATGTTCTAGTTAATATAGTCCAAGTGTTTATATATTTGCAATTCATAAAATATATGAGCCAAATTCTGGGTATCTTTTGTCAACTTAAAGACTGTATTTATTCTGTATGTATGATTGCTATGATGATTGGTGAAGATGAAAGCAGAATTCATCATATTTTGTCATGTTGTGAACTTTCCTATGCTAACCAGAAACTTAATTTTATAATGAGATCAATGATGAGACAGTTTCAGTCATTTAGGTTCAACTATGACAATGTTCTTGACTTTATGATTTTGTCAACTATTTTTGTAATTCCAATCTACCTAGAAAATTTTAAAAGCTTTCTATTATTTTGCTTTGCAGGAATGACATGCCAAGCAAGGACCTCATACACAGAAGATGAAGTTCTTTGGGGCCATAGGTTTCTTCCAGTCATGTCGTTGGAAGAAGGCTTTTTCCGCGTGGACTATTCCCAGTTCCACTCCACATTTGAAGTCCCCACTTCTCCGTACAGTGTAAAGGAACAGGATGAGAAACTGTCACTTACCTCACTCTGCGCCACTCCCTCCATCTGCAACAGCAAAAACAGAAAGGAAAGAATCTTCTGTCTGGATTGCATCGATACCCCAGAGGAAAAGGGTAGCAAACTGCCAGCCAAGCTTCAGAAGATGAGCACCTGCAAGGATGAGCTGCAGAAGAAAGTTCTCAGAATGACTGCAGATATAGGAGAAAAAACCTGCAGCACTGGGGACCTCCCTTTAAAAGTGCAGCGGATAAGTTCAATTGCCAACAATTCCTGTGCTGAGGAAAGACTCCCTCTGAAGGCCTTCAATGCCAATTCTGAATCCATCACTCAATCAACAGGAGATCTGCCACAGAGGGCATATGGCTTGCAACCTACCGGTTCACGAATGGAGGACAATTTACCCGCCAAACTGAGAAAAATGAATTCTGATCGCCTCATTTAGAAATGTAACCTTTTCTGAAGGTGATCTATAAAATATCTGAGACTTAAGACTCTAACTGAAGTGGATTGAGCTGCTTTAGCGTTATATACACTTAGTTGCAGCTGATTTTGCTTGCAAAATCATGTGATTACGTTTTAAGTTAAAGGAAAAATATGAGCTTGTGTTTTGTTCATGCTTCAGAGCCAAAATACTAACTTAGCCTAAATTGAGCATAAACATGGAAGAGGGATCCGTTGTCTTTCTAGAGCAGCCCAATCGAGTTTTAACCAAGTTTACTTCAGGTTCGAGTCTTGAGTAAAGCTACTCAGTAGAGTTCATCTAGTGAATTCATTAATGAAAGTATCATCTGTCATCAGTCTGAGTTACACTGATGGAGAGGGTCCTAGGATTGATGTTTATCCTATGCCAAGTTAGCCTATCTCAACTGCCTGACAGTCCAAGCTTAAAACTGACTTTAGCATCCCATTGCTAGGGAGAAAAGTCAATTACACCTTCATTTTCAATTGTGGCCTCTAGTTTTTCATGTATTGTTCTTACTGTTGACTAGGTTCAATGTTCTTTGTGATCTGCGGTAAAATGAAAAGGTCTTTAAACCCATATTACTGTTGTAATTTAACCGTAACAAACCAGCACCACATTGTGCCCTACCCAGAACTATTTTTTTTAAGCTGGTCAACTAATTGAAACATAATTGACAAAATAAATAGGTAAGCAGAGGTAAGACATAAACATCCATCATTGCTTATGTTATGAAGGTTAGACCAAATCTTTAAAGAATCCAATAAGAATATTCAAGTTGGTTCTGGTTGCCTATCTTTAGTGAGAATGTCACTTTCCTCTGAGAAAGTGCTGAATAGATTTATCACAATGGTGTCCTGAGGTCTGAGAATGTGAGGTTGCTTTCCTTAGAACAGAGAAGGCTAAAAGAGTGTCTGTTTGAAGTTTTCAAAATCGTGAAGGATGTTATTGGATAATATAAAGACAAATATTCCAGTCATACCAGGTTTGGTAAATGGAGGACACAAATCTAAACTAATTGGCAATGAACCAAAGGTTCAAAGGTTTAAAGGTTCTTTTTATTGTCGAAGTATGCATGTACTTACCAACTCTGCCATTCGTCTTCTCCAGATAGCCATGAAATACAGAAAAAATACGGGAGTTGTTAAAAAAAGACATCAACCCCCCCCCCCGCACAAAAAGGAAAAAGAAACAAAACTCACAAATCACAACCCCTCACCCCCTCCCTCACACAAAAATCTAGCAGACTGCCCACACGGTAAACAGCAGTTGGAACACCAAACCCAACCCCTTCTTCACGCAAAAAACAACAGATCGCCCACCCAGAAGACTGCAGCCAAAACATTAAAAACCCCAAACACCCAACCCCCCCACAAAAAAACAGCAATAGCATCAAATCCCTATCCTCCTCCCCCGCAAAAAAGAGCAGCCCCTCCAGCACCAAACCCCAACCCCCTCTCCCACACATAAAAAACAACCGATTGCCCAGACTGAAACGCCACCAAGAACATTAGACCCCAAATCCCTTACTGCTCCCTCACACAAAAACCAACACATCGCCCACCCAGAAGCCCAAGCAACAACAAAGAAAACACAGAAAACTGAACGAAAGCAATATAAACTGCAGTCCAATAATCACATAAATCTCAGAATTTCAAAAACATCCTCCTGTCAGAAATGAGGAGAGCAGTCACTCAAACTCAGTCCTTCTGCAAAGAGCGACTGTCACGCAGCCGATCTGCAGCCTTCCAAATGCCGCCGAGCCATAGCCTCCATGGAGAGTGACCGTTGATCTCCTCTGCATTCGTCTTGATGCTTCAGTCTTCTTCGACACTTCAAAATGGAGTCAATAATAGCCTTGCGCCTTGTCTCTGGTCTTCTGCACAAGGCTGCCCGTGCCCACGATCCTCTCCGGGGACAGCAGATCACTTGATCAAACTCCAAAACGCATGTCACAGGCTCCAACAGTCTCCAAGACACCATCAACCAAAAGGAGCAAGCAGAAGGCATATAAAAAGTGAAATAATTGAAAAGATTGGCTATCTGTAAGATGTCGCCAGAGGAATTGTTGTTTGCTGGTGCCATCTTGACCAGAAACCAGCGATGACTTAAGGAAAACATTTTTCTTAATGTATTGCTTTTTTCTCACTCCACGGAATGTGATGCCAGAAAGAGCTGAAGAGGCAGATTTAATTACAGTTTTCAAAGAGGAATTGGAGAAAGGGCACAAACTGGGGCTTAGTATTGGAGATGGTGAGGATGCATTGAGATGAATAACTCTATTGACACTCATAAATTTGACAAGTGATCTGAAAAGGGGTGGCTCTGCTGTAGCCTGAGCAAATCACAGGGCGGAATTCACTAAAGAGACTTTTCCATCCAGGGTAGCCAAATTGACCAATGGCAGCCCCATTGAGCTGTAAGTCAACATTGTAAGACAAAAAAATAAAATATTTTTAAAGGCCTTTACTGAAATGAAAACAAATCCATAGTTATACAATGCAAGAGTTTGGATTAGTTTTGCTGTATTAATTTGAAACTGAATCCATATTGGTTTCATTCTGCAAACTTTCAATGGGGTTGATTGTACCTGTGGCATTTCCATCAATGAAAAGCAAAAAAAAAAGAAGACAAAGCAATGCTGTCCACCAGTTTGTAGTGGCCTAGAATAAGCTTATTTAAATTAAATTGGACTTGTAACCTTATGAAGCCCCGTGCAGCAAAATTGACCAGTGTGTATGTGAAGGAATTAATGGTCATTCAAGTTCGGTTTCAGTCATTTGTGATAATGCTCCTGATTTCACTAGTGACAGAACCTACTGGTAACTATTCCTCATGTAAGGCACAATATGGAAAGTGCTTACAATGTATGATAATGCTTGATGTAGTCATAGAATCTTACAACACAGAAACAGGCCCATTGGCCTAACATGTCTATGCTGTCTGTTGAACCTATCTACACCAATCCCATTTATTCACAATAGGTCTACAGCTATCTGTGCCTCAGTGATTCATGTACTTACCCAAATATTTCTTAAAGGGTTTGAAAGTAACTGCCTCCATCACCGCTTCAGGCAGCACATTCCACTCTCTAATCACCCTCTATGTGAATGTAGAATAACATTTCTAAATAATAACTTCATTATTATTATTATTGTTATTATTATTATTATTATTATCATCATCATTATTATTAACACTGGTGTATGTTGTGAAATGTGTTGTTCTGTGGCAGCAGTACAGTGCGAGACATAAAAAGTTACTATAAGTTACAATAATATATATAAACAAATAGTGCAAAGGAGGAACATTTAGGTAATGTTGGTGAATCATTCAGAAATCTGATGATGAAGGGGAAGAAGCTGTTCTTAAAACATTGAGTGTTGATCTTCAGGCTCCTGTACCTCCTCCCTGGTGGCAATAATGAGAAAAGAGAATGAGAAAAGATGGTAGTAACGAGAACAGGATAGTTCAAATAGATTTAATTATTCACCCCAAACTAATTTTGACTAGGAAAATAAAGCCATCTCATCTGGAACAAGATGTAATCCATTGCAAGTGTCTTGTCAGTGGAAGATATTTCATGAGGAGAATTGGGTGGCAGGGGGGAGATAGGTCTCTACCAAAGGAGGTGTAAGGTGCTCCTTCCCTCTGCCAGCCTGCAGGTCACCCTTGGGCAAGGTGTAGCACCCGCTTAGCCCCCCACCACCTAATCAGGGTCACGTGAAGCCACTGGAGCAGGTGGTGGATGGTCATATGAGCAACTGGAGCACATCACGTTCTGGTTATGTGACAACTGACGCCAGGCAGACAATCTATGAACAGTATTGATAATAGGAGGGCCGCCCGTCTTGTAAAGACACTGTCTAGAAGAAGGCAATGCCAAACAACTTCTGTAGAAAAAATTGTCAAGCCCAATCATGGTCATGAACAGATGAAAGACCATAATCACCCACATCATACGACACGTCATATAATGAGCAGCCACCCTCATAAAGGAATACAAAATGAAGAAAGGCATTGATTTGAGACTGAAAAGAAAATCTGTGGAGACATGGGTATGGCTCTCACTAAATAGATTGTGTTCATTTTCAGAGAGAAAGAGCAATGCAAATATTTAAAGAGGTCAATAAACAGATAAATGTGGACACAGAGGGAATACTAAGAGTTTAATATCTTTAAAAGTACATAATTCCAGGCCCAGATATAATGTTAAGAGAAACAAAGAAGAATGATATGACCATCATTTTTCAATCCTCTCTGAGTCCATCTGTGAAGTTGAATAATGTTAATGTGGTACCATCATTTAAAAAAGAAGAAAATGTTTGCTGTTAGAAACATAGAAAACCAACCGCATAATACAGGCCCTTCGGCCCACAAAGCTGTGCCAAATATGTCCTTACCTTAGAAATTACCTAGGGTTACCCATAGACCTCTATTTTTCTGAGCTCCATGTACCTGTCCAGGAGTCTCTTAAAGACCCTAACGTATCCGCCTCCACCCCTGTCACCAGCAGCCCATTCCATGCACTCACCACTCTCTGCGTAAAAAAACTTACCCCTGACATCTCCTCTGTACCTTCTTCCAAGCACCTTAAAACTGCTAGCCATTTCAGCCCTGGGAAAAAGCCTCTGACTATCCACACGATCAATGCCTCTCATCATCTTGTACACCTTTATCAGGTCACCTCTCATCCTCCATCGCTCCATGGAGAAAAGGCCGAGTTCACTCAACCTTTTCTCATAAGGCATGCTCCCCAATCCAGGCAACGTCCTTGCAAATCTCCTCTGCACCCTAACACAATCAGCCTAATATCAGTTGTGGGTAAAATGTTTCAAAATGAGGAAAGGAAAACATTCAAGTTTAAGTTCGAGTTTAAGTTTATTGTCATTTCATCTGTATACAGAACATGTACACTGCCAGACAAAACAATATTCCTCTAGACCAAGGTGCACAACACAGTACATACAACTCACACACAACACATAAAGTAATATTACCACAAATAAATTAACAAATAATAAGATGCATTTACAACACAAGTTAAAAAAAGTGAAGAGTATAACACTACTGGTGCTTCATAGGTAGTGAGACCTGGGTGGTGGTGGTAGTTCAGTAGCTCTTTCCCATTGTAACAGTCCTTGTGCTATTGCTACAGTACTACCTGCCTGATGGTAGGGGGTCAAAGAGATTCTTAGATGAATTGGAGGACACAATGACAATGCTAAATATCTTGAATGTGCAGTGCTCTGGTAAATATCTCGGATGACAACACATTGTTTAGGTAGGCATAGATTGACCATGAATGTCAGCATGGATTTCGTGAAGGAAGGTCATGTCTAACTAATGAATTATTGTTTGAGGAGGTAACAGAGAGTTGAATATTGTGCTGTTGATGTAATCTACAAGGGTTTTAGTATGGTTTTGCTAAGATCCCATATGATAAATTAGTCAGAAAAATAAAATCCCATGGGATTCTTGGAATGCTGGATGCAAAATTGTTTCAGAAATTGGTAAAGGTTGAGGGTTGTTTAAATGACTAGAAGATTGTTGCAATATTATCTAAATTGATTACTGTTAGATTGCATCCCTTCTGTGGTACGTATCAATGGTCTAGTTTTGAATGCAGATTCCTGATGATCAAATTTCTGCGAAGGCTGATGATGGGGAAGTAAGTTGTACAATGCAGGAAGGTATCAATGGATTGGTCAGTGGGATGAAATGTGATGTATGAATTTAAACTGGAAAGGTACAAGATAATACACATAACTGATAGTATATCAAGACGTTCAGGCAAACACAGAGGCTTTGGAATGTGTGTTCATTGATTCCAGAAGGTTACTGGAGAGGTAAAAAGTGTAATTAGTAAAACTCAGTAGGGTTTTGTTAGCTTAAGCTGAAATTTTAAGAGCATGGAAGTCATATAGGAACTATTGACTGAGGAATATTTTGGTTACTATAATAGGGATATTGGCACCAAAGAGAGTGCAGAGAATAGTTGTGAAAGTGTAACAAATGTTATGAGGGTAGATTAGATAGGCTGGGGTTGCTGTCCATGGAAACTTGGACACTAAATTTAGATCTAGGAAACAATAGCGCAGAGGTGGAGTGGAAAGAAGGGACTTCATACCATCAGCAGTGAGAATTATTACAGTAGAGTGTATATTAGCATAACGAATAACCGATAGAATTTGAGGTAAACAACAGGAATTCGGCAGATGCTGGAAATTCAAGCAACACATATCAAAGTTGCTGGTGAACGCAGCAGGCCAGGCAGCATCTCTAGGAAGAGGTAATTTGAGGTATATTATTTTCACCCCAGAAGTGTGAGAAGTGGGGAATTCAGTGCCTGTAGGGTGACAAAGGCAGAATTCTTCACTATAATTGAAACGTATTTTGAGTCTTCATCTGTATGGCTGAGGACCAAGAGCTGGCATGTGGGTTTGGCTCATTATCTCTTTGTCAGACTACTATGGACATGATTAGCCAATACAATGCCACACGTTTCTGTGCTCCTAATGCTCCTCCCATATTGAAGACCCAATGTTTGCATCAAACGTACTGTTCACAAAAACTACACTAAAACTGCATCAGTGCCTACCTCAGAAGAAAATATATTACTGTAAATGAGTATAACCCTTCAGAGCAGAGCTTTGTATATTTTGCTACAATCAATATCTGATTAAATTGCCATTGATGTTCTATATAAAATCACTAGCCAACACACAGACTCAAATCCTATTTCTTTCACTTTGACTGTGACTGTTATACTTTGTCCTCTTCAGTTTATTCCTTTCCCATTTACCAGTACCTCTCACTTCTCTTTTATCCTGTTTTTTAAAGATTTCCTGCCGTGTCCTTCAACATTTGTTTCTTTCATAGAAACGTACAAAAATAGAAAACCTACAGCACAATACAGGCCCTTCGGCCCACAAAGCTGTGCCGAACATGTCCTTACCTTAGAAATTACGAGGGTTACCCATAGCCCTCTATTTTTCTAAGCTCCATGTGCCTATCCAAAAGTCTCTCAAAAGACCCTATTGTATCCGCCTCCAACACTGTTGCCGGCAGCCCATTCCATGCACTCACCACTCTCTGCGTAAAACACTTACCCCTGACATCTCCTCTATAACTACTCCCAGGCACCTTAAACCTGTGTCCTCTTGTGGCAACCATTTCAGCCCTGGGAAAAAGCCTCTGACTATCCACACGATCAAAGCACATCCCCATCTTATACTGATCCACACAATCACCTTATACACCTCTATCAGGTCACCTCTCATCTTCCGTCGCTCCAAGGAGAAAAGGCCAGGTTCACTCAGCCTGTTTTCATAAGGCATGATCCCCAATCCAGGCAACATCCTTGTAAATCTCCTCTGCACCCTTCCTATGGTTTCCTTCTACATTTATTTCTATCTTTTCCCTCTTTCATCTTCCCACTTGTACCTTTGCTTTACTAAACTGCAGGAAACTAAGAGGTGGAAGCTGCGAGAGTCGGTCAGCAGCTTGGCAGCAGAGGCAGCAATGGCAACAGAAGCGAGGTCACTTTGTTGGCCCACTCTAATCTACGCTTCTTCCTACTCCAAAGCTTGGCTTATAATGGCAAGGGAGAAGAGGAGATCTCCTTAATAATAAAAAAAAATCATCTCTGAATAAGGTAAAGATGGAAACTGTGAAACTATCTTTGATATTTTAATATATTCAATGCAAAAATCCTTCAATATAACACCTTGCTGATATTTTAGATCTGGAGAAGAAACTAAATCCAAATGCACGCATCGTTATTTATGAATTTAGAGATACAGTGTGGAACAGGCCCTTCCAGCGCAACGAGCCGCACCACCCCGCAGCCCACCTATTTAACACTAGCCTAATCACAGGAGAACTTACAATGACCAATTAACCAGCTAACCGGTATGTCTTTGGAATGTGGGAGGAAACCGGAGCACCCGGAGCAAACCCATTCACTCATGGGAAGAACGTGCAAGCTTTCTTAAAGAGCACGCCAGAATTGAACTCCGGGTCAGATGCGCCGAGCTATAATAGTGTCACGCTAATCACTACACTACTGTTGCAGCCAAATAAGTCAATTTAACATGAAGCAAAACTTTTCTCTCAGAGAATCATGAATCTTTGGACCTTGCTTCCTCAAGGGGAGTTAGAAGCAGAGTATTTGAAACTTTTTAAGGGTAAAATTGATTGATCCTTGATAACAAAGGGGGTGAAAGGTTAACACAAATAGATGGGGATGTGGAGTTGAAGTTACAATTGGAGCCACATTCTTATTAAATGGTGGAGCAAGGTCAAGGGACTGAGTGAGTTCCTCTTGCAGCTGGAAACATCAGACTCCATCCAAATAGAAAGGAATAAACCGGTAATTGGCCCGGAGTCAGGTGGATTCTGCAGTGATTAATGTGGGTAATAAGGGTCTGAACTGATCTAGGGCAACAGGGCATCTTGCTGGAGGAACTCAGTGGGGCAAGCAGCATCTGTGGGGGCAAAGACATTGTTGAAATAGGAGGCTAAAACCCTGCATCAGTTAACCAGGCCTGCATAAGGGCATTGGTTGGGAGGTGGTTATCTGGGCTTCCATCAAGATCCTTGGTGCGTACAGCAGGGGGAGGGGGTGTTGTGGTGGTGCGGATGGGGGTGGAGTTCATGGGAGTCAGGTTTTGAGTGGACATGAAGACTACGTAATCAGGAAATGGTGGTTTATGGATGAGGGGTTGAGAGGATCATTGGGTTAATGGTTCGGGGGGGGGTGGGGTGGAGTCAGGGGTTGACAAGATCGGATAGTTGTGGGTCAGAGGGCCAAGAGGTCAGGTAAGGACAGAAGGATTGGAATTTCAGGTTGTGAAGGTGAATAGTGAGGAGTCTGGGACAAGACTGGGAGATGACATTGAATGCCGTGTTTTATAGGGACAGCACAAGGAGGAGAAGTGACTAATGTATATGGTTAAGTCAATTCAAAATGCACCTCTGCAACACTAGGGCATGGCTGTGTCTGGAGAGCCCATTAATGCTTGGTCTTGGAATAATAACAAGTTAAGTTCCTCTCCAAATTTCCAAGAACATACAGCACAGAGAATGACCTTATCCACGTGTGACTGACACAGAAATCCCAACAGGGATGCCTGATCACATTTCTAGAGTGAGCTGAAATATCTCAGAAATGTTGATTATTGTATTTCACTAAAACAAAATGATACTTATTTGCATGACATTGAAAGAATAGCGTTATGGAATTGAGTTTCAAGGAAATTAATTATCATAGACTTGAGAAAAATAGAACTCCTTTTAAATGATAAGAGACTAATAATTATTCATTTATAATGGACTATGACAGTGCAGGTTCTTGGAAGTGCTGCAACTAAACGATGAGCTTCTTCAAACAATTAGGGAGGGAAGTAATTTGTTGGCATTTACTGCAAGAAAGCTGGATTACAAAACTCAAAAAGTCTTGCTGAGATCTTACGCAGCTTTGATAAAACCTTATTCGGAACACAGTGTACAGTTTTGGTCTCCATGTTTTAGCATTGATTCAATTTGCTCTATACTCACTGGATTTGAGAAAGTGAGAGGCTATCTCATTAATCATAAAAGAGTCTGAGGAGAATTGACTGCAAAGAAGTTCAGAAGTTATTTCCTCTAGGTGGACAATCCAAAACCAAGGGCACAGATCTGGATAACGTGTTAGCCATTTAGGGTCAAGATGAGGAAAATATTATTTTTGCAAAGGTTTGTAAATCATTGTATTTCTATATCCCTGAGTGATGTGATATTTTGTTGTTGAGTGTCAAGGCCAAGATGGATTAAATTTAGACAATGAAGCATGTGTTCAGAAAAGAAAGTGGTTTTGAGGTAATCAGCCATCAACTTTTTCAGCGTCAGAGCACACTCCAGGGATTTTCTGGTCTCTGTTTCTATGACTTACAGTATGTTCTAAAGTCAGCATGGATTTGTGAAAGGAAAATCATGTCTGACGAATCTCATAGAATTTTTTGAGGATGTAACTAGTAGAGTGGATAGGGGAGAACCAGTGGATGTGGTATATTTGGATTTTCAAAAGGCTTTTGACAAGGTCCCACACAGGAGATTAGTGTGCAAACTTAAAGCACACGGTATTGGGGGTAAGGTATTGGTGTGGGTGGAGAATTGGTTAGCAGACAGGAAGCAAAGAGTGGGAATAAACGGGACCTTTTCAGAATGGCAGGCGGTGACTAGTGGGGTACCGCAAGGCTCAGTGCTGGGACCCCAGTTGTTTACAATATATATTAATGACTTGGATGAGGGAATTAAATGCAGCATCTCCAAGTTTGCGGATGACACGAAGCTGAGTGGCAGTGTTAGCTAAGAGATGCTAAGAGGATGCAGGGTGACTTGGATAGGTTGGGTGAGTGGGCAAATTCATGGCAGATGCAATTTAATGTGGATAAATGTGAAGTTATCCACTTTGGTGGCAAAAATAGGAAAACAGATTATTATCTGAATGGTGGCCGATTAGGAAAAGGGGAGGTGCAACGAGACCTGGGTGTCATTATACACCAGTCATTGAAAGTGGGCATGCAGGTACAGCAGGCGGTGAAAAAGGCGAATGGTATGCTGGCATTTATAGCGAGAGGATTCGAGTACAGGAGCAGGGAGGTACTACTGCAGTTGTACAAGGCCTTGGTGAGACCACACCTGGAGTCTTGTGTGCAGTTTTGGTCCCCTAATCTGAGGAAAGACATCTTTGCCATAGAGGGAGTACAAAGAAGGTTCACCAGATTGATTCCTGGGATGGCAGGACCTTCATATGAAGAAAGACTGGATGAACTGGGCTTGTACTCGTTGGAATTTAGAAGATTGAGGGGAGATCTGATTGAAACGTATAAAATTCTAAAGGGATTAGACAGGTTAGATGCAGGAAGATTGTTCCCGATGTTGGGGAAGTCCAGAACGAGGGGCCACAGTTTGAGGATAGAGGGGAAGCCTTTTAGGACCGAGATGAGGAAAAACTTCTTCACACAGAGAGTGGTGAATCTGTGGAATTCTCTGCCACAGGAAACAGTTGAGGCCAGTTCATTGGCTATATTTAAGAGGGAGTTAGATATGGCCCTTGTGGCTACGGGGGTCAGGGGATATGGAGGGAAGGCTGGGGCGGGGTTCTGAGTTGGAGGATCAGCCATGATCATAATAAATGGCGGTGCAGGCTCAAAGGGCCAAATGGCCTACTCCTGCACCTATCTTCTATGTTTCTATGTTTCTAGAGCAAACAGGGAAACTAGGAAGAGTATTAAACACCAAATTCATCAATTGGATGACTTCTCTGTGAGGTTTAGAGAAAAAAACCAAATGAATTTTTTCCACAAATAGTGAATATTTGAAAACTTACCAGAAATATGTGCCTGCATTATATTTGAACAGAAGTAATAATAGGAGTGAAGCTACAGGCTGACAATATCCATTAGGCAATGCCTCAAGTTGTCATTGAAGTGGAAATTAGTTTTACAGGAAATTAAATGGATGAAAGCAATATTTTCAAAAGAAAATGTACATTAATTTATTCTACTGAATTTACTCATGTCTTTAAAGCAATATTTCATTTATGTGTATGTTTAGTGAAGTGTTCAAATTGATTTAAACAGTGACCCAAACTCCCAACGCAACAGCACTTTGGAAGTATTTTCATCTCCGTTTCTTCGGAGCATTTAGGGATGGGTAAGAAATACCAGTCTTATCACAGATGCCTAGGTCTTAGAAGATAAATTAATTTTTAAAGAAACCTTTCATCCTATAGAAATTCATGCAAAATCTCTAATAGGCTGTCTTTTTTCTCCTATTTGGATTCAGTCTTCAGACGCCAATCTGATGATTGCCTCAGCGTGCTGCAGTACAGAGCCTTTCCTATTAGAAGAGATAAACCTCACCACAGAATGCCTTTTTCTACAATGTTTAACAATATTTGAATGTATTCAATACCAAACGCAGAATGTTTTTAATGGTTAAAAAGCTAAAACATAAGAAATGTTTGAAAACAATTGCATGTACTAAAAGGAACTCAGTGAGATACACCTAACAATGAAATTCAGAAAGTATAAAGTTGTACTTCTCCCCTCTCTTGCAGTATTTCTGTGATTTCAGATGAATGAATTTGCTAGGTTGTTGTGGGCTTAACCTAGGACTGGTACAAGTGGGCGCAGTATAACTGCTGAGAAATTTGCAGTACTCCGAGTTGTAGGATCTGAGGATCTGGAACATTATGTATTCAAAAAAGTAATTTCAAAGCCATGTAGTTTTGTACAGGAGGAAATGAAGCAAATAAATATTCATAAACATAATACTGGAGAAGTTGAAGGCCCTGTTCCGCACTGTATCTCAATAAGTAATAAAAAAAACTGTCATGTAAATTATTAACATACATGACAAACAACCAAAAGACACAGCATCAATCCATGTGGCACACCACTCATTATAGCTTCCAATCTGAAAAACAACTCTCCACCACTACCCTCTGCCTCATAGCACCAAGACAATTTTGTATCCAATTTAATCCAAAAGTGGCCTCTGTTGACTATATTGGTGCCAACATCGGTAGTATCTACAGGAGGTGCTGTTTCAAGAAGGCAACATCTATCATCAAAGATCACCACCATCTTCTCATAGCTACCATTGGGAAATGAGTACAGAAGCCCAAAATCTTATATCACTAGGTTCAAGAACAGCTATTTCCCTTTAATCACTCTGTTTATGAACCAATCTGCACAGCCTGAATCACTGGACTTTAGCAACACCACGAACGTTTTGATCACTTTGCACTAAAATGGACATTGTTCTAATTGTGATTTCTCTTGTAAAATCGTGCTTAATTTATGTTTATACTTTGTTTGTGAATGTTGTTACATGATACTATGTGCCTGTGATGCTACTGCAAGTAAGTTTATCATTGCACCTGTGCATACTTGTACTTGTGATTACGACAATAAACTCGACTTTGACTTTAATTTCTTAGTTCACCTTGGATTCCATGTGTCCTAGCCTTCTGGACAAACCTACCATGATGGACCTTCTCAAAGGCCTTGCCAATCACGTTGGTCACCACGCATGATTTCCCATGCACAAAACCTTGATAACTATTCTATAATTAGTCGTTACTTTTCCTGCAAATAAATCCTATCCCTTAGAATCCTTTCCATTAACTTTCCCAACAGTGACGTAAGGCTCACTGGCATGCCTGGTTTATTTGTGTTGCCTTCTTATATTAGCTATAATCCAGTCTTCTTGAACCTCAACTATAGCTAACAAAAATATTAAAAAATTTTGCCGAAGCCCCAACAATCTCCTACCTTGCTACCAATAACACCCTAGGATAAACCTGGCCGAGCCCCGTTTTCATGCACTTCAAGACTACCAACACCACCTTCTTCATAGTGTTGATATGCTCCAGCATATCATTGTTCCTTCTTCTGAACTCCCTGTCTTCAATGTCCTTCTTCATGGTAAATACAGACAAGAAGTATTCATTTAAGTCTGCGCTTCACCACACGGAGATGATCACACTGACACTTAGGGGGACCAAATTTCCCCCAAGCTATCCTCTTGTCCTTAACAGATTTATAGAAGCCTTCAGGGCATTGTGTACATTTCAGTTTAGATACAGTCTTAGACAGGTGAGCTTTGGTTCTAAATTTTTGCTAGGGCTGATGTTGGAAAATTGACCGGGTTTATTTTTCTGAGTGTATCAGAAGAATACAGGCCTAGCAATTCACTGGAGCCTACAATGGGATAATGCACCAAGGATCATTTTGGATGTGGGCCCCCTGCTTGTAAGCTCAGTACCACTCAGTCCTTAAGTTGTTTAGTGTGATTGAATACAGTATTATGTAAGTTCTTTTAAGGGAGCTTGAATAAGTCCAAGACCATAGCTAAGTGTGAAGCGGCAGGAGCAGAGAGGGAGTGTAATGTGGGATTAGAGCAAGGTCTTGTTGCTAGCCATCTGTGGTGGTGGGGGCTTTGTTTTCAGGCAGACGGGGGATTAACATGAATGAGGTGAGTTGGGGAAGGCTGGTGATTCAGAGGCACATGTTCAGAAGAGGTTTCAAAATCACTATGTATAGGACAAGTGTGATGTGTTTATGAAAACTGGGTACCATGAAGAGGTGGTTGGTGATTGGGAAGGCCTGGAAGAGATCAAGTAAGTAAATAAATTGATTGGATCCTTGCTATTTTAAGTTCACAGTGCCAGGTTTGGATCTGGTTGGGGAGGACCACTTAACCCACGGGCAATGCTATAAAGCCCTGCCTTAATATAAAACTGCTCAAAGAATGGTGTATATCAAACCACAAGGATTACTATTTCATGATAATGTTCTCAATGAGTATTGCCCAGAGAATGACAGTGAGTTATACACATGTATCTCATTTGTTCAAACGCATTCAGTGATAGTGATGTGCCTGGTTGAATTTCTGGATTGGCATCATTCAATTTGGAACTCAATGCATGTACACTCTGGTTCTGAAAAAAAATAACCACCTTAAGTGCAGCGCTGAAAGTAAGAGTAACTATTGAATTTCCAGGCAGTATCATTTCTAAATCATGTTTTTAAAATAACGAACCTTGAGTAAAACCTCTGAAAATGAGTAAATGAGAGAATTAGGAACTTAGACTACAAAAGAAAATATCTTCTTTTATCAACTTTCCTTAAAACTGTCCCAATTAGCATGCCTCCAATCTCAGTGAGCCTTCAGAAATATGCAACTTACAAATTACTTAAAAAAATAATTTTCAGAAGAATAATTGAAACTTAGGCCAATGGATGCTCTGATCTTGAGAATCTGTCAAATATAGAAACAGATATTCTTTCCCAAATCTGTTAATGTACCAACTGCTACCCATCATTATTGGAGCATATTTGTGTTTTGGTGCCTGTATACTGTTCAGTTACCCCGTCTTTTAAAACAAAACAAAAAAATCACCTGCCACTATTTTATGTCCTTGAGGAATAGGAGAATCATCAGATTTGTTCAGTACTATTGCAACGATATCAACGGAAATCTTATTAAAATTTGGAGCTTCAACCAATGCTGTGAGGAGAAAATGGGGAAAAATAAGGAGAAGTACATCAACAAACCAGAAGAAATTTGTATTTAAATAAGAAGTTTAACTGGAACTTTGGGTTTCATATAAAACTGAAGAAATTTAATTTATACACATTAAAATGCAATGACTTTTGTGATAGAGGAAATAGGCCAGCAAACAGAACAGTGATTTGAATGCTTCAAGAAATGATCTCAAGGATTTGCAGAAATATTCAAACCTTGAAGAAGTGACTCCACTATTCCTCAAATAATCTAGTTTGCACACCAAAACTTACATCAGAAATGCCACTTCCATGCTCTTGAATTTTCCTGCCACTATCTATGAAATAGTTGTGTTGTTCTGATTGCTAATTCGTGCTTTGTCCAATTTAAGATCACTGGAAAATCATTTAAACAGAATATATGTTCACTCTAACCTGTAGTGTGACAAAATTGTTGCTCTCTAATGTATCAATGCATGGAAAAAAATAATAAAAAATTATTTACTTACTGAAAAAGTCAAGTTTTTTTTCTGTTTTGAATTACACACAGCAGCCACTTATTAATGCACTACTGCCAATTGCTATTTAGTTCATTCATATCCACAGGGCAAACTGATAATCTCCTCAGTGTTGTACTGCATTTAGTGAAAGGGTGAACCTCGAATTATAGTGTCATCATGGCTCAGAAGGATGTGATGCGACAATTGTGTCTAACCAGTGGACAACAACCTCCATGTAGTCTCTCAAAGTGTCATGGCACTCTCAAAGATTTATGTGTAGGTGTATTCAGAGATCTCTGTTCTTGCACACCATTTAGAACTATCTCACTGTCACAGTGGCGGGGGCATAGGGAGCAAGGGTAGACCCAAATGCAAGACATATCTTGTGAGGTTAATTAAATTTAGTTTATTGTTTGATATCAGGAGAGCTAGGCAGGAGCAGGAGTAGCGAATTGGACAAGGACTGAGGACTAAGACTAGGCTGGGACCAAGGGTCTGGGCTTGGACTCGGAATCGCCTCCCAGAACTGTTGGAAACATGAAGAGGCTAGGGTATGGACTCTGAGCCCGAGACTGGGCAAGGACCCAGCGCCTGGGTCTTGCCTCGGGCTCAGACCCCAGAACCAGGCATGGACATGACATGGGCTAGGGAGAGGAGGAACATGGGAACACAGAGCCTCGATCTCGGGAGAGCAGGTACATGGAACTATGGACACATACACAGAACACAGAGCTGGGACCCCTCCTTGGGTACAGGACATAGGGCCGGGACTCACACACAGAACAGAGAGCCGGGACCTCTCCTTGGGTGCAAGACATAGGGCTGGGACTCATGACCCTCCGCGGGGCAACGGCAAGACGGCCTGTCTTACCCCAGGGAGGGGAGAGCAAGACAAGACAGAACATGACCCCCCGCGGGGCAATGGCAAGATGGCCTGACCTACCCCACAGAGGCGAGGACAAAACAAGACAAGACATGACTCCCCGCAGGGCAACGGCAAGACGGCCTGACTTCCCCCATGGAAGCGAGGACCAGACAAGACAAGACACGAATCCCCGCGGAGCAACAGCAAGACGGCCTGACTTACCCCACGGAGGCGAGGACAAGACAAGACCAACATGAATGAACACCAGACAGTACCTATCTATCTCCGGCGATGGAACTAGACCGAAGTGCAGGCGGGGGCTGCAGATGAGGGCTAGAGGCGAGAGGGGCAGAGAAGGGATTCAGACAAGGGGGTAGGACAGGAATCACAGACCGCCAGGGCCAGGACTTGACTCAGAACTGGGAAGCCGCCAGGGCCAGGACTTGACTTGGTGCTTGAATGCCGCCAGGGCCAGGACTTGACTTGGTGCTTGAATGCCACCAGGGCCAAGACTTGACTTGGTGCTTGCATGCCGCCAGGGACAGGACTTGACTTGGTGCTAGAATGCCGCCAGGGCCAGGACTTGACTTGGTGCTAGAATGCTGCCGGAGCCAGGACTTGACTTGGAGCCTCCAGGTAGTGGCGAGCTCTCGACTCGGCCCGGGAGCAGTAGACAGCGGTTCTTGATTCCCTCAGGCGGGTTAACTGACGGACCCACCTCGGTGAGGAAACTTTGCAGGTTCGCTTTGGCGAGGTAACTGGACAGGGTTGCTCTGGTGAGGAAAAGGGGAATTACCGGCACTTGCTTCGGCAGGGACTTGGCTTGCTCCGGCCAGATGACATTGGCACACCGTACCTTAGATGACTTTGCAGTCGCTCCCGCGCCGAACAGCTGAAAGCCGGAGACTATAAACTACCGGTTCAGCCGAGCGTTAATTGCCTCTAATCACCAAAGTCGAGTGACATGAGAAAACAGGGAATCAACGGTCCGGATCGTAACATAAACAAGGTAAATTTAAAGGGACCCCGATCCGGACCATGACACTCACTTAATCTCTTCCATCTCTCCTTTCTAACAAAATCACTCCACAATTCTTTGTATTAAGTTCCATATTTGTTCTATTTATCCACAGGATGTGGGGGTTTCAAGTATCTTGCCATTAATTGACTGTCTCTAATCACCCTTACAGTGGGGAGTCAGTTAAGAGTCAACATGTACATTAGACGAGCTGAGGAGAGATGGTTTAATCAACAATTTGGTAGTGCCATGGTTACTGTTATTGGAACCAACTTTTTTAAATTGTAGACTTATTTAATTACTTGAACTTAAATTGCCCTGCTGCCTCATTGGGATTCAGATTCATACTTCTGTATCAATGGTTCAGAGGTTGTAGAGGGGTTTATCTTAATCTTCTGATCCACTCTTGATGCAAAGGAAGTGCCCAATGACTGGACAATGGCAAAGGTCATAACCTTATGCATAAGGGAACATTGAGTCATATTTGGCAACTACAGGCCCTATAATTTATTTCTGTGAGGGGCAAGCTATTAGTAATAATAATGAGGTGTGAAAAATATGCTCATCGACTGAAGTTTGATCTAATAAGTCCAAGCTAGTTGTTTGTTCAATAACTTAACTTTAATGCCCTGTGCTCACGTGGTTGCCCATTTTGCCATCTATCTACCTAACCTTGCCAGTCAATGAATGTCCTCCTGCAGCCTATGACTACCCTCGTCACTGTTCACAACCACTTCCATGTGTGGTGTCATTAGCAAAGTTCAAAATATTATCCTGTATGACTCATCTAAATCATTAATATATATTAAAAATTACTGACTTTTGGGAAATATCACTAATAGCCACCAGTCTCAAAAAACAAATATCCACTGTGGCTTCTGCTTTCTGACTTAAGTATTTTTCTTTTAATTCTGTCTGTTATCTCCTTAATATTATTAACTCATCTTTTCTGGGACTTCATCAAATGCCTTCTGAAAATCCAAATAAATGACATCAAGCACAATTCCTTTATAGCATATCCATCATGGCTCTTCTGTATTAACTCAAAATGTTTAAACTGACCACTTTTTCATTATGGTTGCTTGAGGCTTTCTTGTACCACAATTAAAGTATTGGATTTGTACTTGAAAAGCACAAGAGGTTCTGTGGACACGGGAAATCCAGAGTAACACAGTAAGAAACAGGACGGATTCAGTCTGATGAAGGGTCTCGGCCTGAAAGATCAACTCTTTATTGCTTTCCATAGATGCTGCCTGACCTGCTGAGGTCCTCCAGCATTTTGTGTAGATCTGTAATTGTCAGTGATGTCCTTATACCTCATTTTGAATAAGGGTGTGACATTTGTCATTTTCCAGTCCTTGGACTTCCCTACATCTAGTGGACAATTATGATCATTTTCTCCACATTTCTCTCAGCAATCTAGGATGCACCCCCTGATTATCAGATTATGTATTTGCAGTAAACACATCAAGTTTTGCTCACATACTTTTCCTTATTCTAAGTGGTAAGTTTCATTTCAGCGAACCCAACACCACTTTAAGAAAAGCTGGATCTCCTCAAAAGGAGGTACATCAAAGCTGCTTCAGAATCATGCAGGGAACGATCCTAACATTTACATATTTCTTCTTCCCTTTCCACAGATGTTCTCTGACCTGTTGAGCACTTCCAGTATTTTCTGTTTTTGTTTTTGTTTCAGATTACTACCATCTGTAGTTTTTTCCCTGCTTAAGCAATGAACTTTCTGGGAGAAAATGAATTCTGAGTATTTCATACTAGATAATATGCTCAGAGTTAGAGGATTAGAGGGTTCAGAAGGGAGGTAGGACTGGAGAAATATGAACTGGATCTAAAATAATATTAAGTCATGCTGATTTTAACTTTGTAGCTAAGGAGTTGCTATAGACAAATACTATTCAGTGGTGAGGCATGTCTCAGCCAAAGCCAGTTGTGAATGACGTCATCTGAGTAAGGACAGAGATGGCAGGAATCTTGTTTGTGAGAGAATATACATTCTGGAAAGAATTACAGAGACGGGTTTCCCTTTCTTGCCTCAGCCCATCTGCTAATGAAACCTTCACCTGTGCCTGTGCCTCTGGAGATGACTATTCCAATGTACAATATGTGGAGAGAAATGCAGAACCAATTGCCACGCAGGTATTTTCTTGACCTCTCAGGAGCCTTGGACTCCATTAGCCAAGTGACATTGTGGAGAATCCTTCACAAATTTGACTCTTATCAGGAAGGCGTTATCATTCTACATATACAAGCTTTGATCTTGAACATTGACACAATCTCATTGCAAACAGGAGTAAAGAAAGGCTATATTATTGCTCCAGTTCTCTTCCCAATCTTTTGTACATTTTAATCATTCAGGATGGGATTACATCAAAGGAATGAATTAAAAGTATTTCCTGGACACGTGCAAGACTGCAAATATTGGAATCTGGAGCAACAAACAACCTGCTGAAGGAATTCAATGGGCTGAGCAGCATTTGAGGGATGAAAAGAATTGTCAATATTTCAGGTAGATGCCCTGCATCTGGACCCTCCACAACCCACTAATTTCCTTCAGGAGCTTGATTGTGCTGAATGAAATTCCCGAAGGCAAGTGCTCCTGGATGTTTTGCATGACTTTATTTTGCTGTCCACCCACTCCTTCCTCATGGATTGATGAACTGTTTTGATTAAATGCAGTCACTGACTTCACAGGTCTCTGTTTCCCCTAGAAACCCACTGCAAGATGTTTAAAAGTTTAATTAGCATTGACACTGAAACAATGAAATCTTAATGAGCAAACTGCCACAATAAAACGCTTTTCTTGTGACTGAACCAGTCAGAGCAGCTGCCTGAGTATTTGATTTTAAAACCTGAGGGACCCTGAACAAAATTAATAGCATTCAATGAGTGACTTTTTCTGCCAAAACTGACAGATATTAACAACTTTGGCACATCACTTTGGTAGTAAACTCATTATTTCCCACAGCCCCAAGATTACATTTTCAAAGTATCAGGAAGGCTGTTCCAATATGTTCTTTATTCACTATTATTTCAATTTTGATACTCTATTTCTGCATAGAAGTATATTTAAAATGACAACTTTGTAAGTAAACAATAGCTCATATTAAACTGATTTGCTTCTATCTGCTGTATTTCACAGCATATAACACTTCAATGTCAAAATTCAGACCAAAAACTCACAAAAGCAATTGTTGTATTTCTCTTTAGTTTTCAAACTATCTTTTCCATAAGCTAAATGGGATGGATCTTGCCTTCTTGCCTTTATCTGCTAAGAAGACCTTGTTGCTGCCTTTCTCAGCTGCAGGTGACAACTCTAACATACATAGACAAAAAATCTGGTGTATTCCTGGCTATCTCTTCGATCTACTCATTAATTCTACACTGTTTTAGGAAAACGTAATCAAAAACTGCCTCCACTTTATCAATCTTGCAGTTCCCTTTTACATGTCACTGATTGGAAGTATTACCTTTCAGTTCAACATGTCTCAGTTGTAAAATTCTCACAGTTGCTTCCTGGCCTTGAAAATTGATATATTTATGAGACCATAACGCTGCCCTCCCTAACATTGTAGCACTTGTTCTTTCTCTCTTTCAGTATAATGTCAGATTTTGTTTGATAATACACTTCAGCCACCTTTTCCAATTGTTACGTACCCCGTAACTGGGTTGCCAAACCAGCAGAAATGGACCACTTAGTTGGAGTCTGGATTACTGGAACTAAGAAAGTTTTATTAAAGAAATAAGTAACACAGTACTCTAATAGTAAGGATATAAATGCAACAGGTTAGCAATGATAAAACACACATGTACACAGAACTAGGATAATAGGATCAATCAAGCTCTATCGCAGTCTAGGGGTAAAATAATCAATCTCAAGTGACACAGAGTTCAGTTCAGTTCGCAGTAATCGCTGTTGTGTCGTTGAGGAGAGAGAGAGAGAGAGAGAGAATGCTGATATTCAAATTGGATTCAACAGACCTTTGATATTCCTCGCAGTTAGCTTTCGGCGCGAGCCCTTTGTAATGTCTTCTGAGGTCACCGACTGTGACCCCTCCGTTCCGGATACGATCGTTCTTCTGCAGTGAACCCGGCACCCAGGCAAGGGTGGACACACACACCAGGTTCCCGCCGATCGTACCTTCTCACCCTGTACGTCTATGGTTGGTCCCGCGACCAGACCTCCAAAACTCCACCAACTTGTGGGGGCACACCACTTTTCCAG
The DNA here is from genome assembly GCF_963921235.1 of Mobula hypostoma. Lineage (NCBI taxonomy): Eukaryota > Metazoa > Chordata > Chondrichthyes > Myliobatiformes > Myliobatidae > Mobula > Mobula hypostoma. The sequence continues at coordinate 39,790,806 of NC_086128.1, forward strand.
GGTCTCGTTATCTCGTGGTGTCGTGGTGTGTCTGTTGCCTTAGCGAACCTGTTCCTTTTATCCCCCTGCTGGGGTATCGCCTGTCCATCAAACTTCAAACAGTTCAGGTTCAGAGCAACCGGTCTCTGACAATACTCGGAACTGTGTCTCCTTTCGTTAATCTCTCTCGTCTCCCATTAACATCTCTGAATGTTCCCCCATTGTCTTTCTTATCGGCCTCAATCTTCTGATAACTTGGTATTTTGTCACATACCCCTATCCTTCAAAGGATTTTTACCGGGGTAAAAATTATAGATGTGAATACATTATTAGATACACACAAATATACATGTTCATCAGCCATTTGGCTAAAATACAGAGAATTTTAAGTTGCCAGCACCTTGACAGACAGTCAGCAATCACATTTTCCGTTCCTTTTATATGTGTTATTTTAATAATCCTCTAAGACCAGGCTCCAACTTAGCAAACTTCATAGTGGCTAAAACACTAATGAGTTGTGATCAGTGTAACTTCTCAGTGGTTTTCGTTCCGGACCAAGATAACAAGGGTCGTCCCATACCAACTTAGCATTCTTTGACAAGTGCTTAGTAAGAGGGTGGGTAATATCTGCAAAGTTCTTGCAAAACTTCCTATAGTAACCCCCCCCCCCCATCTCCAAGAACCTTCTCAGGGCTCTCTTGTCTGTCGGGGTTGGGACGTCAGAGATAGCCCACACCTTAACTTGCATCGGAGCCAGCTGCCCCTGTCTTACCACAAATCCCAGATAAGTGATTTTTCCGTGGCCGAATTCACTTTTTGCGAGGTTCACTGTCAGGCTGGCTTCAAACAGCTTTTTTAAATAGCTCCTCCCGCATGTCACTCCAGACCACTACATCGCCAATATACACTTCTGTGTTCTTTAGCCCTTTTGTCACTGAATTAATCATCCTATAGGGGTGTTGTTCACTAGGCTGACCTGATGTGACAACAATCCCATGTCCTGGCTCTTTGCATCGCCTTGGGACATTCGGACATACGTGTGCGTGCCGTTTAATTAGCTCTCTTAGCGGGTCACTTTGTTCGGGGATTAAGTGAGAGAACTCATCAGCAAAGTTGGTCAACACAATAGAGTTCTCTCATCTGGTCAGCACCACACTTATCTTTTCAAAATGGGTCCTCCCCTTATCAGGTGGCACCCTAGCCTCATTAATTTTCATGATATCACCAGCTAGATCTGTTTTCTGATCGTGGTGAACTTTTAACATTTTAATAGCCTCTAACTGTGTTAACTCACATCTACAATAGACAATAACATCCTTCCTCCTGTGCAGCCAGTAAAACTCTTTCATGATTCCGCCGACTGCTTTCCTCCCCGCAAAATGTCCACCGAGGGGTATCTTGTGGGCCAGGTTAAGAATCTCATCCCCATAAATTTTTTGAACCACCCCCCATTCCTCATCTGTGGGCACGGTACTTGGTCTCCATTTCTTCCTTAGTACTCCCTCCCCCACACAATAGCCCACTGGCTCCCTTTTTAATTCTGCTTCAGAGAGAGCTGTCTCTGCCGAAACCATCAGCTCCTCGTCTCGCTCCTGTGCCTGTACAAACTCCTTCCTTGCTAATGCTAAGTCAGCCTCAACTCCCTCACTTCCTCCTGTTTCACTACGCTCCTTCTTTTCACTTTTTACCTCCCCCTGGTACAAGGCTGGAAGAAACGTCGCGGCTAAATTTACTTCGGCAGCCTTTCTGGACATACGCCGAGTCACTGCGCAAACGGGATAAACCTGTGAGTCCATGGGCAGAGCCTTAATGCTGGCAGGCTGGCTTGTCAGTTTTACTGCTGAGAACACATTTCCGCTGGCGAGGTCATTACCGAGTAAGACCTCCACGTCTTTCATCGGTAGTTCGGGCCTCACCCCGATCGTGACCGGTCCAGAGACCAAGTCGCTTTTTAGGTGTATCTGGTGCAAAGGTACTGCCTCAGTCCCTTTCCCAATGCCTTTTATGACCCTGACTTTCCCAGTCTCGGTCTCTGAACTAAAGTCTAACACACTCTTTAATATCAATGACTGAGATGCTCCCATGTCTCTCCAGATCCGTACTGGAACTGGGTTTAACCCCTCCTTCACCGACACCAATCCAGCCGAGATAAACCTCTCACACCCTTCCTGAATTTTGTCAGACCTCTTCTCTCCTAGCAGTTTGCTTACCAGCTCAATACAGCCAGTTGGAACCGTCGTTTTTCCTTTTCCCGTCTCCTTCTTTGGGGCAAAGCACCTGGACGCAAAGTGTCCGACTTTCCCACAATTATAGCATACGACCCCAGGAGACTTCCTACCAAACTGCTCCTGGTCTACCTTATCCTTCTCACTAGTCCCCGGCTTACTTTCTGACTTTGCTGGCGGACTCTCCCCGCTGTCCTGACTACCCTTCTGGTAGCCTTTACTCGGGGAAAACTTCGTTTTATGTGTCAACGCGTACTCATCCGCTAACTTAGCAGTTGCGGCTAAAGTGTCTGCCTCCTTCTCATCTAGGTAGGGTCTCATACCTTCAGGGACACAACCTTTAAACTGCTCAATCAGGATTAGCTGTAGCAGTCTGTCATAATCCCCACTGACCCCTTTCGAGGCGCACCAACGCTCACAATATGTCTGCATCTCACGGGCAAACTCTAAATACATGCGGCCCCACTGCTTCCTCGCATTCCGGAACCTCTGCCGGTATGCCTCCGGGACCAACTCATAAATCCTGAGGATGGCCTCTTTCACCACCTCATACCTCTGGGCATCTTCTGCGGACAAAGCCAAGTAAGCTTGTTGGGCTTTTCCTTTAAGTACACTCTGAAGCAAAACAGCCCACTTATCCCTCGGCCAGTCCTGACTTACAGCAACTTTTTCAAAATGGAGAAAGTACCGATCAACGTCGGTCTCGTCAAATGGGGGAACCAGCCTAACCTCCTGGGTCGCCCTGAGCACTCCATCTTGGTTCGGCATGGGCCCCTGCGCTGCCATCATCTTTAACCTCTCCAGCTCAAATTCCCTTTCCCTCTGTTTCTCCAGCTGCCTCTCTTCTCGCTCCAACTGTTTCTCTTCGTGTTCTAGCTGTCTTACCTGGAACTTGTGCTCGAGTCTCAATTTTTCAAGCTGCACCTGTACTGCGTCTCCACCAGGTTTTCCAATAGATATCACCTCCAGCTCCCCTTGGGGAAACACACCTTTAGACACATAATGCTCTATGATAGCTCTGTGCATCTCCTCTCTCCTCATTGTCGACTTCCCCTTAAAAAGATTCAACCGTTTGGCCATAGCTTCTAATTCTACTTTCCTGGCATCCTCTAATGCCTCCAAGGTCGGCGCCTTTAGAAATTCCTCAATCTCCATTTCTGCTGTTTGCCTTTTCTTTCTTTCGGGAATTTTAACCCAATCAATTTACCCAGTCCCAAATTTAGCGTTCAAAATCCCGGACGAGCCCCCACTTATGTTACGTACCCCGTAACTGGGTTGCCAAACCAGCAGAAATGGACCACTTAGTTGGAGTCTGGATTACTGGAACTAAGAAAGTTTTATTAAAGAAATAAGTAACACGGTACTCTAATAGTAAGGATATAAATGCAACAGGTTAGCAATGAATAAACACACATGTACACAGAACTAGGATAATAGGATCAATCAAGCTCTATCGCAGTCTAGGGGTAAAATGATCAATCTCAAGTGACACAGAGTTCAGTTCAGTTCAGTTCAGTTCGCAGTAATCGCTGTTGTGCCGTTGAGGAGAGAGAGAGAAAGAGAGAGAATGCTGATATTCAAATCGGATTCAACAGACCTTTGATATTCCTCGCAGTTAGCTTTCGGCGCGAGCCCTTTGTAATGTCTTCTGAGGTCACCGACTGTGACCCCTCCGTTCCGGATACGATCGTTCTTCTGCGGTAAACCCGGCACCCAGGCAAGGGTGGACACACACACCAGGTTCCCACCGATCATACCTTCTCACCCTGTGCGTCTATGGTTGGTCCCGCGACCAGACCTCCAAAACTCCACTAACTTGTGGGGGCACACTGCTTTTCCAGGGTCTCGTTATCTCGTGGTGTCGTGGTGTGTCTGTTGCCTTAGTGAACCTGTTCCTTTTATCCCCCTGCTGGGGTATCGCCTGTCCATCAAACTTCAAACAGTTCAGGTTCAAAGCAACCGGTCTCTGACAATACTCGGAACTGTGTCTCCTTTCGTTAATCTCTTTCGTCTCCCATTAACATTTCTGAATGTTCTCCCATTGTCTTTCTTATCGGCCTCAATCTTCTGATAACTTGGTATTTTGTCACACAATATTAAAATTGTTACAGAAGAGTATTAAATGTGTTACAAAAATTCAATGTTGCTGTAGCAGCAACAGTGGTAGACGATCGTGTTCGATCAATATTAGCAACCTCAGGAAGAAATAACAGGAAAGATGGAAAGGAGACTGCAAACTTTCCCTCACCCATTGTATTCAAGATTTACTCTGAAGGGTTTATTCCCATTTCTGCATGGTTGTCCATCTTGGATGGGCTGTTGGCCAGCTGTGTAGGTAACTGGCCATCTCTTGTGCCTTGAAATTTATGTCATATTTGCCCATTTGGAAAGCCACCCTAAACAAATGCTAGTTCCTTTTGTTCCCAGTTGACTTCCACCATCAATGTCAATAACACATCTATACAATAAAAGTTACCTTGCAAATTCACAGCACAAAGAAAGAATCAGCTCAATTCTATACTCGTCCACTGTAGCCATCCATAACCAAAGACAAATTTGGAGGGTACCTTCGTCCAACACCCAGTAGAAATATTCTGATTTATAAAATTGACATGTAAATAAGCCTAATGTTTTCTAACTTCTGATTGCCATAATTATCATTACTGCTACTTCTGATATTTGCTGTCCCCAGGTGCAGTTATGTCAGAAGATCTTTGTTCTCTCCTTTCTTGGACTAGCAGACTTGTCTTTTGCATCAAGTTTTAGCAACATTTTGAGTTACCATTTTTCATCCTTAGACATGCATTTGCGATGAAAATTACTGGTTTGAAGATATTTCTTGTTAAGTATTTCCATTGCATTGTAGGCTGGAAAATTATTACTTTATTTCTGTGCCCTGATTGGAAATCCAACAGAAATTGTTTGACTGAAAATGCTCTTTGTTGATGGTTCTATACTGAAATAAAACAGCACAGCCACAATGCAGATTTCAGACAATTATAGACAGCCATAATTTAGCATAAGGAAATGGTTAGTTTGACGAGATTTTTTTAATAACTGAAATAGACAATTGATGTTACCTGTCCTCTCCCAGACTGTGTAAATTTCTCAAAAGAAAAATGTGATTGAAAATCAGGGACTTAATAGGAATTTTTGTTAAAAGAAATCTTTGATTTCTCATTCAAGATCCACTGTTATTTAATGCTCTAAGGACATTAGATATGGACATGGATGTGGAATCTATTTCTGAAGGCGTCTTCTGTAACTTTCAGTTATGTCTACACAATTCAGATTGTGCACAATTGTTCAAGATGGCTTTCATTGATTGGTATGAGGGCTACTTCATCTATCTTAAAAGACATCTCCCTTAGCACGTCCCAAGTTAATGCTGAGACTCCAGCTTGGGTCAGTCCTCTTTAAGTTATTTACATACTTGACTCTGCCTTGACCATCTATCCAAGCCAGCTATTTCTTCTTCATTGGTATCAACCATCTATTTCTGAAAGCCTCATCAGATCCCACCCAGCCAATCACCAATCCCCCTACCTGATATCCCCCAATACTCCTCAGTTCTGATGAAAGGTCCTCACTCTGAAACATCGCATCCACCTTTCAATATCCCTTGAACTGAACTTCCATACTTGTATGTTTTGGGCTCAGATTTCCAACACATGTAGTTTCCAGATCAAACATCTCCTCATTCAACTCCATTAATCTTTGTTAATATTAATAGCCAGAATATTTTCAGAATTTTCCATCAGAATATAATCTCAAGAACACCTTAATCACTTTCTTACAACATGATGCTTGCCAAACTGCTGTTTTCACTGAAGATAAAAGGCACTGTTAAAACATAGAACATTTTTACACCTTTCCAAAGTCTGCCTACTTATTTGTTCTTCAGCGTCCCTTTTAATCACATGCTAAATCAAGTGATTAAAGTGTCCAAATGATGGTCAAGTAACAAAGGAGCAATAGGACAGATTGGAATATTATGTCTGATTGTTCTTTTGTGTTTGTGCTATCTAGGTCCTCTGACCATTGGTCAATGAATCAACGCAAATCTCAAGAGCTCCAACAGTTTTGATGAACTTGTATGGCTCCTCCAGATTGCACCTAAAAGCATTTACAATTTTTCAATCCAGAGATCCATCAATCCTCAGAACCTTGTGACAGCAATTAACCTTTTATGACCAATACCATATCCATCAGAATATGCCTTTTGAATATAAACTTCCTCTCCTGCATTTCCCCTAACTTTGGCTTTGTAACTGTAGCTCAGCTTCATCATTAATTTTTGAAGGTATTTGGTACTAGAGTCATAAAATTGTATAGTAATCCTCAGTGAGTATAATTCTGACAATGAGCACCATGTGTAACTGCATGATTTTATATGGACATAATTATACACATTATGTAAAAATGAAACAGCACTGGAAGAACTAATTCATTCAGAATGAGAGTGAACCAAGGAAATAAATAAAATATACATCTTGATGCTTTATTATTTCATTTAGTAGATTGTACAAAATTACGTGGGGGAGGGGAGGGCTAATATGCTTGTCATTGCAACATTTGGTAGCTTGGGATTGTTCTTGTTTGACTGTCTGATGGCTGGCTGACTTAACATCAAATCTGCTCCTATGAGAAATGCCACTTTTCCCTTTGGCAGGCGGCAGACAGGGACTTGGGGAATGTCCTTCAATGGTGCACTACACTTTTCTTTCACTGGGGAATGATTTGACCTGATTACTTTCCAAAACCTCAGTGGAGTTGGAGAGTGGTGAATCTGTGGAATTCTCTGCCACAGGAAACAGTTGAGGCCAGTTCATTGGCTATATTTAAGAGGGAGTTAGATATGGCCCTTGTGGCTACGGGGATCAGGGGGTATGGAGGGAAGGCTGGGGCGGGGTTCTGAGTTGGATGATCAGCCATGATCATAATAAATGGCGGTGCAGGCTCGAAGGGCCGAATGGCCTACTCCTGCACCTATTTTCTATGTTTCTATGTTTCTATGTTTCTATGTTTCTAACTCCACTGGATAAGAGATAACTGGAAAAAGTGGATTCATGGGACAGATAAGATTAGTGAAGCAATGAAAGTATTTTGGTTACTTTACAAATGTCACTACTTTCATTAGTATATATTTATTAAAATGTAAGATTAGCACATGATTGCAATAAAATTTTTGTCAGGAATATTGTAATTACTTTGGGTAACAGTATCTAATGGTAAGAAGCAAAGATGAATTAATAAAGTTGAGCAATATAATTGAGTTGAAACCTGGGGCACAGCTGAGGGGATAAATGGCCCACCTCAGCTCCAGGCATTCTATTAACCTAGTTGAGAAATATGTTCTGATTCAAAATAAAGAGTAGCACAATAGCACAGTTGGTAGTTGCTTCACTCTCCAGTACTTTGTGGCCTTGATGTAAGTTCAGCAAGCCTCAGAGACAAAGAAGGAGAGTAGAGATCGATACTGCCAAGTAGAACATCAGATTTGGGATGTGTGTGTAACACACACAGGATGCTAGAGGAACTCAGCAAGTCAGGCAGCATCTATTGTCAAAGAGCCCCCTCTTCGGCAGTTGAACAGGGCATGACTGCGCAAGCGTGTGAAAGTCAGATCGTGAGGCAGCGGGAGAGTTAAAAAGTGAGCAGATTAATGGAGCGGGTGACGGAGTAGTGGGAGACAGAGTAGGAAGTCTTTGGCTCGAGAGGCTTCGGCAAGCACAGGCTGAGGCCGGGCTTCACTCCAAGCTGGGTAAGTTCCTTTAAGTAATTTAATTACCTTAGGAGTGGGTAATGGAGGCAGCAGTTAGGGCAGTTGAGTACTCCGTTTGCAGTACGTGGGAAGTCAGGGCGAGCACAATTGTCCCTGATGACTACACCTGTAAAAGTTGCATCCAGCTGCAGCTCCTGACAAACTGAGTTAGGGAACTGGAGTTGGAGCCGGATGAACTTTGGATCATTCGGGAGGCAGAGGCAGAAATAAACAGGAGTTACAGGGAGATAGTCACCCCTAAGAGTCAGGAGACAGGTAGCTGGGTGACTGTCAGGAGAGGGAAGGGGAATAGACAGAATGAGCGGAACATGCCTGTGGCCGTTCCCACCAACAATAAGTATACTGTTTTGGATACTGTTGATGGGGACGACCTACCAGGGACAAGTTGCAGTGGTTGTGTCTCTGGCACTGAGACTGGACCCTCAGCTCAGAAGGGAAGGAGCGAAAAGAGGAGAGCAGTAGTGATAGGGGATTTGATAATTAGGGGGACAGATAAGAGGTTCTGTGGGAGAGATTGAGAATCCCGGATGGTCTGTTGCCTCCCTGGTGCCAAGGTCCACGATATCTCAGATCAAGTTCTCAGTATTCTCAAGAGTGAGGGTGAGCAACCGGATGTCGTGGTCCATGTAGGGACCAATGACATGGGTAGGAAGAGTGAAGAGGTTCTGAAAGGTGAGTTTAGGGAGTTAGGTGCCAAGTTAAAGGACGGGACCTCCAGGGTAGCAATCTCAGGATTGTTACTAGTGCCACATGCAGGTGGGTTTAGAAATAGTAAGATAGTGCAAATCAACACGTGGCTGAAGACATGGTGCAGGAGGGAGGGCTTCAGATTTATAGATAATTGGGCAGTTTTCCAGGGAAGGTGGGACCTGTTCCGGTGGGACGGTTTACATCTGAACTGGAGGGGGACAAATATTCTTGCAGGTAGGTTTGCTAGAGAGGCACCAGTGGATTTAAACTAGATACAAGAGGGGAGGGGAACCAGAGTGTAGGAACAGATGTAGGGAAGAAGGAAGAAAAAGGAGAGAGTAAAGTTGTTTGCACCATTAGTGATAAACAGAGAGTAAGAGGTGGAGAGTTTCTTAAATGCATCTATTTTAATGCTAGGAGCATTGTAAGAAAGGTGGATGAGCTTAGAGTATGGATTGATACCTGGAAATATGATGTTGTAGCTATTAGTGAAACATGGCTGCAGGAGGGGTGTGATTGGCAACTAAATATTCCTGGATTTCATTGCTTCAGGTGTGATAGAATCGGAGGGACAAGAGGGGAGGTGTTGTATTGCTTGTCAGAGAAAATATTACAGTGGTGCTCTGGCAGGATAGATTAGAGGGCTCGTCTAGGGAGGCTATTTGGGTGGAATTGAGGAATGGGAAAGGTGTAGTAGCACTGATAGGAGTGTATTATAGACCACCTAATGAAGACCAAGAAGTGGAGGAGCAAATTTGTAAGGAGATAGCAGGTATTTGTAGTAAGCACAAGGTTGTGATTGTGGGAGACTTTAATTTTCCACACATAGACTGGGAAGCCCATACTGTAAAATGGCTGGATGGTTAGGAGTTTGTAAAATGTGTGCAGGATAGTTTTTTACAGCAATACATAGAGGTACCAACTAGAGAAGGGGCAGTGTTGGATCTCCTGTTAGGGAATGAGATAGGTCAGGTGATGGAGGTACGTGTTGGGGAGCACTTCGGTTCCAGTGACCACAATGACATTAATTTCAATATAATTATGGAGAAGGATAGGTCTGGACCCAGGGGTGAGATTTTTGATGGGAGAAAGTCTAACTTTAAGGAGATGCAAAAGGATTTAGAAGGAGTGGATTGGGACAATTTGTTTTATGGGAAGGATGTAATAGAGAAATGGAGGTCATTTAAAGGTGAAATTTTGAGGGTACGGAATCTTTATGTTCCTGTTAGGCTGAAAGGAAAGGTTAAAAGTTTGAGAGAGCCATGGTTTCAAGGGATATTGGAAACTTGGTTCGGAAAAAGAGAGATATCTACAATAAATATAGGCAGCATGGAGCAAATGAGGTGCTCGAGGAATATAAAGAATGTAAAAAGAATCTTAAGAAAAATTAGAAAAGCAAAAAGAAGATACGAGGTTGCTTTGGCAAGTAAGGTGAAAACAAATCCAAAGGGTTTCTACAGTTATATTAATAGCAAAAGGATAGTGAGGGATAAAATTGGTCCCCTAGAGAATCAGAGTGGATGGCTATGTGTGGAACCAAAAGAAATGGGGGAGATTTTAAACAATTTCTTTTCTTCCGTATTCACTAAGGAGAAGGATATTGAATTGTGTAAGGTAAGGGAAACAGGTAGGGAAGTTATGGAAACTATGATAATTATAGAAGAGGAAGTATTGGCACTTTTAACGAATATAAAAGTGGATAAGAATATGATCCTAATATCCTAACATGAAAGAATCCACACGACAGTTTGAGAGGGACAAGATAAAGTCAGATGTATCGGTATTACAGTGGAATTACAGAGGCATGAGAGAGGAGCTGCCCAAATTTGATTGGAAGGGGATACTCTCAGGGATGACGGCGGAACAGCAATAGCTGGAGTTTCTGGGGGCAACTGGGAAGATGCAGGATAGACACATCCCAAAGTTGAAGAAGTATTCTAAAGGTAAGATGAGGCAACTGTGGCTGACAAAGCAAGTCAAAGACAGCATAAAAGCAAAAGAGAGGGTATATAATATAGCAAAAATCAGTGGGAAGTTCGAGGATTGGGAAGCTTTTAAAAACCAACAGAGGGCAACTGAAAGAGCCATAAGCAGGGAAAAGATTAAATGTGCAGGTAAGCTAGCCAAAAATATACCTGCACGTTTCATCTTCCCAGTTGTCCACAGAAAATCCAACTATATACAGATACTGTATTTCAAGAGTGAAAGAGTGGTGAGAGCAGATATGAAACCATTGGAAAATGACACTGGCAAGGTACCAATGGGGCACAGAGAACTGGCAGACAAACTTAATAAGTATTTTGCATTAATCTTCACTGTGGAAGACACTAACAATATGCCAGAAATTCAAGAGTGTCAGGGGACAGAAGTTGCTATTACTAATGAGATGGTTGCTGAGATGTCTAAAGGTAGATAAGTCACCTGGGCCAGATTGAATATGCTCCATAAGGACGAGGTTTCAGGGTACTTGGAGGCACATGATAAAGTAGGCAAAAGTCAGCATGGCTTCTTTAAGGGAAATCTTGCCTGACAGTCTGTTGCAATTCTTTGAGGAAATAACAGGCAGGATAGTCAAAGGAGAGTCAGTGGATGTGGTTTACCTGGATTTACAGAAGGCCTTTGATAAGGTGCCACACATGAGGCTGCTTAACAAGATAAGAGCCCATGGTATTACAGGAAAGATAAGAACATGGATAGAAGATTGGCTGACTGGCAGAAGGCAAAATGTAGGTTAAAAGAGGGCCTATTGTGATTGCCTGCCAGTGACTAGTGGTGTTCTGCAGGGGTCGGTGTTTGGACTGCTTCTTTACACATTATATGTCAATGATTTGGATGATGGCTCTGTGGCCAAGTTTGCAGACAATACAAAGATAGGTAAAGGGGCAGGTAGTGTTTCGGAAGCAGGAAGTTTGCAAAAAGACTTAGACAGATTAGAAGAATAGGCAAAAAAGTGGCAAGTGGAATATAGTGTAGTGAAGTGTATGGTCATGCACTTTGGTGGAAGGAATAAAGGCATACACTATCTTCTAAATTGGGAGAAAATTCAAAAATCTGTGGTGCAAATGGACTAGGGATTCCTTGTGCAGGATTCCCTAAAGGTTAACTTGTAGGTTGAGTCAATGGTAAGGAAGGCAAAAGCAATGTCAGCATTAATTTCGAGAAGAATAGAATATAAGAGCAAGGATGTGATGCTGAGGCTTTATAAGTAATTGGTCTGACCGCACTTGGAGTATTGCGGACGGTTTTGGGCTCCTTATCTCAGGAAAGATGTGCTGGAATTGGAGAAGGTACAGAGGAAGTTCACAAAAATAACTGGGAATGAAAGGGTTAACGTATGAGTTGCATTTGATGGCCCTGGGCCTATACTCACTAGAGTTTAGAATGAATGGAGAATCTCATTGAAACCTATTGAATATTGAAAGGCCTAGATGGAATGGATATGGAGAGGATGTTTCGTACAGTGGGGGAGTTTAGGACCAAAGGGACATCCATTTAGAACAGAGTTGTGGAGGAATTTCTTTAGCCTGAAGGTGGCGAATCTTTGGAATTCATTGCCACAGATGGTTATGGAGGCCTAATCACTGGGTGTATTTAAATAGCAAGATCTTGATTACTCAGGGTATCAAATGTTACGGGGAGAAGGCAGAAGAATGGGGCTGAAAGGGATAATAAATCAGTCATGATAGAATGGTGGAGAAGACTCAATGGGCCCAATAGCCTAATTCTGTTCCTAAGTCTTATGCACTTACGGTCTTAATTGCTTGACCAGGCCATTCTCCCTCTGTTAAGATTTGATAAAATATGCTCCTGTTCAGGGACAATACATTCGAAAGTATCAACAACTATAATAATGGCCTTTTGTAAAACAAACAATTAATACAGTGCAATATATATACAGAACTATGTCCATGCTGCCAAATTTACTTCAGAGTGCACCGTTGCAGATTTGCCCATATCACATTCCATTATCACTTTACCTGTATGTATTTGTTATCACTGAAATACCTTTTTCTCTGTCATCCCTTTGATTAGGGCCAGCTATCAACTGGATTAGTACCAGGGGAAACCTCACAAACATTTGATTGGATCTGTATCACGTAAATGAAACCACATAAATCAGATTATAGCTTCCAATTTTTAACCAATAGATTTTCTAAATGCAGATTGAAGATTAATATTTTGCCTTGCTACTTATTCTTAAAATTTTTATATATATCTGGAATAAACATAACATAATTTTGTCTAAAGCTGTCCTCACTGTGTCAAATCTGGTCATTTTATTTTCAGAGAATGAGTTTTAAAGAAAAAAAAAGAAATAATCTGGTAAACTCAGATCTTTGGATTTTGGAACAGGCAAATTCCTCTCAACAAAAATTGTTCTTGAAGACATTGAATTTGCAGCTTAATCATTCTTGTCATGATTTTATTTTGAAGTCTCGAATTGTAAAGTTTCAAAGAGAGTTAGAGGCCATGAGAAAAGATCATTGAAATGTACAATTGCAGATACTAGAAATACTCGGGCATCATTTGCGGAGAGAGAAGTTATCTGCTAATCACGAAAGTATAGCAGCCGAGTGAATAAAGAGGATCAAAAATACTATTGCAATGTTAGGTTTCACATCTAGAGAACTGAAACGTCAGATGGTGGGGAAAAGGTTTACTACAGCTGTACCAAAGCTTAGTTAGCTCACGTATGGAAACTACACCTTCAAAAGAACTAATTGGATTTATAGAAGTGACATTGGCCTTGAAGTGTGTAGTGGAGATATGCCATGGGATACAGAGTTCAATTATGAGGAAAAAACTTTACAATCTGAGCATGTATAATTAAGGATCAAAAATTTAAGCATGTTTTGATGTTTGGACTTAGAAATGAATTGGCATCGTTGCTGGTGAAAATCATTGTCGACAAGTAGGAGAATGGAAGATTAACGGATCAAATCAGAGTAATTCTGGACAAAACTTAAGAGACACTTATGCATGCTAATGATGGATTACATTAGAACCTTTCACCCATTGCAGATGATAACTCAATTAACTTTAGATCTGATATTGTTTGACTGCTGCAAGCCAGAGGGCACAGAGCTACTGTATGCATGTGGAATTAGTTAACAGTTCAGCCATAATCTTATTGCAGGGCAATACCAGCTCTTGGGGCTGTGACCTGTCCTTATTCTGTGAATGTGTTGGAATTTCAATGAAATTATTAAGAAATATTCACAATTTAATAAGTCTATGCTTGGTGTATGGTACCGCTGGTATTGGTATTAATTAAGGAACACAATATAATCCAAAATAATTTGAAATAATTTATCCAGCATTCACACAAGTTATCTTGATGAAAGAGCTTTGTAGGCCAGGTAGAAAAATAAATGGAACATTGTCAGAATAAAATTCTAGAAGAATAAAAGCTCTGTTAAAAGATTTGGATAAATAACAGCCAATGAAACAAGCTTTTTAAAATTCATTCTTAACGTTAGCACATTTGATGACACCATCCTTCATTTTGCTAATGACTAAGTGTACACTGATGCGGTGGTAATTAGCTGGTTTGAATTAATCAAATCTAATTTCCTGCTTGGATGTTACTGCAAAACCATAGAGGCAGGCTTCTTTCTTGAAATACTACCTACCTGTTCCATTCTGAATTTTGATTGCTCGACCAGTGGCAGTGGGCACTAACAATTGAAGATGCTGTGTGTTTGTCTAATTCAGGAGATCTGCATAGAGCTGCAATCCATTCTGACACTCCATTACAGTATCGACTTGGGGCTGTGTTTTGAAGAAAGGCCGAATAGTGTCCCAGCTAATATTCAACTCTCAATCAACATCAATAAAACTAACAATCTGACTATTGTTTGTGAGAGCTTTTGTCCACAAACCAGCTGCACCATGACAGACTTGACTTCACTCTGCTTTGAAGTTGTATAGCTCATAAAAATGATTTAGTTATAGAGCATTACCACATAGAAACAGTCCCTTCACCCATCTAGTCTTTGCTGGCCTAGTTTTCTACCAAGTCCTATTTACCTGCACCCAAAACATAGCCTTCTATACCTCTCTTATCTATGTACCTATGCAAACTTCTCTTAAATGTAACAACCAAATCCGCATCTATCACTTCCACTGGAGCTCATTTCACACTTGCACCGCCTTCTGAGTGAAGAAGCTCACCCTCAGATTCCCCTTAAATATTTCACCTTTCACCCTAAACCTTTGATCTCTAGCTCTAATCTTGCCCAACCTGAAGGGGAAAAGCCTGCATGCATTCACCCTATCTAGACCCCCCATAATTTTGTATACATCTTTCAGATCTCCCTTCATTCTCCATTGCTTCAAAGTATTTATGTGAGTCTGTAGTAAAGGCAATGATTTGATGGCAATCCTCTCTTCCCAAGATTGAGGATGACTATTTTTCTGTTCTAGTTCTGTGGATTTAAGATAGCAGGTGAGATCAATATGAGACATGCAGACTTTGGGATGGGTGGTAATGGATATGAATGGAACGGCAATGATTTGGGAACTGACATCCTCCTGTAGTTGTCACTCATCTTCTCTGTGAACCCAATGAGTGCGCGTCAGGTTCTCAATGCTGATGCAATTGTTCTCTCTCCATTTTTAACAATCATGAATACTAATGGGAATCGTATCCAATGGTAGTTGGGAATACCTTTGAATCTTTTACTCTATCTTTCCAGTGGTCTCTTGACATAACAATACCCAAAATTGAGAAATTTTGCAGTGATTTCCTTGGTGGTACATCTCTAGTGCTTGAAGTAACTACTATGTGTATCCATATCTCTGAGGAACACAACAAGAAAGGGATCAATACTGTCCAACAGGACATAAACTTTATTCTAAGTTTGAGCTGTTCATCTTCACTCTCCTCAGATAGTCACAGGCCCTGCTGCTGTGCTAATGGTGATGGTAAGTTTCATCAATGATGTCTATTGTACATTCCTTTGTAGTTAGCTCCCAAGATATGGGAAGCAGCCTATGTTTTCCATGAGATCAGAGTGGACCCTTTATTGTCATTGGGCAGTGTTTTTTCATGAGGACATACTGAGTAGAGGCCCTATATTCTGCGGATGTTTCAATGAGCAAGTGTATTTGTGCAATTCACCTCAATAACTGGGGTTGCAATGGTCTTGAATCTGGAGTGGAAGTATCAGAGATAGAATCGTTTCATGTTAATCTTTTCTATTACAGCAGGAAGTGGTTTAGAAGTATAGCAAGAGAGATTGTGAATTAAGCAATCAAGCTGCCTTGCTTAATGCCAATCTGCACTAAGATTGGATCTTTTGTCCAGCTGTGTTGGTTAAGATCACGAGTTACAAGCCATTGTGAGGCAGGTTTCTACTGGGAGTCAATTTGAGAAGATGGTCCAGAGACCCCTTCAGTTGATGGTGTCAATAAAGTCAAATTGCAAGTGATAAACAACAAAGGCTGGTTGCAAATGACATCTCTATTAATATGCTAAAACAATCCAACTTCAGTGACAAATTTGCAACACCATCTATCATATATGGGAAGAGGTCCTCAGAGATGCTATAATTTGACAACCTTCAAGAAGGTTGTGTTACAGAGAGGAGAACTGGTATGTCACCAAAGACCAATTTCTACAGATGTACCATGGAGAACGTTCTAACTGGTTGTATCACCATCTGGTGTGGAGGCCTACAGTACATTTATTTATTTATTTATTATTACATTGTACTGCTGTCACCAAACAAAAAATCTCAACATGAGCCAGTGATATTAAATCTGATTCTGATTTGATTCTGTATAAATTATAGGATATGTAAAATTCATGTATCAATGAACAATCCCATATATCAGTTCCAAGTAAACCTTTATACCTTTGATGTAAATACTAGGCATTCTATTCAACAAGGAGTGAATGAATGGCTGTCTTTACATTGGCATGAGTAACTTTACCTAACCTTTCAAAGAATCCAACATTTTAATATCTATAAAATCATAGCTAGTATTATGTGATTGTCATGCTAATTAAGCTTCCTCCCAAGCAACATAGATTTACTAGAATGATGCCTTGTTAAATTACAAAGATAAATTTAATGAGGGTAAACTTGATAGCGGTTTATATAATTATGTGAGGCATTGATAAAGCAGATAGCCGTTAGCTGTTACTCTGAGTTGAAATGTCTAATAATAGAGGTCACAGAGAGTAAGTTTAAAGAAGATGTGCAGGGCAAGTTCTTTTTTGGTGATGGGTGTCTGGAATGTGCTACCGGGAGTGGTAGTGGGAGCAAAGATAAGACACAAGGGGCTCCTAGATCAGCGCGGATGAGCAGGGAAAGGAAGGATATGGGTATTCTGTCGGCAGTGATTTAGTTAGGCATTTAATTACTAGTTTAATTAGTTCAGCAAAACAATTAGGCCAACAGGCCTGTTCCTGTGCCCTAAATAAATTAGGTTGCATTTAGTGGAATTTTGGAGATTTGAGTGTGATTTTCTCAAAATTTTTGGAAAGCTAAAGGGAAAAAGCCAGATGAGGAGAAATTATTTCTGCTCATTTGGGACTCCAGGACTGGAAGGTATGGACTAATAAATTATTAGTAAAAATTTCAGGAATCAGTTAGGAACTATTTCTACATGCAGACAGTGATAGAAAGCCTCATACCAAATGGCATTTAAGAACTTACAGAGAACATAGAAATTTACAGCATATTACAGGCCACTTCAGCCCACAATGTTGTGCTGACTATGTAACCTACTCTGGAGACTGCCTAGAATTTCCCTAGTAAATAGCCCTCTATTTTTCTAAGCTCCATGTACCTATCTAAGAGGCTCTTAAAAGACCTTATTTTATCCACTTCCATCACCGCCGCTGGCAGTGCATTCCACGCACCCACCACTCTGTGTGAAAAACTTACCCCTGACATCCCCTCAGTACCTATTTCCAAGCACCTTAAAACTATGCCCCCACCATGTTAGCCATTTCAGCCATTGGAAAAAGCCTCTGGCTATCCACACGATTAATGCCCCTCATCATCTTATACACCTTGATCAAGTCACCTCTCATCCTCCGTCACTCCAAGGAGAAAAGGCTAATTACACTCAACCTATTCTCATCAGGTACACCCTCCAATGCAGGCAACATCCTTGTAACTCTCCTCTACACTCTCAGCATTTGATGTGAGATCAGATGTTACTTTTAAATCTGAGACTGAAGGATCTTCATTCACCAAAGATATCAAGATAAGGGCAAGTCACAGATCAGTCAAAATTTCATTCTGAAATTCAAGGGGCTAAACAGTTTTCTGCCATTCCTACGTTCTCAATTTCAATCTGGTAATATTTTCTTGCACAATTATCCCATTTTGCAAAATAATAAATCTATTTACTGATAAAGGCTGATTGCTTGATGCTGTACTCATATTGACTTTTGATATTTGCATACAACCTGCTGTGATGTTATTGCATTCACTCTGCAAAGCTCTATCTTCAAAAGAAAATTTTAAGCTCTATCCGATATAAATATTTACAGGTAGCCTCACTATAGGGATGTTATACTGCACCCACCTTCTGTTCAAAGACCAGCTTAGTTCCCTGTCTAGTCTCTGCGGCAAGGTCTAGCTGCCAATACCCACTGGTTGTGTGGTGGGTCCCCCGCCCCCTATCAAGGAAGTGATACTTCTAGCTAACGAAATAGTTTAAACACGGTTTATTTTATTTTTAATGATACACCTTTAAATTTAGGCAAATAGTTCTTAACACACATTTAACAGTCTCAGAGGTTTTCTGATTTATAAAAGATTTCCAAATTACAGAAGATTTATAAACTACAAAGGATTTCCAACCACAGGTTAAACTCTTATGAACAAAAAGAACATACCAATGAGTTGCAGATGAATGAGCAATCTGTCACAGAAACTGAAGGTTGAGGAATGAATTCTAGTTCTTCCTTCTGTCATACTGTCTTTCTGTCATTGTCCTTGTCATTCCTAACAATCCCAATGCTTTCTAACATTTTGCTACTGGTTGACATTATTTGCATGTGATGTTTCTTAGGTACCTTTATTGGGACAATGTAATTCACACAGATGGTCTAAAACAGGGGTTCCCAATTTTTTGTTTGCCATGGACCAATACCATTAACCAAGGTTGGGAACCACTGGTCTAAAAACTTCTTGGGACAGAGAGCCCAAACATCTTATATTAATGCTGTGAGGGCTGACTCTATGAGTACACAAATATCCTAACTATTGTGGGAAGTGCAAAGTGACATAAACCCCATTTTCTTGTGTTTAGCTAATGCAGTCCCAGAATTGTCATGGTCACTTCTCTTTGCAAGCCACATCTCTTGAGCAGCCAGTCTCCTGATGTGGACCAGCAACCTGTGCTCTCTAACAATGCTGTTTGCAAAGATGTTCTTTTAACTTCAAACTGATTGCTGCTTTTAATTTACATTAAGAACTGAAGACAGGCTCTTGTTTATAAAAAGAAGCTGAACAAGGAATATTTGTTAGAAATTTAACTTTGTCATAAACAACTCTGACCTTTTGGAAAGGTCATGCTGCTGTGCTAGAAAGCTGAGATTAGCAATAAGCCTTGCGGACCCTGAAAAGTGAATATCTATCACACTGCAAAAGGCTTAAATTCATTTTAATTCTTGCTGAAAGATGAGCAGATAAACTTTATCACCTGCAATATTGTGAAAATGAAAAATTAGGCAAATGAAGTAGTCATCCACTGTGCTCCTGTAATCCCTATGAAAATCAGTCCCATGTAATTGAACCTACCTGAACATGTTGTTTCAGAAATCTGACTTTCAAAGGGCAATTTTAGTTCAAAGAGATGAAATTGCTTGCACAGATGTTAGTTCCAGTTCATTCATCTGAAGCAAGCATCTTTAACCAAATCGTTTAGAGTAGATTCTTTCATTAGCATGTTCTGATATACCTCTGGTTTAAATTAAAGTTGCCTTTTAATGGCTAAAACAATAGCTTATTGATCAGGACACTGCAAAAAGCTAACAAAACATGTAACAGGTCCTATCTGATCCTTCACTGGTGCAAGGTGTACCTATGTAGTTGATCAACATCAACAAAGAGTCTGTCAAACGTGAAGCAAAGCAATTTCCTGTAAAGCAATTTCCTGCAAAGTAATCAAATACTGATGTTGCAGAAAGAAGAGCCACCCAACACTTAACTGAGAAGAAATCTTCTGCTTGTCCATTGTACAAAACTTTGGCTAAATTGGAAAGCCCCTTGAAATCAACATGAGGACCTGTAAGCTTCATTTCATTGTGCCTGTTAATTGCAATGCAGCCAGCAGACCAGCTTGATGCTGACTGTTAAATGTATTGATTTCTGTTTTCAGCGAGGATCAACCCATGAGGAAGAAAATCATAGCTTGCTAGCGCCATTTACAGTCAGCCTGGACCTTTTAAAGAGACAATGGGCGATGGCTGTAGCAGAGATGCTGAAAATGAACATGACCTTAGAAAAAAGGAAGTGTGACACAATATGAAACAAGACAAGATTCAAGGTTGTTCTGGAGCTTTTTTTTAGGTGTACAATGCAGAAGAGTTACCCTCTATCTACAGGGAGTCAGGAATCCCAAGAGAGCTCTATTCGAAAGGAGAAAATGAGAAAGTAGCTCCAGCAAGTGCAAAATCAAGCCCCAATATCCAGAATTCAGTGCTATAAAAATAAGTTTAATTATTTTATATGTGTGGTCAGGGTCACTGAATGTATCCTAATGCCATGTTCTACAAATCACAGAGCTTGTCTCTGATACAGCTTCATTAATCCACTCAGTTCACCTGCCGATTAACAATATCAATGAATCATAAATCACACTCCACATTCACATGTGTCACCTCGACCTGCACATTGCCTCACTTGTCAGAGTCCTCTCTCCAAAGCAAACCCTGGGTCCTCTCTTTACCATATTTGGATAAACTCCTGGAATAATATGCACCATAAATTGTAAATCAACCAAATTGGCATTGGTGTTTTTTAACCTCATGCTATACTTAAGATAATTATTTGTTCTGTTTTGCAGTATTTAGAGGGTCAAGAAGCCCTCTAGAACTCTGTTCCAAAGGAGGAAAGGAGAAAGTAGGTCCAGCAAGTGCAAAATCAAGCTCCAATATCCAGAGCTCAATAGGATGTTGAGTGGCCCATTGAGTCTGTGAAAGCTATTAGTATACTCCTACTGATCCCTTAGTCTGTTTTTTAAGCTTAGCTGAATAAGAAATGATCTGACCACGTAAAAATGCTTTAAATCTATCCCATATAATTAATTTAGATCCACCCCCTAGATCATTAAAAAGATAAAATCCTTTTATGTGATTTTTAATAAAACTGCCAAAGTCAGAATTTTGTAATAATGTCTGAGATATGCGCCAGGTGGACAAGCCAGAATGACATCATCAAATTCAAAAGACAAACTCAAAGGTGCATGATCAGATATAGCAATAGCATCATATTCACAATTTTTAACACTAGGCAAGAAGCGAGGATCATTTATACCATAATCGATCCTCGAATATTTTTTATAAACATGTGAAAAGAAAGAATATTCTCTGTTATCAGGGTGTAGATACCTCCAGAATTCAATCAATCCAAAATCACTCAAAAAGGAGTTGATAAGTGACGCAGAACGATTTGGAAGTCACTGATTGGCTAAGCTCTTATCCATCAAAGGATTTAAACAACAGTTAAAATCCCTACCCATTATCAACATATATTCATTTAAATCAGGCAGTAAAGCAAATACCTTTTTAAAAAAAAGAAGGGTCATGTAAATAAGGACCATACGAATTAACCAAAACAACTTTTCTGTTACAGATCACTCCTTTAACAATTAAAAATCCACCATTTGTCATAGTCTGGTCCGTGAAGTCCGTATTCCGGTTCACGGTCCGGTCCATCGACCCTTGCTCCAGGTTTTCCTATCTACCCTGTTTCTGTCCTTGTTGAGTTAATTGAGGCAGCTGATGCTCGTTGGGGCTGGCTGCATAAATACCTCCAGAGACCAGGGCGTGGTTGCTGGATTGTTCTTGTCCTTACTCCTTGTATCCCTTCCCCTGCCTTCTGTTTCCTCGCCTGAGGCCCTGCCTTGTCTTGCCGGTAACTCTTGCCTCGCCTGAAGTTCTCGTCTTGCCTTGCCTTGCCAGTAGCCTTGCCTTGTCTTGCTGTCTGGTCCTGGAGCCGCCCGGTACCTAGCTCCTTTCCTGTCCCTTGCCTCCGCCCAGGTAAGCCAGGCCGTCTTGCCGTTACCTGGGGTTGGTTCTGTCCCTTCCTGTCCCTTGCCTCTGTCGGGTGGTGATCCGCGCCCTGCCCAGGAGTACCGCGCCCTGCCCAGGTGGAGCCTGCCAAGCCTCGCCTGAAGTCTCCAGTCTCCGGCCTCGCCTCGCCTCAAGTCTCCTGCCTCCAGCCTCCGGCCTCACCTCGCCTCAAGTCTCCAGCCTCTGGCCTCACCTCACCTCGCCTCAAATCTCCGGCCTCCAGCCTCGCCTCGCCTCAAGTCTCCGGCCTCCAGCCTCGCCTCGCCTCAAGTCTCCGGCCTCCAGCCTCGCCTCGCCTCAAGTCTCCGGCCTCCAGCCTCGCCTCGCCTCAAGTCTCCGGCCTCCAGCCTCGCCTCAAGCCTCCAGCCTCCAGTCTCCAGCCTCCAGCCTCGCCTCTAGTCTCAAGTCTCCAGCCTCCTGCCAAGCCTCGCCTCGTCTCTTGCCGAGCCTCGAGCCTCTAGCCTCTAGCCTCTAGCCTTTTGCCAAGCCAAGTCTCTAGCCTCTAGCTTCTAGCCTGAAGACTTCAGCCTCGTCCTGCCTGCCTGCCAAGCCTCGTCCTTGCCTATTTCTGGTGTCCGAGCCAGAGGCAAGACCCAGGTATTGGGTCCTTGTCCAGTCTCTGGCTCAGAGTCCAAGCCCGGGCTCCTAGCTCTCTTGTTCAGTCCTGTTCCAGGCTCCTGGTTTTCCTGTCCATGTCCTTGCCATCGCCCTGTATCCTAGTCAGTGTCTGTGTCTTGCACTTGGGTCCGTTCCCAGCCGTGCCCTTATAACACCATTAGAATCTGACTCAATACCTCTTGAGTAAATATATTACATTTAATAAAGCTGGACACGCCTTTAGTCTTACTCTGAAGAGTGGAGTGGAACTGCAAACCTTTCCACCATCCAAAAAATCTATTTTGATCTCCCGCCCTGATATGTGTCCCTTGAGCAAAAATTGTATCAGGTTGGAATCAGTTAATAATCTTAAAAGTCTTTTATCGTTTGATAGGATGATTCCAACCACGTACATTCCAACTTATTACATTAATCTATTTAAATACCATATTATAATTTTATTCTACTTTACACATGCACAGAGCACATACCAATAAGGGATGATCAAAAATGGCGGTGATGAAGAATACAACCACATAAAAAATACGCATGCTCAAGAACCACCAAATGGGAAAAAATTCCTAAATCTAACCCCTCCCCCTCCCAAAAGCCCGAAAAAGGCAAGCAGACTAAATAGAATGCAAAGCTGGGGACTGTCCTATCTGTTCAGGAGAAACATTTTTAAAAGGATTATCTCTCCGTCCCTCCCTCCAGTTTAAAAAAAACGACTGACCTTGTGAAAGGAACAATAAAGTCTCAGCAAAGTGTTTACATTCCAGCACAATAATGTTATCTCTTAAAGAGAAAAGCCAGCGCCATTTTTTAGGTTTAACATTATGCCTCAATTATAAGACGCTATAATAAAGCAGAAAAAAAATTAATAGCATGTTAAACCATACTAAATTTCCAAAAATACCAATTAATAATAACATAAGTAATTAAACCCTCCCCTAAATATATTTAAAAAAAGCCCCATTAGTAGGAAAAACTACTAATTAATTAATTAAGAAAGAAACAAAAAAAGACATCAAACCAAATATTAGGTTAAAGGGACAAGTCTCTTTATCTTCTTTTTCTCAAGTCGAATGACTGAGTAACGATTTAAACAGTCATACTTGAACCATAAATCTTCTTTCAGAAAAAACCAATAATATGCAATAACAAATGACTCTCCTTATCTTCTTTAATAATATATCCAAGTAACCTTCATAAATCTTCTTTCCGAAATGCCAAGAATATACAAATAACCAATTTCAGACAATTCATTCGGTAACGGCAGCAGGTATAGTTTGAACGAACTCCAATGCAGCTTTTAGATCAAAAAATGTACGAGGAGGAGAGTTAGAAGGAAAAACTTTAATTCTTGTCGGGTAATGCAAAGAAGGAAACAGTTTCTTATCATATGCCTGTTTCATTACCAGAGTAAATCTTGATCTTTGTTCCATTACCTCCCTCAGTTAATCATAATAAAGACGGAGCTCAGATTCCATAAATCTCCCTGTTTTCTTGCCTGTCGCATTATTTGATCTTTTATTTTAAAATGATGAAAACAGACCAAAACAGACTTTGGTCTATTTGGATCTTTAAATTTCGATGTAAAAGCTCTGTGTGCTCTTTCTATAGTAGACGGCTTTGATAATATAGTAGGAAATAAAGTATGAGTAAGCAGTTAAATCTCCATCTTCAACCCCTTCTTGGAATCCAACAATTTGTATATTTCTCTGGTGAGACCTAGTTTCCAGGTCTATAATCTTATTTTGATATCTCTCCAAACGAGTTGTAGCTTCAGACAATTTTTGCTTAGTTATCTTCAATTCCTCTTCGTATGCAACATCTTGAGTTTTCCCAGAAATGACTTCATTTCATTACTATTCTTTTCCAGTTGATTGATCCATTCTGATCTTTAATTGAATGCAGTGCCCAGACCATATCTTCAGCCCATGGTGGCATTTCATCAGATCTTTTCTTTGGCATCTTTCCTTTCCCGTTACCTTTATCACTAGGTTCAGACAAGTTCTTCCCACTCCTTGTAGACATAGACATATTGTTCCCCCTCAAGAATCAGCAATTAAAAATTTTAAATTCGAAGTTTAAACTAGGGGGAGAGAAACAAAACTAAGAGGAACACAAAATTGCAGTTACTCCATTAACAGACAGGCGCAGTCTCCCCCCTACTGATCCCATCTCCTAAATTATCTGCCTGTAACCTCCAGTATATCTCTCCCGTTATCACCAACTGCACCCTGATTACCCTGCACCAGAAGTAAGGATCAGGGATCAACTTTATTCGCCATATACATTACATTTACATGTAGTAGGAATGCGCTGTGGTGTGTTAGTGCGACATACAACAAAAAACCGGCATTCAACAATAATAAAGAATTATATAAAATATAAAGTTAGAAGTTAAAGTATGGATGTGGAATAAAATGTGCATAAATACATAAATACCAACATGTATTTACAATGTAAGCATTATAGAAAGTGGTTTAAAGTGTTTATGGTGTAATGCAGAGACGGGGGTGGGGTGGGGCTGACTAGAATGATTGATCAGATTAACTGTCAGGGGAAGAAACTTTTAAGATGAAGTTTTTGTCTCAATCACCGGATGATGCTTTCTGAAGGGAGCTTTTGGAGAAGGCAGTTTGCAGGTTGGGTAGTGTCCACAATGCTCTTTCCTGCCCGTTTCTTTGTCCTAGGTGCATACAAGTCCTGCAGTGATGGTAGACTGCAGCCAATGACCTTTACAGTTGACCTGACAGTTTGCTGTAGTTTTTGTATAGTGTGA
This sequence comes from Mobula hypostoma, assembly GCF_963921235.1. Taxonomy (NCBI): domain Eukaryota; kingdom Metazoa; phylum Chordata; class Chondrichthyes; order Myliobatiformes; family Myliobatidae; genus Mobula; species Mobula hypostoma. The sequence continues at coordinate 39,816,131 of NC_086128.1, forward strand.
GAGGAGACACATTTCTCCTGAAGTCAATATATACATGTCCATGGCTTTGGGGGCATTCAGCTCCAAGTTATCGTGACTGCACCAGGACACTAGCCTGTTTACTTCCTGGTGGTACTTGGCTTCATCACATCTGGAGTCCAATGTCAGTGGTGTCAACCACAAGCCTTATCAGTTTAACTGATGGATCACTGGAGGCACACTAATTGGTGTATAGCGAAAATAGGAGACGGGAGAAAGCCCTGTAGCACGGTAGTGCTGGCTGAGCGGGATGTGGAGACGTGCTCAGTCTCACATCCTGCCTCCTGTCACAGAGGAAGCTTGCGGATGGGACCTAGCACATAATTTATAATTGCTACTTAAGCTACCAATCTATGTCTTTATGAATGGGAGTAAATCAGAGAAGAAACATACACAATTACAGAAAGTGCATGCAAACTCCATAAGGACAGCATCCAAATTCAAGACTTCACCTGGCTCACCAGAGTTGTGAGGATGCAGCATTACACTGTGCTGCTAATAAAATTGCCTTCACTCCCTACCAAGTATACACAATTAGGTCAACAATCTGCAGGAAAGCTATCAATAAGATTGAAAGAGTGCAGAGAAAGTTTACAAGGATGTTGCTGGGACTTGAGGATCTGAGATATAGGGAAAGGCTGAATATGTTAGAACTTTATTCCCTGGAGAGTAGGAGAATGAGGGGGGATTTGAGAGAGGTATACAAAATTATGAGGTATATAGATAGGCTAAATGAAAGCAGGCTTTTTCCACTGAGGTTGGGTTAAGGTTCCTGGGCATTATTACTTCACAGGATCTCATGTGGGAGAACCAGAGGTCATAGGTTAAGGGTGAAAGGTGAAATGTTTAAGGGGAACATGAGTGGAAGCTTCTTTACTCAGAGGGTTGTGAGAGAGTGGAATGAGCTGCCAGCACAAGTGGTGCATGCAAGCTCCATTTCAACATTTAAGATAGATTATTGGATGGGAGGGGTATGGAAGGCTATGGTCCCGGTGCAAGAGAATGGGACTAGGTAGATTAATAGTTCAACACAGACTAGATGGGCTGTAGTGCTCTATGACTCTATGAGGAAATAATTAACTATAAGGCTTCATGCAGTCAAGAGAAATTAATTCTCCAGCTAATTAGAACAGTAAAACCTATCTTGTAAGTGACCAGTACTGTTATGTAGGTCAATATAATACGTGGAAAGTGTTTTTTTCTATAGATGCATACTTGTTTCAAGTCCACTCTCATGAGCATGAACTAAAGGCAAAGTGTTACAACAGAGTACAATCCTCACTTCAAAACAAACAATGATTGTGCCATATGAACTGTTAAATTGGAGATAAGATGTCAACCAAATCAATAGGCAGATGAAGAATATTAGGTGGTCTGGATATCTACATGCCTCCCTGTAGATGAAGGGTGACTAGATTAAAGAATGGTTTTATGAATTGGGTATCCTAATTGGTGAGAAGAGATGATTAATTTCTATAAAGGTTACACAGTTTGGCTTCTTTATCAGTATGTTTTTTTCTTGTTTTGATCTATTAGGAAAGAGTCTATTGAGAAGCAAATAGAGGTCAATTTACTCAGAAAATATAGATTGCTAAAAGATCAGAAAAATCAGAACTAACAACTTTGTCCAATAAAAGCGAGGTAATTTTTTTCAGAGAAATAAATGCATTGAGTGAAAGATAAATTATAAAATCAATCTTGCCAATACTGTTACCAAGCTTGACCGAGATGTGAGCTACAGTCATTCTTAAGTTAAACGCAGCCTGCTCTTAACTTTTTTAAGGTCTGTCAGCACTTTTGATGGGTTAACCTTCAAAATGATTTGCATTCCTTTACTGATTTTCTTGCTGCCTCATCTGTTTACTGTTCGTCGTATTGTTCTATTAACTATGGAAGCATCTTCAGCTAATAGGATTGAAGTGTTGTTTAACTGCATAGGCTGTTTTGAAGTGTTATGTTCAAGATATTGATTATGTTCAGCGCCAGCTGTTCTACGATTAGAGGCTTCACATAATTTATTCTTTAGAGTTGACTTGGCACTGCAGACCTTGCAGTTTGCAACAGGGACACATTTAGAAAGGAATTAACTTGTGTTTTCTGTAGTTGTGGTGAAAATATTGACAGCCATCAAAATATAGTGACTGGCTAAGTAAACTATTCCTGGACAATGCTATCAGATGTAACTAAACACCAGTCTATTGAAAGCTTCAGTCTATGACTGGTGATAACCTATTAAGCTATTATTACTTGAGACAACTCAGATAGTTATATAAATGAATCTCAATTGTTTTTTGAATTGGTTTCTCTCCATGTGCCTTCTTGCATTGCTGTTTTTTTTTAACAGGATTCCATATTCTTCTATGTGCTTGTTGATTGGAAAGAACTTCCCAGAATAATGAGTGACCACATAACTCAGTGAATTGAAAGCTAACTTCATGGCCTTTGCGGGCTAAAAAGGATAGCAAGAGCATTTTACTGTCATTGTTCTATCAAAATTTCAAACCTAGCAGGAGTAGTTAAGTAGGGTGTTAATTAATGACATTTTGATATATGAAGTAACATTCCAGTGTTAATGGTCCATCTCAGGTATGTTAAAAATTTCATTTTTCTCTGCTCTTGGGCTGTTATTTATAATAAAATGCATTGTTCTCTTTCTAATGGTCTTTGTATTTATTTTGGGGTGGTTTCTGATTACCAATGCACAACTAATAGACAAAGAAAATGAAAACAAATAACCAAAGCTTTTGCTCTAAAAATAGATTTTAATGTTGCTAATTTAATCAGGAAATTTTAAATTTCTTTCATCTGATACCATTTTGATAAACTGCATGTAACATATAAACTGAAAAGGATATTGCCTGAATTTTATTCTTAAAATATTCATGCCTTGTGTACTGTGGGCTTCTCCTATTGCACAAATGTGCCACAAGTTACGGCCACGCGCACTTACCATACAAGGTTCTGGAAAGTATTGAGAAACTGGCAGCTTCAAACACAAATTCGATAATTAGTCTCTCAGCAGGAGGATACATTTAAATGGTACAGAGCTCAGAGAACAGCACTCTAAGGTAAGTCAGTGATCCCATACGCTTTCTGAGGGGGTGGTTTTGAAAGCAGATCAATACCACAGCTTAATCTTTTCCCTTGCAACATTGGAAGCATGGGATACATAGAGTGCCATTATTTTATCTTTTAATCTTCATTCCCCTTGTGTATCTTTGGCCTTGAGGACTACAGGATGGTTTTACCTGATAGAACATTTGTGCTTGCACTAATCTGTTTGCCTGTACTATACTGTACTGTACCGTCATGCTGTGGTATTGGAACATAATATAAGACTGCTACTTTATGAACTCAAGTTGATATTCTAAAAAGTATGTTTAAAGATGAGAATTCTAATTTATCCTTCACAGCAATAAATAGTTATGCACAAACTTGAGATCAAGGGCTGTAAATTCCAGTGTGTGTTGAAAGGCAGGTAGGAATGTATTGTGCAGTCGGACACCATTAGTTCTTCCTTTGCAGCCTCAGAAGGATTTCATAGAAGCACAGCATGCAAACAGCTGTGCATGCAGGCAATGTGAGTTCCAAATTTCTTCACTATTGCACATGGGAAACTATGCACAATTTCAAAAAAAATAAAGTGGAAGCCTGAATGAAGAAATATGATTATATGGCACGAAAATATCTGTAGATGTTGAAAAACCCAATCAAAACGCACAAAATGCTGGAGGCAAGTCAGGCAGCATCTATAGAAAAGAGTAAACTGTTGACATTTCGGGCCGAGACCCTTCATCAGGACCGGAAAAGAAGATGAGAAGTCAAAGCAAGAAGATGGGGGAGGAGAGGAAGAAGTACAAGGTAGCAGGTGATAGGTGAAACGGGGAGGGGCAGGGATGAAGTGAAGAGCTGGGAAGTCCATTAGTGAAAAAGATTAAGGGCTGGAGAAGGGGGAATCTGATAGGAGAGGGTAGAAGACAATGGCAGAAAAAGAAGGGGAGAAGCACCAGAGGGAGGTGATAGGCAGGTAAGGAGATACGGTGAGACAGGCAATTGGGAATGGGAAGGGGGGGGGCAATTACCAGAAGTTTGAGAAATCGATGTTCATAACATCAGGTGGGAGGCTACCCAGAAAGAATATAAGGTGCTGCTTCTCCAACCTGAGTGTGGCCTCTTCGTGACAGTAGAAGACATGTCAGAATGGGAATGGGAAGTAGAATTGAAATGGATGGCCACTGGGAGATCCCGCTTTTTCTGGCAGAAGGAGTGTAGGTGCTCAGCGAAGTGGTCTACCAATCTATGTTTGGTCTCTCCGATATACAAGAGGCCACTCTGGGAGTACCGGAGACAGTAGATAACCCATCAGACTCACAGGTGAAATGTCACCTCACCTGGGTGAACTGTTTGTGGCCCTGAATGGTAGTGAGGAAGGAGGTGTCGGGGAAGGTATGGCACTTGTTTTGCTTGCAAGGATAAGTACCAAGAGGGAGATCAGTAGGGAGGGACAAATGGACAAGGGAGTTGCATAGGCAGCGATCCCTGTGGAAAGCGGAAAGTGGGGGGAGGGAAAGATGCACTTGGTGGTGAGATTCTGATGGAGGTGGTGGAGGTTACAGAGAAATCTCATCATAAGATCTTATGACAATTGTTTTTTCAAGCACTGGGTCAAATCTGTGACCCAAACAAGAGTGATAAGGATCAAACTTTGTGTTAGCATAGTCTGACAAGAATTCAAATATTATGGTTGTGTGACGGATATCTTATGGAGGCATAAAAATGATCTAAGTCTCCCGCAAAGTGCCCTCCTGATACTTACCTGATCCACCAAAGAAGAATTTTCTGGTGACTTCCCTAATTGCATGTCCAATAAGGACAAGGCTTTACCTTGTGCTCAGGTAGATCCTAGTCTGTTTGTTATGGCCTGCTTTCATCGTCAAGGCCCACATCATTTCTTCAGCATGTTTATGTGGCCTAGCACTATGAAAAATGCTGTTGTATACAGATTGACATTGCTACTACTTGGGCCTGTGCACGTGGGTGTCACACCAATGGAAGCAAGTTAATCCATTTCACCTAGTACACAGTGTACACACACAAGTGTAAAAATGTGCTATCAGTTTTGCCTTACCATTCAAAAGTGTCATTTTATAAGCATTCCCTAAGTTTCCCAGTCTAATTGCTCCATTGAAATATAAAAATAACAAGAAATTAACATCCTTCAGGAAAAGTAGACTGTATTTCATTGATTACTCTATCATAAGAACTTTCTACAGGGGCCCAATTGAGAGCATTCTGACTGGTTGCATCACTGCCTGGTATGGGAACTGTACCTCTCTTAATCACAGGGTTCTGTAGAGACCAGTACAGATAGCCCAGCATATCTGTAGTTGTGAACTTCCCATGATTCAGGACGTTAACAAAGACAGGTGCAAGAAAAGGGCCCGAAGAATCATTGGGGACCTGAGCCACCCCAACCACAATCTATTCCAGCTGCTACCATCCAGGAAGTAGTACTGCATCATAAAAGCCAGGACCAACAGACTCCTGGACAGCTTCTTCCACCATGACATCAGACAGATTAGCTCACGCTGAATTGAATTTATTTTCTATGTTAGATTGACTGTTCTATTTATTACAAATTATTATAAATTATCATGATTGCACATTGCACATTTAGACGGAGACGTAACCGTAAAGATTTTTACTCCTTATGTATGTGAAGGATGTAAGAAATAAAGTCAATTCAAATCAATTTGATTCAAGAACTATTATTGGAATTAATCTTTTACGATTATATTCAGCATGAGCTATACGAATAGTTACCGGGGTTTGGTTGCCATCCTTTGTTAGTCACATGGTTCCAGTATCAGTGAAGCACTCTTGGCATTTTCAGTGTTGTTGCTCTCTTCAGACCAATGCACCAATTAGATCAGTTGCTTCATCAGAAAGAGGTCTAAAGTTATTTCATGAATCATTGAAACTTTGATTGTAACGAATGAAAAATAGAACCTCAGCCGGGATTCACTGTAGAAGTAGAAGAAATGAGTGACAGGATGAGTACACGCCTGAACATCAAGTCATTGGCTTTAATTGGTTATGAAAAAGCAACAAAAGCTTGTTATCAGGCAGATTTAAAGAAGCAACCGACCAAAACATTTCAAGGCTCTTCACAGGAGTATAATCGAAGTTGTTTCACACTCACGTACAGAGGAAACAAACAGGCAACTGGCCAAATGCCTATTCAGTAAGGTAGATTCTAAAAACAAGGTTAACAGAAGAAAGAAATGCAATGAAGTTAGGAGAGGGGATAGAGTTTTAATATTTTTGCCATTGTGATGAAGGACAGGTGACAGGAATTGAAGGAAGACAGCTATTTCCACAGGTTTTGAGCTGGAGGAAGCTATAGAGATGTAAGGTCATGTGAGTGTGCACATGGTGGGTTCAAAACAAAGTTTTGAGATGCTGCCTATGCTGGAGACCAGGTAGTCTGAGAATGTGAGCTCTATAGTCTGAAAAGGTGATCTGATGAAAGTTAGGGTACAGGCAGTAAAGCATTGACTGACCTTGTCTTTATAGAGAGTGGACTAAGGGAAGCAGGATAGGAGTGTATTGGGATTGTGAAGTCTAGAGTGAGGAAAGGGTAAAGGTAATAATTCTTGCAACAGATTAGCTAAGGAAAGATGCCCTTATTATTATTGTAATACAATACAGGTAAAGCTATTTGCATGGGGGAATAAATTTAGAAGGCCACCCACTGCTTGTTCTTACAAGAGATCTCCGGTTTCTGGCTTTTCAATCAGAATGGAAGAGTTGTGGTCAAATTTTAACCCAACTCACCTGACTGAAATGGACCTAATGTTCAGTTAAAGTAGTCACACAAGGACATATAAGGTTTGCACATTGACGATGAGATACTTCAATGCTTGAGATTGTGATGCATTTTTATCTCCATACTCATTTAAACTGTATTGAATAATGAGAGTGGTTGGATTGGTGGGTGCAAAGGCAGGAATTAATATATAGGAGTTCTGTCCATTAAAAATGAAAGATCTATAGAATGGATATCATACCATAGCAAAATACTGAATGCATTTCCAGATATGGTGTGATAATGAGCTATTATAGTTATGAATTTCACTCTTACACTATCAGTTTGAAAAATGGCGAGGCAGATAAATTTAATGCCGAAGTATGAGATGATGCATTTTGGCAGAGTGAAAATGAGGAATGATAATTATAGCTACATGCTAAAGGGCATGCAGGGACAGAGACCGAGAAGTGCAGGTTCAGATTTCTTTCCAAGTAGCAGAAGACTTAATGAGAGTGGTTAATCAAAGCATGTATGTTCCTGGGAATTCTAAAAAGAGACATAAAGAATAAAGGCAGAGAGAATGTAATGAATTCATTTCAAGGCAGAACTGGAATATTGTGTCCAATTCTGGTGGTCACACTTGGAAGGGGATGTGAAAATTCCGGGGAGGAGGTAGATGAGCTTTGCAAGAATGTTTCCAGGTTGAGGGATTTCTGTGAAAAGTTTACTCTGCAGAAGTTGAGTTTGTTCTACTTCGAGCAGATAGCATGTACAAGGTCATGGTGAGTTTAAATAGAGCAAGCAGAGAGAAAATGTTCCCAGCAGCAAATTGTCTACAGACTGAAAATGAGGAGTAAAAGTGAAGTGGAAAAAGTGAAGTAGATTGAATTCATTAAAGTGATAGATTGTTTCTTGAGAACCACCATGGACTCACTGGGCTAGGTGGCCTTCTTACATACCAAAAAGTAGAAAGTCAAATAAATAAGTGCCATCAAAAGTGGGCCTTCATGAAAAATAGGCTTACTTCCTTTATCTCCTAGATTAGATCAGAGAGAAAGATATCCTTTTCTTGTCTAAAACTTAGCTCAGCAATTCAACAGATGGGATCTGTGCACAGGTTCTGCATGTTGTGGTGAATTAAATTTGGTTATGTTTGGAGAGCTCACCAGAAAGAAATCCTTACTGAGTAAATGTGCATGTTATACCAGAACAGTATTTTAAAGTAATATTTTTTTGTGATAGAAAATCTTCCTTCCTTTCCCTTGCCTGTTTTGATGATGCAAAAAAAATTAACAGTGAAAATAAAGCAGAAAATATACATTATCAGAATTCTGATCAGATCTTTAATTCTGGGAAATAATTATGAAGCTGCAGAAATAATAAATTAGGGAAAGATTCAAAGTCACTAGCAGAAAGATGAGGAAAAAAAGAGATACATTGACATCATCCTCAATGGCATCTGGAGATGTCAACCCCGATAGCATCTGGAAGATTTATTTTGTTTGGAGATTTTCCTTAAAAAGTAAGTTTCTTTCTGTTTTGAAGCAAACATTGAATGCATAGCTAGCATGGGGAGAATAAATTTTCAACAAAGAGATTAGAATCATTCAATGAAGTAATCAATTTACTAGGAGTTATTCTTGTAATATTTTGTTTTCATTGCATAATTGCTTTTTCTTTGCTCGAAACAAAATAAATTTTTTGAAGCACCAGGATATTGTACCTTCAATGCATGATTTATCAAATCAGTCCCTTCAGGAGATGTATACTTTTTAGCATTAATCTCTATACAACAGATTCTGAATTCTAAATCACAATACTCAAAGACGGAGAGCAAAACCTGACTAACTTAGACTGCAATGCGTGCAAGGTATTTCATCCTCATTTTCAACCTTTATGGAATCTCAGACTATTTATGACATCGAAGGAGGACGTTGAGCTTTCATTGGCTCCTGTTGGAGTACCCCTGTCTAACTCATTCCCCTGCTGTTTTAGACAACAGACAATAGACAATAGGTACTCGAAGTAGTCCATTTGGCCCTTCGAGCCAGCACCGCCATTCACTGTGATCATGGCTGATCATCCACAATCAGTACCCTGTTCCTGCCTTCTCCCCATATCCCTTGACTCCACTATCTATAAGAGCTCTATCTAACTCTTTCTTGAAAGCATCCAGAGAATTGGTTTCCACTACCTTCTGAGGCAGAGCATTCCACAGATCCACCACTCTCTGGGTGAAAAAGTTTTTCCTCAACTCTGTTCTAAATGGCCTACCCCTGATTCTTAAACTGTGGCCTCTAGTTCTGGACTCCCCCAACATAGGGAACATGTTTCCTGCCTCTAGCATGTCCAATCCCTTAATAATCATATATGTTTCAATCAGATCCCCTCTCATCCTTCTAAATTCCAGCGTTTACAAGCCTAGTCGCTCCAATCTTTCAGCATATGTCAGTCCCGCCATCCCGGGAATTAACCTCGTGATCCTACGCTGCACTCCCTCAAAAGCAAGAACGTCCTTCCTCAAAGTTGGAGACCAAAACTGCACACAATACTCCAGATGTGGTATCACCAGGGCCCTATACAACTGCAGAAGGACCTCTTTGCTCCTATACTCAACTCCCCTTGTTATGAAGGCCAACATGCCATTAGCTTTCTTCACTGCCTGCTGTACCTGCATGCTTACTTTCAGTCACTGATGAACAAGGACACCTAGATATTGTTGTACTTCCCCTTTTCCTAACTTGACACCATTCAGATAGTAATCTGCCTTCCTGTTCTTGCCACCAAAGTGGATAACCTCACATTTATCCACATTAAACTCCATCTGCCCACTCACCCAGCCTGACCAAGTTACCCTGCATTCTCATAACGTCCTCCTCATATTTCACACTGCCACCCAGCTCTGTGTCATCTGCAAATTTTCTAATGTTATTTTTAATCCCTTCATCTAAATTATTAATGTACGTTGTAAACAGCTGTGGTCCCAGCACCGAGCCTTGCAGTACCCCACTAGTCACCGCCTGCCATTCTGAAAGGGACCCGTTAATCCCTACTCTGTTTCCTGCTTGCCAACCAGTTTTCTATCCATGTCAGTACCCTACCCCAATACCATGTGCTCTAATTTTGCCCACTAATCTCCTATGTGGGATCTTATCAAAGTTCTGCGCATTGAGATAAAGTGACAAGTCAGGGGATATCTTGCCCGACAAGATTTGTCAATGGGTGACAAAGAAATGGCGATCAAACTGAATAAGTATTTTGTGTCAGTCTTTTCTGTGGGAGACACCATGCCAGAAACCCACGAGGGGACAGAAGTGAGTGTAGATGCTATTACTAAGGAGAGGGCCTGACAAATATGTTGGAAGATGCCACACATGAGGCTTCCAAACAAGATAAGAGCCCATGGTTTACAGGAAAAATGCTAGCATAGACAGAAGATTGGTTAACCGGTGGAAGGCAAAGTGTGGAAATAAAGGGAACCTATTCTGGTTGGCTGCCAGTGACTAATGTTATTCCGCAGGGATTGATGTTGGGTCTGCTGCTTAACATTATATGTTAATGATCTAGATGACAGAATTGATGGCTTTGTGGCCAAGCTTGCGGATGATACAAAGATAGATTGAGGGGCAGATAGTGGTGAGGAAGCATGGAATCTGCAGAAGAACTTGGACAAAGAGGTGGGAGATAAAATACAGTGTAGGGAAGTGTATGATCATGCATTTTGGTAGAAGGAATAAAGGCATCCACTATCTTCTATAGAGAGAGTAAATTCAGCAATCAGAGCTTTAAAGGGACTTAGGAATCCTTGTGCAGGATTCCCTGAAGGTTAACTTAAAGGTTGAGTTGTTAGTAAGGAAGGCAAATGAAATGATAGCATTAACACTGAGAGGACTAGAATAAAAAAGCAAGGATATAATGCTTTATAAGGCATTGGTCAGACCACACTTAGAGTATTGTGAGCAGTTTTGGGTCCTATATCTATGAAAGGATGTGCTGGCACTGGTGAGGGTCCGGAGGAGGCTTACGAGAATGATCTCAGGAATGAAAGGGTTAACATATGAGTAGCATTTGATAGCTCTGGACCTGTACTTGCTGGAGTTTAAAAGAATGAGGGGGATTTCATTGAACACTATTGAATATTGAAAGACCCAGATAGAGTAGCATGGAGAGGAACTTTCCAGTAGTGGGGGAATCTTGGACCAGAGGGAAGAGCCTCAGAACAGAAGGACATCCCTTTAGAAGAGAGATGAGGAAAAATTCTTGAGCTAGAGGGTGGTGAATCTGTGGAATTCCTTGCCAAAGGCAGCTGTGGAGGTGAGTCACTGGGTATATTTAAAGCAGAGATTGTTAGGTTCTTGATTAATAAAGGTATGAAAGGTTACGGGCAGAAAGCAGGAGAATGGTGTTGAGAGGGAAAATAAATCAAGCATGATAGAATGGCAGAGCATACTCGATGGGCTAAATGGACTAGTTCTGCTCCTATGTCTTATGATCTTATGTTCTTATGAGTTATTTCTAATGTGGCATTTGTTATATATTAGGTTTCTTTTCTGATATAATGCATTATTATTTTTGTCTCATTTCTCATTGATGTCTCAGTTCAATGTACCATCTGTAATACCTATCCTTGTCTTGACATCCCATTAAACTCTCAATGACTTGCTCAGGTTGATGAATAACGCGTTACTTGAAAATTAATGTTTGGTAGAGCATTTCCCTGGTGCTACTGTGGGATTAAGCTGACCTTGGAAACAATACATGGCATATAAAACCAATATCCAGAAACATAATTTAACAATTATGCACAGATGTAGTAGAAAACCTATTATCTCATTCTGAATAGAAAATATAAACACTCTATCTAATAATCTATTTTTATGAATTTGAAGGCTCTGGATCTGTACTTGCAGGAGCTTAGAAGAATGAGGGGGATCTCATTGAACCCGAGCAAATATTGAAAGACCTAGAGAGAGTTGTCGTGTATTTTATACTTTTGCTACTTGTAATTCATTCTAACTGATAAAACTAAGATTCCAAATGATTTGACTATTTTCCAGCATTCCTGGTTAATAAGCAGGTTCAATATTTAGTTAGTGTTTTGTTCGGTTGCCATAGCTTCTCTGAATTATCATATTTGTAGCACAAATTTAAAAATAATTGGCTGTCATACAAGCATCTGAAAAATTACATGGCCTTTGTGCAGAAGTATATTGATTTCTAATCTCCGGGATACAGTTCTGAAACTCATTAGAACTGTCCTCACAATGCTTCTATCCAATTTGACTAGGACATTGGTTTCATGTTTATTTAACTGAAACTGATTTTAAACTCTTTATGCCTTTGAATGAATTTAAAAGGATAGCCATTTAAACCTAGCTTTTTAAAAAATCTGTACTTTTGTAATTATCATCACCGTAAACAAATACGCATGTCTAATATTAGCCAGCTCACCAAACCTACTCTCCAACCTGCCAAGTATTATAAAACAAATACATTGAATGAGCTGGTTATAAATTTGGCAGAATTTGTAGGCTATGTTTCCTCTAAGCTGTGTGCGTGCACGCGCACACACGTTTTTCAACCAGCACACAAAGGAAATTAACGTGTGCACAAAAGGTTAGTTACCTTAAATAATGTAGTAATTAATAATTATACTTAATGAAAATAATCTTTTAGCTAAACGTTTCTGTTAACTAGTTAGTTGGTTTTTCAAATATCACAATGCACGTCACTAATTTACGTCACCTCACCTTTCCTGTTCTGGTTTGTACAGCTGCATCACAACGGCAGCCATATTTGGTGGACAGTGTTCATATCGTAAAGTTTACAAAGATCTGTTTCAAATCCTGTAGATAGTTTACTAAGTTTTTATTTGAAAAAAATATTGATTCACTATGTCGAATTCAAAAGAAGCGAAGGATATGAAGCACAAAAGAACTGCAAATTTGTTTAAAGTTGAATGGCTTAACAAAATAGTAGAAACTGCTACTCCAAAAGCTCATGAGGTCATGGACGTTCAGCTACGAGAAATATTTACATATGATTCGGAAACTGGAGTTATCTGTTTGTATTGTCATGATGCGAAAGTTGCTGGAGAATTTGCTAGTGGAAAGAAGTGGGATGATATTTGGAAATTTGACTTTTTGAGGCATCATTTGGCAAGTAAAAAGTAAATCCAAATTGATTTCAAACTTTGCACAAATGGTGGCATTTGTACTTCAAAATGAACAGTTTTGCGACCTTGCACAGTTGATGGACATTGGGGAACCTTTCTTGCATCTAGTGCGGACTGTGAGCGCGGTTTTAGCCTAATGAATCAACTCAAAAACAAGCTGAGAAACTGTTTAGGTGAATGTCATTTGGATATGTTCATGAGATTCAAAAGCTATCAATTGGATGGAAGTTCTATTAGTTGAGATAGAGTTTACAAAGAATGGGTAAATGCCAAAGACAGGAGAGAGAAAAAATAACTGACTGACTTAAATATGTATGTTATTTTGTTGTTATTCTGTGTAGTTTTATGTCAAGTATTTTGTAAACCTACATAAACAGTGCCATGTGTGCATTCAGTACACACATACTTCTATCATAGGAAAAAACTTGCACAACAAGATTTTTGTGCGCACTGACTACTAAAAACTAGAGGGAACATTGTAGTTATTAAGGAATGTATTTAAAGAGGAAAGAGAGGTGATAAATATAGGGGGAAAATTCTAGAGTTTGAGACCTTGGCAGCCTCTAATGCTGGCAAAATTAAAGTTCAGGATCATCATTAAAAATGATTTATTCAAACTATTTATTGGATAATGGCCAATTCATCTGGTCTTCAAGCTCACTTTAATAGATCTTTATTCCCTCTCTATTATTGTTAGCTTATCTATCCTAGTGAGCACATGACAAAAAATACCTCTACAATTAAACAAGTTCCATGACAACTACACTCAGATATGTGGAATGGGAATTCACACTTCATGCTTAAAATCGTTGATTAATTTTTGTTTTCTGTATCTCATCAGTAAAATTTAACATGGTATTCATGTGATCTAGTTTCTCACCAGAAAACCAGTTTTCTGCCTGATCTGGGTATATCTGCCTGATTGAAGCTGGACTGGAAAATCACATGCACCCATTTTAATATTTTAACTCATTTCAGTCTTATGTAATTAGAAAAAATGAGATAGAATTGGATCAAAATGTATTTATTTCTGGAACAAGATTGAAAATAACACATCATGTGACAATAAGAGTTTAGATTCATTTGCAGTTTTGATTAAATTCATTTGATTCATTAAAAGCTGCAGACCATCATTACTCTCAGAAAGATCATCTCTAAACTTATACCATTGGAGGTGCAGGTTTTGTGAAGTTGTAAACAAATTGGTCTTTAAAATTTTATTAGTGTGCAGATAGACATTTCTGAGGAATCTTCGGATTCTGCACTAGGTAACACAACCTTATGATTCCTATTCATTATTCTTACAGCATCAAGCACACCCGACTGAATTATTGACAGTAACATCTATAACCTACAAATGAGTTGTTCTGCTGCTATTGCAATTCCTATAAGAATCTGCTCAAATTGCCTTTGAGTCAGAATGAGTTTCTTCACCTTTTCCAATGAACAAATGCCTGCAAAATGTGTTTTTCAAGACAGCTACGCTTTCCTTAATAGTGTTCCTTACATCCTTTTCCAAGCATCTACCGTAATCTTGGATGAAATCTTCTGTCAGGGTAGCATTCGTGACAATTAATGCTGAAAATTTTGTTTTCCTTTGTAAATTGAACTACTTAAGGTATTTACTATGTATCATACAGAAATATTTTTGTTAAAATTATTCTTACAGCAGCACATTAGAATTCTCTGCACATTATTTCAGCCTGCAAATTTGATTTTTTTCCTATAGTCAAGGGAAAAGAACTTATGTATGTAAAATACTATTACCATACTGCATATTTCACAGATGCACTTGAAATAAGTTTCTGTTCTGTTGCTATCAATATTATTGCTAGTCATTGAAACAAACAGGAATTACTAGTTTTTTTTGCTTCTAAAAACTGATGTTTGTAGATTTGTCATATAGTTCTGGTTATGTTGTTTCCATTTTATTTGAGATAAGCAGACCAGATTGTTTCACAAACCTGATGATGTTTTTGGACATGGTTCAGCCTAATTTTCTACGACAGTACATTCCAGAACAGCAATGTGGCAGGTCATATTAGATTTGAATTGAATTGACTTTATTTCTTACATCCCTCACGTACATGAGGAGTAAAAATCTTTACGTTCCATCTCCATCTAAATGTGCAATGTGCAATCATAGTAATTTATAATACATAGAACAGTCAATGTAGCATAGAAATACACTCAAATCAGTGTGAGTTAATCAGTCTGACGGCCTGGTGGAAGAAGCTGTCCCGGAGCTTGTTGGTCCTGGCTTTTATGCTGCGGTACCACTTCCCGGATGGTAGCAGCTGGAATAGATTGTGGTTGGGGTGAGTTTAATGGTGAGTAAGGCATCAGATTTAGTTAATGGTTTAACAATGTGTGAACATTCGTCTAACTGCAATCATAGTTGGATTAAGTTCAACATAATGTTTAAAAGAAAACATGAAACAGCTATTAAGAGTCTAGATTTGGACAAAGTCACCTTTGGTACAATAAAACTTAGTGTGCCCAGGCCATATTGGAAAATGACAGATCTGAAAAAGGTATTCAAGAAGAACATAATAAGAACGAATTTATACCTCAAAGAAGCAAGGGATCTACTTGCCAAACTTGTCTCCCTGTTTGGTGACGAAACATTTGCAAATGGGTTGCCAAGACTGGAGATCAACTCAACCCAACAATCAACCACTTGAGCTACACATTTTCCAAAGTATTTCCAGTGTTCAATTAATTAGAATCTAGTATTTTAATTCCAGATTTTGTGAAGGACTGTTGTCTCCCACTGTCCTCTGTTAATAATGGGTCAGCGACTATATTACTGTCAACTGTACAGAAGTCCTGTTTAGAAATATTTACTAAATGTCTCAAAAACAGAAATCCCTATTTTGTGGTGAAATACCTGTTTTTTTAGATAGAAATCAATGCAACAGCTGACATCAGGAGATGATTCCCTTTCTCACTACCTCTCTTTAATTGGAACTGAATCCTCCATGTACTCATGATGATGCAGTGTTTAATCCACTGATGGATCAATGAGGAATGATTTCTGGTGACTGACCAGGACACAATTCCCAGAACCATATTGGCTGAGTAGCCTCAGCTTTAAAGTAAACCACTGGAGACATAAACAATTAAAATTGCAGCTTTCCCTTTGATTTAGCTTAGTTTGCACATTTCTCCCCTCTTCTTGGTCTGAGCAAATTGGACTTGGCTCTCTTCTTCTCTCCTGCTTGGTATCTTTAGAATCTAAGAGTTATATACCACAGAAACAGGCTCTTCAGCCAACCTGTCCATGGTGACCAAGATGCTTTCCTGAAGTAGTCCCATTTTCTTGCCTTTGTTCCATATCTCTCTAAAGTTTAGAGAAATATGGAACAAATGGGTTCCCACCTTGGGGTTCATGGACTCCTTGCTTGATGGTATTGGTCCATGGCATAAAAGTGGTTGAGAACCCCCTGTTCTAAACCTTTTCTATTCATGCACTTGTCTGTGTGCATGTATTGATTTTGTACAAGTTAGAATATTTTACAAAGTAAATTCTGAATTGTACCTCAGGCGATCAAACACAATTTCAGTATGGAGTTCCTCAGCTTCACTGGAGCAAGTGAGAAAACAATTTTGATGTAATTGCACATTCACAGTAGGGTTATTTGTCAGATGAGGAAAAAAATTAGAATTTTCTAGCACAACTTTCTGTTCAAATTTAGCTAACCATGTATTGACATGAAATGCCACATGAAAATAAACATGACTTTCAGCATTCTTTCTAAAGTCAAAGTGAAAATCCAGTTTATTGCCATATGCAAAAGTACATGTATACATGGTGCAATGGAATAGCTGGATTAAGTTCAACATAATGTTTAAAAGAAAACATGAAACAGCTATTAAGATTCTAGATTTGGACAAAGCCATCTTTGATGCAATAAAACATAGTGTGCCCAGGGCATATTGGAAAATGACATCTGAGAAAGGTATTCAAAAAGAACTCCATAAGAATAAATTTATACCCCAAAGAAGCAAGGGATCTATCTGCAAACAAAGAACCATAACTGAAGAGGGAAGAGACTGATGGTGACTCCTCGTTTGGTGATGAAACATTTGCAAATGGATTACCAAGATTGGAGAACAAATATTTTGTTCTCCCAAGACTGGAGAAAACATACTTACAGCAGCATCACAGGCACATCACACTGCATACACAACATTCACACGAAAAATGTAAATTAAATATAAACTCAACTCAATTTTTCCAAGAAATGATACAAATAGAACAAAAACAAGCAAATGGTTGAAGGGCAGTAGCTATTCTTGAATCTGGTGATGTGGGACTTTAAAGCTTCTGTACCTTCTGCCAAATGATCGCAGTGAAAACATGGCATGGTCTGGATGGTGGGAATCTTTGATGACGGATGTTTTCTTCTTGCGGCAGTGCCTATTATAAGTATTGCCAATGGTTACTACAAGGTTTTAGTTAGCACAAAGTTTCACTCAGTATTAGTGAAAGCTCTTGAACTGAACTTGAAGCATGGAGTCTCTACTGGCAGGATTGTGAACATTATAGCCCTGAGGCAGCACAGTGGTGTTGTGGTTAGCATAATTCCTTTACAGCTCCTCGGATCACCGAATGAGATTAGATTCCCCCCACTGTCTGTTCGGAATTTGTGCATTCTCCCCAAACCTACCACATAGGTTTCCTCTGGGTGTTCCGGTTTCCTCCCACATTCCAAAGGTGCATGATTTGCAGGGAGCCTTACCATTAACCAAGAGGTCCATGGACCCCAGGTTGGGAACTCCTGGGTTAGTGAGTTGTGTGCATGCTATATTAACAGCCAAAGCATGACACAGATCACAATGTGCATTTGACAAATAAAGCTAATCTTTCTTTCTTCTTTCTAAGGATAGTCAAAAGCACAGGAGATCAGTAAAGTAGTTAAAGTGGTTAAATGCTCTTTCCTCTCGCTCACCTTCCAGCTTATCACAAATCAATACTTCTCTCCTGCTCTTCCCACTTGGGTTCCACCTTAAAAGGAGTTTTCTTTAACTCTTCTCATTTATGATGCAAGACCATTGACCTGTTGACTCTGTTTCTTTCTCCCTGGATAGATCCAGACTTGCACTGAAATTGTTTTCTTGTGTGCTCTATTGAAATCAGAATCATGTTTATTATCATTGACGTATGTTGTGAAATTTGGTGTTTTGTGACAGGAGTACAGTGAAAGGCATAAAAAATTACTATAAGGGGCAGCATGACAGGGCTGTGGTTAGCACAACGCTTTACAGTTTAGGCGACCTGGGTTCAATTCCCGTTCCTGCCTGTATGTTCTCCTCATGACCATATTGGTTTCCTCCGGGTGCTCTGGTTTCCTCTCACAGCCCAAAGACGTACCGGTTAGTCATTGTAAATTGTCCCGTGATTAAGCTAGGGTTAAATCGGGGGATTGCTGGGTGGCGTGGCTCAAAGGGCCAGAACGGCTTGTTTCATGCTGTATCTCTAAATAAGTAAATAAGTTACAATAATAAATAAATAAATATATAAATAGTGCAAAAGAAGAATAGTGTGATAGTGTTATGAATCATAAAGAAATCTGATGGTAGAGGGGAAGAAGCTGTTCCTGTAATATTGACTGTGGGTCTTCAGGCTCCTGACCCTCCTCTCTGATGCTAGTAATGAAAAGATGGCATATCCCGGATGCTAAGTGTCCTTAATAATGGATACTGTCTTCTTGAGGAACCACGTCTTGAAGATGCTCTTGATGATAGGAAGGGTTGTGCCCATTAGGGATCTGGCTGAGTCAATGGCCTTCTGCAGCCTCTTCTGATCCTGTGCATTGGAGCTTCCATTCCAGACGGTGATGCAACCAGTCAAGATGCTCTCCATAGTACATCTGTAAAAATTTGCGAGAGTCTTTGGTGACATAACACATTTCCTCGAACTCCAAATGAAGTTTATCCACTGGTATGTCTTCTTCCTGATTGCATCAATGTGTTAGGTCCAGAATAGATCCTTTGAAATGTTGACACATAGAAACTTAAAGCTGCTCACCCTTTCCATTGCTGACCCCTCAACGAGGATGAGTGTGTGCTCTCCTGACCTGCCCTTCCAGAAGTCCATATTAAGTTCCTTGGTCTTGATGACATTGAGTGCAAGGGTGTTGTTGTGATAACACTCAACCAGCTGATTTATCTCGCTCCTGTACAGTTCCTCATCGCCATCAGAGATTCTGCCAACAACAGTGGTGTCATCAGCAGATTTATAGTTAGCGTTTGAGCTGTGCCTAGCGATATAGTCATGAGTGTAAAGGGAGTATAGCAGTGGGCTAAGCATGCATCCTTGAGGTTTTCACCACCTGATGTATTTTCAACGTTTACGATTTTTATTATGAAACTGCAAAAGAAAATTTTTTAAAAGGGTAATGTATTATAGATATACCAACTAATTGAAGTAGGCAAGGTAGATGGTAAAACCGCAAAATTTTGTTTTGAAAGGAATTTGCAATTTAAATCAACAAAATGATTCAACAATACCAGATGCGGTTTGAAAACGTATTATTATATTATATAGTAGATATAAAGAAGGGAATGTCTGATATGTTGAGTAATTACTTTGCAGCAGTATTTCCAGTAGAGAGAGCGTAAGAATGCCAAAGAAATAAAGAGTGTATCAGTGATGGGGCTCAACAAATTAACTGTAGAAAATAACCTTAAGACCTATGGTTGATATACCAAGGTCAAATGCCCTTCATTCCAGGGCTCTACAAAGTTGGTGGGAGTTGTGTGTCATGCCTTAACCATAATTTTTGAAGTGCTGCTGATTTGCAGAGCTATTTGCTACATTACAAAATATTTATGTGTAGTGAGCAAGGGAAGCAAAGGAATTTATTGTCAAGAAAGTACATAGTCTGCATTTAAAAATAGGGTGACTGGACACCTTGGAAGTTTCCATGCAACAGAGAGGCCAATCTACATTTGTAAAGGCTGGCTCATGCCTGAAGAATCCAATTATTAATTTATGAAGAGCTGATTAAATTATATGTCTATAGATGTAATTTATCTACCCTCCCAGAGGGCACTTAATAAGAGATTGTTATAGCTGAAGTGAAAGCTGTTGGATTTGAAAATACAATATTGACCTGGTTAGGAAATTGTCTGACATGGGGAGTAGAGATAAAGCCAGATACTTTGACCAGCATAGTGTGCTTAGCTATTTTGTGTGAAGTTCTCCTTTGGAGCCATAACAGCTTACTGCATTTATAAAGGATGGAAATGATATCGAACCTGCACGGGCAGGCATCTCCCTACCTTCACCCAGCTAACAGGAGTCATCTGCCACTCATTTCCAACTCATCACCTGCAGCTTATTTAAACCCAGCTCTCATCCACAATCCTGGTTCACTCATGCAAACCAGCTAGCCTCAACCAGTTGCTCCTAGCCTTCAATTACCTTGCTATATTAAGTACAGGTGTCCCCCGCTTTTCGAACGTTTGCTTTACGAAGCCTCACTGTTACGAAAGACCTACATTAGTACCCTGTTTTCGCTAACAGAAGGTGTTTTCACTGTTACGAAAAAAGCAGCGCACGAAAAAAATCAGCGCACGATAAAAGGCAGAGCGTGCCCCCAGCAGCCGCTCTCCCCCGG